>NC_140988.1:4484005-4703932 GCF_052327205.1 Somniosus microcephalus | reverse complement strand
TCCGGCCTCGCCCTCCCTCCCCTCCGGCCTCGCCCTCCCTCCCTCCGGCCTCGCCCTCCCTCCCTCCGGCCTCGCCCTCCCTCCCTCCGGCCTCGCCCTCCCTCCCTCCGGCCTCGCCCTCCCTCCCTCCGGCCTCGCCCTCCCTCCCTCCGGCCTCGCCCTCGCCCTCCCTCCCTCCCTCCCTCCGGCCTCGCCCTCCCTCCCTCCGGCCTCGCCCTCCCTCCCCTCCGGCCTCGCCCTCCCTCCCTCCGGCCTCGCCCTCCCTCCCTCCGGCCTCGCCCTCCCTCCCTCCGGCCTCGCCCTCCCTCCCTCCGCCTCGCCCTCCCTCCCTCCGGCCTCGCCCTCCCTCCCTCCGGCCTCGCCCTCCCTCCCTCCGGCCTCGCCCTCCCTCCCTCCGGCCTCGCCCTCCCTCCCTCCGGCCTCGCCCTCCCTCCCTCCGGCCTCGCCCTCCCTCCCTCCGGCCTCGCCCTCCCTCCCTCGGCCTCGCCCTCCCTCCCTCCGGCCTCGCCCTCCTCCCTCCGGCCTCGCCCTCCCTCCCTCGGCCTCGCCCTCCCTCCCTCCGCCTCCTCTCGCCCTCCCTCCCTCCGGCCTCGCCCTCCCTCCCTCCCTCCGGCCTCGCCCTCCCTCCGGCCTCGCCCTCCCTCCCTCCGGCCTCGCCCGCCCCACCCTCCCTCCCTCCCTCCCTCCCTCTGGCCTCGCCCGCCCTCCCCTCCCTCCTCCCCTCCCTCCGGCCTCGCCCTCCCTCCCTCCCGCCTCCCCCTCCCTCCCTCCGGCCTCCCCCTCCCTCCCTCCCCTCCCCTCCCTCCCTCCGGCCTCGCCCTCCCTCCCCTCCCTCCCCTCCCTCCGGCCCCTCCCTCCCTCCCTCCGGCCCCTCCCTCCCTCCCTCCGGCCCCTCCCTCCCTCCCTCCTCCCCTCCCTCCGGCCCCTCCCTCCCTCCCTCCGGCCCCTCCCTCCCTCCCTCCGGCCCCTCCCTCCCTCCTCCGGCCCCTCCCTCCCTCCCTCAGGCCTCGCCCTCCCTCCCGCCCTCCCTCCCTCCGGCCTCGCCCTCCCTCCCTCCCTCCGGCCTCTCCCTCCTTCCCTCCCTCCCTCCCTCCCTCCGGCCTCGCCCTCCCTCCCTCCGGCCTCGCCCTCCCTCCCTCCCTCCCTCCGGCCTCGCCCTCCCTCCCTCCGGCCTCGCCCTCCCTCCCTCCCTCCCTCCGGCCTCGCCCTCCCTCCCTCCCTCCGGCCTCGCCCTCCCTCCCTCCCTCCGGCCTCGCCCTCCCTCCCTCCCTCCGGCCTCGCCCTCCCTCCCTCCCTCCGGCCTCGCCCTCCCTCCCTCCCTCCCCGCCTCGCCCTCCCTCCCTCCGGCCTCGCCCTCCCTCCCTCCCTCCGGCCTCGCCCTCCTCCCTCCCTCCGGCCTCGCCCTCCCTCCCTCCCTCCCTCCGGCCTCGCCCTCCCTCCCTCCGGTCCTCCCTCCGGCCTCGCCCCCCCCTCCCTCCCTCCGGCCTCGCCCCTCCCTCCCTCCCTCACTCCCTCCCTCCCTCCGGCCTCGCCCTCCCTCCCTCCCTCCCTCCCTTCGGCCTCGCCCTCCCTCCCTCCCTCCCTCCCCTCCGGCCTCGCCCTCCCTCTCTCCCTCCCTCCGGCCTCGCCCTCCCTCCCTCCTCCGGCCTCGCCCTCCCTCCCTCCCTCCCTCCGGCCTCGCCCTCCCTCCCTCCCTCCCTCCCTCCGGCCTCGCCCTCCCTCCCTCCGGCCTCGCCCTCCCTCCCTCCCTCCCTCCCTCCCTCCGGCCTCGCCCTCCCTCCCTCCCTCCCTCCCTCCCTCCGGCCTCGCCCTCCCTCCCTCCCTTCCTCCGGCCTCGCCCGCCCTCCCTCCCTCTGGCCTCGCCCTCCCTCCCTCCGGCCTCGCCCTCCCTCCCTCCCTCCCTCCAGCCTCTCCCTCCCTCCCTCCCTCCCTCCCTCCGGCCTCTCCCTCCCTCCCTCCCTCCGGCCTCGCCCCCCCTCCCTCCCTCCCTCCCGGCCTCGCCCTCCCTCCCTCCCTCCCTGCGGCCTCGCCCTCCCTCCCTCCCTCCCTCCCTCCGCCTCGCCCTCCCTCCCTCCGGCCTCGCCCTCCCTCCCTCCCTCCCTCCCTCCGGCCTCGCCCGCCCTCCCTCCCTCCCTCCTTCCGGCCTCGCCCTCCCTCCCTCCCTCCCTCCCTCCGGCCTCGCCCTCCCTCCCTCCCTCCCTCCCTCCGGCCTCGCCCTCCCTCCCTCCCTCTGTCCGGCCTCGCCCTCCCTCCCTCCCTCCCTCCGGCCTCTCCCTCCCTCCGGCCTCGCCCTCCCCTCCCTCCCTCCCTCCCTCCCCCCCTCCCTCCGGCCTCGCCCTCCCCCCCTCCCTCCGGCCTCGCCCTCCCTCCCTCCCTCCCTCCCTCCCTCCCTCCCTCCGGCCTCGCCCTCCCTCCCTCCCCCCTCCCTCCGGCCTCGCCCTCCCTCCCTCCCTCCCTCCCTCTGGCCTCGCCCTCCCTCCCGCCCTCCCCCTCGCCCTCCCTCCCTCCCTCCCCTCCCTCCGGCCTCGCCCGCCCTCCCTCCCTCCGGCCTCGCCCTCCCTCCCTCCCTCCCTCCCTCCGCCTCGCCCTCCCTCCCTCCCTCCCTCCTCCGGCCTCGCCCTCCCTCCCTCCGGCCTCGCCCTCCCTCCCTCCGGCCTCGCCCCTCCCCTCCCTCCGGCCTCGCAATCCCTCCCTCCGGCCTCGCCCTCCTCCCTCCGGCCCCTCCCTCCCTCCCCTCCCCTCCCTCCCTCCCTCCCTCCCTCCCTCCGGCCTCTCCCTCCCTCCGGCCTCTCCCTCCCTCCCTCCCTCCGGCATCGCCCTCCCTCCCTCCCTCCCTCGGCCTCGCCCTCCCTCCGGCCTCGCCCTCCCTCCGGCCTCGCCCTCCCTCCCGCCCTCCCGCCTCGCCCTCCCCTCCCTCCCTCCCTCCGGCCTCGCCCTCCCTCCCTCCCTCCCTCCGGCCTCGCCCTCCCTCCCTCCCTCCCTCCGGCCTCGCCCTCCCTCCCTCCCTCCCTCCGGCCTCGCCCTCCCTCCCTCCCTCCCTCCGGCCTCGCCCTCCCTCCCTCCCTCCCTCCGGCCTCGCCCTCCCTCCCTCCCTCCCTCCGGCCTCGCCCTCCCTCCCTCCGGCCTCGCCCTCCCTCCCTCCCTCCCTCAGGCCTCGCCCTCCCTCCCTCCCTCCCTCCGGCCTCGCCCTCCCTCCCTCCCTCCCTCCGGCCTCGCCCTCCCTCCCTCCCTCCCTCCGGCCTCGCCCTCCCTCCCTCCCTCCCTCCGGCCTCGCCCTCCCTCCCTCCCTCCGGCCTCGCCCTACCTCCCTCCCTCCCTCCGGCCTCGCCCTCCCTCCCTCCCTCCCTCCGGCCTCGCCCTCCCTCCCTCCCTCCCCTCTCGCCCTCCCTCCCCTCCCTCCCCTCCCTCCGGCCCCTCCCTCCCTCCGGCCCCTCCTCCCTCCTCGCCCTCCCTCCCTCCCTCCTCGCCCTCCCTCCTCGCCCTCCCTCCCTCCCTCCCTCCGGCCTCGCCCTCACCTCCCTCCCTCCCTCCGGCCTCGCCCTCCCTCCCTCCGGCCTCGCCCTCCACCCTCCCTCCCTCCCTCCCTCCCTCTGGCCTCGCCCGCCCTCCCTCCCTCCCTCCCTCCCCTCCCGGCTCCGGCCTCGCCCTCCCTCCCTCCCTCCGGCCTCGCCCTCCGGCCCCTCCCTCCCTCCGGCCCCTCCCTCCCTCCGGCCCCCCCCTCCCTCCGGCCCCTCCCTCCGGCCCCTCCCTCCGGCCCCTCCCTCCGGCCCCTCCCTCCGGCCCCTCCCTCCGGCCCCTCCCTCCCTCCCTCCCTCCCTCCCTCCCTCCGGCCTCGCCCTCCCTCCCTCCGGCCTCGCCCTCCCTCCCTCCCTCCCTCCGGCCTCTCCCTCCTTCCCTCCCTCCCTCCCTCCCTCCGGCCTCTCCCTCCCTCCCTCCCTCCCTCCGGCCTCGCCCTCCCTCCCTCCCTCCCTCCCTCCCTCCCTCCGGCCTCGCCCTCCCTCCCTCCCTCCCTCGGCCTCGCCCTCCCTCCCTCCGGCCTCGCCCTCCCTCCCTCCCTCCCTCCGGCCTCGCCCTCCCTCCCTCCCTCCCTCCGGCCTCGCCCTCCCTCCCTCCCTCCCTCCGGCCTCGCCATCCCTCCCTCCCTCCCTCCGGCCTCGCCATCCCTCCCTCCCTCCCTCCCTCCCTCCGGTCCTCCCTCCGGCCTCGCCCCCCCCCTCCCTCCCTCCGGCCTCGCCCCTCCCTCCCTCCCTCCCTCCCTCTGGCCTCGCCCTCCCTCCCTCCCTCCCTCCGGCCTCGCCCTCCCTCCCTCCCTCCCTCCCTCCCTCCCTCCCTCCCTCCCTCCCTCCCTCCCTCCCTCCGGCCTCGCCCTCCCTCCCTCCCTCCGGCCTCGCCCTCCCTCCCTCCCTCCCTCCCTCCGGCCTCGCCCTCCCTCCCTCCCTCCCTCCCTCCCCTCCCTCCGGCCTCGCCCTCCCTCCCTCCCTCCGGCCTCGCCCTCCCTCCCTCCCTCCCTCCCTCCGGCCTCGCCCTCCCTCCGGCCTCGCCCTCCCTCCCTCCCTCCCTCCCTCCCTCCCTCCGGCCTCGCCCTCCCTCCCTCCCTCCCTCCGGCCTCTCCCTCCCTCCCTCCCTCCCTCCCTCCGGCCTCTCCCTCCCTCCCTCCCTCCGGCCTCGCCCCCCCTCCCTCCCTCCCTCCGGCCTCGCCCTCCCTCCCTCCCTCCGACCTCGCCCTCCCTCCCTCCCTCCCTCCCTCCGGCCTCGCCCTCCCTCCCTCCCTCCGGCCTCGCCCTCCCTCCCTCCCTCCCTCCCTCCGGCCTCGCCCTCCCTCCCTCCCTCCGGCCTCTCCCTCCCTCCCTCCCTCCGGCCTCGCCCGCCCTCCCTCCCTCCCTCCCTCCGGCCTCGCCCTCCCTCCCTCCCTCCCTCCGGCCTCGCCCTCCCTCCCTCCCTCTCTCCGGCCTCGCCCTCACCTCCCTCCGGCCTCTCCCTCCCTCCGGCCTCTCCCTCCCTCCGGCCTCTCCCTCCCTCCGGCCTCTCCCTCCCTCCGGCCTCTCCCTCCCTCCGGCCTCTCCCTCCCTCCGGCCTCTCCCTCCCTCCGGCCTCTCCCTCCCTCCGGCCTCGCCCTCCCTCCCTCCCCCCCTCCCTCCGGCCTCGCCCTCCCTCCCTCCCTCCGGCCTCGCCCTCCCTCCCTCCCTCCCTCCCTCCGGCCTCGCCCTCCCTCCCTCCCCCCCCTCCCTCCGGCCTCGCCCTCCCTCCCTCCCTCCCTCCCTCCCTCCCTCTGGCCCCTCCCTCCCGCCCTCCCCCTCGCCCTCCCTCCCTCCCTCCCTCCGGCCTCGCCCTCCTCCCTCCCTCCCTCCCCTCCCTCCCTCCCTCCCCTCCCTCCCCTCCGGCCTCGCCCTCCCTCCCTCCCTCCCTCCGGCCTCGCCCTCCCTCCCTCCCTCCTTCCGGCCTCGCCCTCCCTCCCTCCCTCCCTCCGGCCTCGCCCTCCCTCCCTCCGGCCTCGCCCTCCCTCCGGCCTCGCCCTCCCTCCCTCCGGCCTCGCCCTCCCTCCGGCCTCGCCCTCCCTCCCTCCGGCCTCGCCCTCCCTCCCTCCGGCCTCGCCCTCCCTCCCTCCGGCCTCGCCCTCCCTCCCTCCGGCCTCGCCCTCCCTCCCGCCGGCCTCGCCCTCCCTCCCTCCGGCCTCGCCCTCCCTCCCGCCGGCCTCGCCCTCCCTCCCGCCGGCCTCGCCCTCCCTCCCGCCGGCCTCGCCCTCCCTCCCGCCGGCCTCAGCCCTCCCTCCCGCCGGCCTCGCCCTCCCTCCCGCCGGCCTCGCCCTCCCTCCCGCCGGCCTCGCCCTCCCTCCCGCCGGCCTCGCCCTCCCTCCCGCCGGCCTCGCCCTCCCTCCCGCCGGCCTCGCCCTCCCTCCCGCCGGCCTCGCCCTCCCTCCCGCCGGCCTCGCCCTCCCTCCCGCCGGCCTCGCCCTCCCTCCCGCCGGCCTCGCCCTCCCTCCCGCCGGCCTCGCCCTCCCTCCCGCCGGCCTCGCCCTCCCTCCCGCCGGCCTCGCCCTCCCTCCCGCCGGCCTCGCCCTCCCTCCCGCCGGCCTCGCCCTCCCTCCCGCCGGCCTCGCCCTCCCTCCCGCCGGCCTCGCCCTCCCTCCCGCCGGCCTCGCCCTCCCTCCCGCCGGCCTCGCCCTCCCTCCCGCCGGCCTCGCCCTCCCTCCCGCCGGCCTCGCCCTCCCTCCCGCCGGCCTCGCCCTCCCTCCCTCCGGCCTCGCCCTCCCTCCCGCCGGCCTCGCCCTCCCTCCCTCCGGCCTCGCCCTCCCTCCCTCCGGCCTCGCCCTCCCTCCCTCCGGCCTCGCCCTCCCTCCCTCCGGCCTCGCCCTCCCTCCCTCCGGCCTCGCCCTCCCTCCCTCCGGCCTCGCCCTCCCTCCCTCCGGCCTCGCCCTCCCTCCCTCCGGCCTCGCCCTCCCTCCCTCCGGCCTCGCCCTCCCTCCCTCCGGCCTCGCCCTCCCTCCCTCCGGCCTCGCCCTCCCTCCCTCCGGCCTCGCCCTCCCTCCCTCCGGCCTCGCCCTCCCTCCCCTCCGGCCTCGCCCTCCCTCCCTCCGGCCTCGCCCTCCCTCCCTCCGGCCTCGCCCTCCCTCCCCCTCCCGCCTCGCCCTCCCTCCCTCCGGCCTCGCCCTCCCTCCCTCCGGCCTCGCCCTCCCTCCCTCCGGCCTCGCCCTCCCTCCCTCCCTCCCTCCCCCTCCGGCCTCGCCCTCCCTCCGGCCTCTCCCTCCCTCCCTCCGGCCTCTCCCTCCCTCCCTCCGGCCTCGCCCTCCCTCCCTCCGGCCTCGCCCTCCCTCCCTCCCTCCCTCCCTCCCTCCCTCCCTCCCTCCCTCCCTCCCTCCGACCTCGCCCTCCCTCCCTCCCTCCCTCCCTCCCTCCGGCCTCGCCCTCCCTCCCTCCCTCCCTCCCTCCGGCCTCGCCCTTTTCCTCCCTCCCTCCCTCCCTCCCTCCCTCCCTCCGGCCTCGCCCTCCCTCTCTCCCTCCGGCCTCGCCCTCCCTCTCTCCCTCCGGCCTCTCCCTCCCTCTCTCCCTCCGGCCTCGCCCTCCCTCCCTCCGGCTTCGCCCTCCCTCCCTCCGGCCTCGCCCTCCCTCCCTCCGGCCTCGCCCTCCCTCCCTCCGGCCTCGCCCTCCCGCCCTCCCTCCGGCCTCGCCCGCCCTCCCTCCCTCCCTCCCTCCCTCCCTCCCTCCGGCCTCGCCCTCCCTCCGGCCTCTCCCTCCCTCCCTCCCTCCGGCCTCGCCCTCCCTCCGGCCTCTCCCTCCCTCCGGCCTCTCCCTCCCTCCCTCCCTCCTCCGGCCTCTCCCTCCCTCCCTCCCTTCGGCCTCGCCCTCCCTCCCTCCCTCCGGCCTCGCCCTCCCTCCCTCCCTCCCTCCCTCCGGCCTCGCCCTCCCTCCCTCCTTCCCCGCCCTCCCTCCCTCCTCGCCCTCCCTCCCTCCCTCCGGCCTCGCACGCCCTCCCTCCCCCCCCCCCCCCCCCCCCCCGGCCTCGCCCGCCCGCCCCCCCCTCCGGCCTCGGGAGTTCAATCAGGAAAATCAATTTGTTTTCCTAATAGGCAACCTGTAGGGGTGCCTGAGTGTTGCCAAATGGAAGCAGAAAATCAGAATGGTAAGTCCCCATGGTCACCATTAATATAACACATAAACAGCAGATCAGAAATTAAATAAACATGCTCAATAGAGCTAATTGCATTATAATATTGTTGTTTGTATGTAAAATACATTCCGTATCCTGCAGCTGCTGACGAGAGACAGCGAGCTTGCAGGCCTGCTGAGCCTCACCGGCCCAATGTCTAATTTAAATATACCAATAAGGATGTGCTACTAACTGAAAAAACAGCTCCACATCCGAAAGGGCACCACTCATAATAATTTAAACATAAAGTCTAATTACACTAATAGAAACTTGCAGTCATATTAATGCCTATTAGACATTGTATATCCTGCAGCGTCCACTGGCAGCGGAAGCCCCAAACCGAGTTTGCAAGGCATTCCTCGTGGTTCATTCGTGTGATGTTGGTGGAAGCAGGTTCAATAGCAGTCTTCAAAAGGGAATTGGATAAATAATTGAAGGAGGAAAAAATTGCAGGGATCTGGGGAAATGAGCGGGGGAGTGGGACTAACTGGATTGCTCTTCGAAAGAGCCAGCGCAGACTCGATGGGCCAAATGGCCTCCTGTGCTGTGCTATTCTATGATTCTACATAGAATTTACAGCACAGGAACAGGCCATTCGGCCCAATAGGTCCGTGCCAGTGTTTATGCTCCACACGAGCCTCCACCCACCCCTCTTCATCTCACCCCGTCAATATATCCTTTTATTCCTTTCTCCCTCAAGTACTTATCTAGCTTCCCCTTAAATTCATTCATGCTATTTTCCTCAACTACTCCCTATGGTCGCGAGTTCCACATTCTAAACACTCACTGGATAAAGAGGTCTATGTTCCACACGAGCCTCCTCACACCCTACTTCATCTCGCCCCATCAGCATACCCTTCTATTCCTTTCTCCATCATGTGCTTGTTCAACCTCCCCTTAAATCCATCTATACTATTCGCCTCAACCACTCCCTGTGGGAGCGAGTTCCACATTCTCACCACTCTCTGGGTAAAGAAGTTTCTCCTGAATTCCCTATTGGATTTATTAGTGACTATTTTCTATTTATGACCCCTAGTTCTGGTCTCCCCCACAAGTGGATACATCCACTCTACCTCTACCCTATCAAAACCCTTTCATAATTTTCAAGACCTCTGTCAGGTCACCCCACCGCCTTCTCTTTTCTAGAGAAAAGAGCCCCACCCTGTTCAGTCTTTCCTGATCGTTATAATCTTTCAGTTCTGGTGTCATCCTTGTAAATCTTTTTTGCACCTTCTCCAGTGCCTTTTTATAATAAGGAGACTAGAACTGTGCACAGTACGCCAAGTGTGGTCTCACCAAGGTTCGATACAAGTTTAGCATAATTTCTGAATTCTATTCCTCTATAAATGAACCCGTGCTTTACTTGCACTTTTTATGGCTTTGTTAACCTGTGTTGCTACTTTTAATGATATTTGAATCTGTACCCCTAGATTCCTTTGCTCCTCTACCCCATTTAGACTCTGACTTTCCAAGGGGTAGGTGGCCTCCTTATTTCTCCGAGTCGTTGTTAAAAAATCTGCAGACCAATAGACTACTGTCTGGAGGAGCATATAATGAATTTTTTTTAGTCCTCAAAAATGCCTGTTTTAAATTTTTTGTTTAGAAATATCGCCTTGAAGTGGGCAGTCAGGCCATGGAACACCTTGTTAATGTGCTGCAGACAGATCGGTAAGTGCCTGTTCCTGGATGTTAAAAAAGCACTTGGCAACATGTGGAACTTGCCTCATGCAACAAGTGTGCTTCAGTCATCTTGTGCAGGAATGTCTGTGTCTAGAAATTGTGCCTTCCTTAATAAAAAAAAAAGGCAAAAGAAATGGTGTCCTTTGAAGGCAAATGCTGTGCGTCTTTGAGACAAGTAATATTGCATTCATCAATTTTAAGGTGTGTACAAGGACATGAATAAGATCATTGTTACATAGATAATCCCAATGATAGCTTGAACTAACAACGGTCTCTGTTCTTTGACGTGATTGAGTACTAGGAACGGGAATTACAACATGGGATTTGATTCTAGTCTGAAGCCCACGCAAGTGCATGTTGGTTAAATGCACTCCTTTCACAATTTTATCATCAACATTGGTAAATATTTTGGTCACGTGCACACTGGTTTAATGCACATCCTGGTTCAGTGCATAGAATTCTGCAGCTTTTGATGAGCTATTGATTCAGCTGAGTACACCGATTCTAGTGTTAGCAGCACATTGTTCCCCGAGAGGTACCACCAACGCTGCCTCCGCAAGATCCTGCAAATCCATTGGCAAGATAAAGCGCACCGTCAGTGTTCTTGCTCAAGCCAACATCCCCAGCATCGAAGCTTTGACCACGCTCGATCAGCTCCAATGGACGGGTCACATTGTCCGCATGCCTGATACGAGACTCCCAAAACAAGCGCTCTACTCGGAGCTCCGGCACGGCAAGAGCCCCAGGTGGGCAGAGGAAACGCTTCAAGGACACCCTCAAAACCTTCTTGGAAAAAGTGTAACATCCCTGGCCCAAGACCGCACAAAGTGGAGGAGAAGCATCCGGGAAGGCGCCAAACACCTCGAGTCTCTTCGCCGGGATCAAGCAGAAGCCAAGTGCAGGCAGCGCAAGGAGCGCACGTCAACCCAAGCCCCGCACCTTCAACCACCGTCTGCCCCACCTGTGACAGAGACTGTAGGTCCTGCATTGGACTCATCAGTCACCTGAGAACTCATTTTTAATGTGGAAGCAAGTCATCCTCGGCTCCGAGGGACTGCCTAAGAAGAAGTTCCCTGAAGACTATATTTCACACCTTTTAATGCAAGCAGTCAGTTAGTCGCTGCAGCTACCTGATGTGTCGATGAGGCAGAGCAGCACTGTACAATAAGGAAAGAGCAGGCGTGGTTTGGGCAAAGGTTGCCTCAGCAGAGATAATAAACACAGATAAATGTGAAGTATTACATTTTGGTAGGAAGAATAGGGAGGTCACTTATCACTTGGAGGGTGCGAGTCTAGGTGGGGTAGAGGAACAAAGGGATCTCGGAGTACAAATACACAAATCACTAAGTTGACACAGGTTAGCAAGGCCATAAAAAAAAGCAAACCAAGCACTCGGGTTTATTTCTAGAGGGATGGAATTGAAAAGTAGGGAAGTTATGCTAAACCTGTATCGAACCTTGGTTAGACCACACTTGGAGTACTGCGTACAGTTCTGGTCGCCATAGTATAAAAAGGATATAGAGGCACTGGAGGGGGTGCAGAGAAGATTTACAAGAATGATATCAGAAATGCGAGGGTATACATATCAGGAAAGGATGAACAGGCTGGGTCTCTTTTCTCCTGTAAAGAGAGGGCTGAGGGGTGACCTAATAGAGGTCTTTAAAATTGAGGGGTTTTGATGGAGTGGATAGAGAGAGAATGTTTCCACTTGTGGGGAAGAGCATAACTAGAGGCCATCAATATAAGATAGTCACCAAGAAATCCAATAGGGAATTCAGGAGAAACTTCTTTCCCCAGAGAGTGGTGAGAATGTGGAACTCGCTACCACAGGGAGTGGTTGAGGCGAATAGTATCGATGTATTTAAGGGGAGGCTGGACAAGCTCATGAGGGAGAAGGGAATAGAGGGTTATGCTGATAGATTTAGATGAGGAAAGGCGGGAGGAGGCTCGAGTGGAGCATAAACGCCGGCATGGACTGGTTGGGCCGAATGGCCTGTTTCTGTGCCGTATATCCGATGTAATCCTAATATTGGGCCAGTAGCTATCAAAAATGTAAAATGTATAGGTTGAGGTACTGTGGGTCTAAACCGAGGAAACGTTGAAAGTTTGAGGGAGAAAAGAATGTTTATGAATTATAAATAGTTTTTATTTGATCATATTTTTGAAAATATTTAACCAGCTCATCAAATAACAACAATGACTGCTATAGAAAAAATATTTATATTTTAAATAATGTAACATTATATACTCATCTAACTTGTGAAATAGAACTGGAGAAATACCATGAGGGCTATTCTCATGCTTCTGAACAATTGCTTGAGAAATGAAAGAAAAGAAAGACTTGCAGTCACTGGACGTCTCAAAGCGCTTTACAGCCAATGAAGTACTTTTTGAAGTGTAGTCACTGTTGTAATGTAGGAAACGCTGCAGCCAATTTGCGCACAGCAAGCTCCCACAAACAGCAATGTGATAATGACCAGATCATCTGTTTGTGATGTTGGTTGAGGGATAAATATTGGCCCCAGGACCCCGGGGAGAACTCCCCTGCTCCTCTTTGAAATAGTGTCATCGATCATTTACGCCCACCTTAGAGAGCAGACAGGACCTCGGTTTAACGTCTCATCCGAAAGACGACACCTCCGGCAGTGCAGCACTCCCTCAGGACTAGATTTTTGTGCTCGTCTCTGGAGTGGGACTTGAACCCACAATCTTCTGACTTAAGAGGCGAGGGTGCTACCCACTGAGCCACTGGCTGACACTAGGTGCTGACATTGTTACCCTGACAGCTTGTTTTAAGTGTAGACCATGTTAAATGCAGGAGTAACAACTCTGCTCAAAATTTCTTACAGAAGGCATATAATTGCCTTCTACATCTGTCAGTCTAGAAGGTGGAAAATATCAACATTAGACTGCTTTGTACAAGCCAAACAACTGATGAGATTTATTTCACAATAGCAGAAGCTATGAAAATCTAGTGCACTGTGCAATGAATGTGTAAACTTTGAAAGTAGTCCATGAGGGATTAATTTACACTTTTCAAAGCATCGTTTTTTTCATGGATGCAGTCAAACCGCACATAAAAGGGCTTTTGATTGGGACAGACTTTTCAGATAAAGCAAATGAGCACATTCTAATTGCTTGATAAACAGAATGCAGTCCCAAGTGGGTCTTTCAGATAGAGGTGTTACACATGGAAGATGTGAAGCCCGAAATGCTCGTTAACAGAAACAAAGAAATGGAGACCACTGAAAGATGATTGTGTTTCGAAGATACTTTCCTCATTGAAATAAAAAAAAATATCTTTGCAGATTGTACAGCAAACAAAATGTCAATAGACTGAACACTTGAGCAAACAATGGGATAATGGGTTGGGATTTGTCTCATCCTTGTGATGTCCCCACATTTGCATTAGACGATCGCAATGCATGATAGCAGCTGGAAATAACGCTAGCCTGCTGAATGCTGCATTTGTTTGCAGGACATAGAAAGGTTAGCAGCATGGGCAGACAAGTGGCAGATGGAGTTTAATACAGAGAAGTGTGAGGTGATGCATTTTGGCAGAAGGAACATGGAGAGGTAATATACACTTAATGGCACAGTTTTAGTTTGTGCAGTGCCAGAGGGACCTGGGAGTTAATGTGCATAGGTCCCTGAAGGTGGCAGGACGTATTGAGGGAGTGGTTAGCAAAGCATATGGGATCTTGGGCTTCATAAATAGAGATAGAGTACAGAAGTAGAGAAGTTATGCTGAACCTTTTATAAAGCGCTGGTTAGGCCACAACTGGAGTATTGTGTCCAGTTCTGGTCACCACACTTTAGGAAGGGTGTGAAGGCTCTTGAGAGGGTGCAGAGGAGATTTACCAGAATGGTTCTGGGGATGGGGGATCTTAGCTACAAGGACAGGTTGGAGAAGCTGGATTTGTTTTCATTAGAGCAAAGGAGGTTGCGGGGTGATTTGATAGAGGTGTACAAGATTATGACGGGTTTGGATAGGCTAGACGGGGAAAGACTGTTCCCACGAGTTGCTGGTACAAGGACTAAGGGGCACAGATTTCAGGTTTTGGGCAAGAGATACAGGGGGACGTGAGGAAAAACTTTTTTACGCAGCGAGTGGTGAGGACCTGGAACTCGCTGCCGACGGGAGTGGTGGAAGCGGAGACACTCAATGTTTTCAAGGGGAGACTGGATAGGCACTTGAGGGAAATAAACTTGCAGGGCTACGGGGATAGAGCGGGGGAATGGGACTGACTGGATTGCTCTACAGAGAGCCGGCACGGACTCGATGGGCCGAATGACCTCCTCCTGTGCCGTATGACTCTGACATTGTGTATTATAGCTGTGTCAGCCAGTAGTTCAGTGAGTAGCACTCTTATGGGAGACAAATTAAACTTCAGGTTTTGATAATATGTGGTGGAGGAATGGCTGCCTCCTGTGCCATTATGATTCTATGACTAGATTAGTCACTTGCCCTCTATCTGATCAAGGAAAGCCTTTATCTTAGTTACTTCCTGAACTAACAAACCCTGCCTGCTTTCACACGTTTTAAACCCAGTGAAGGAGTACTTTCCATTTCAATCTTAGTTACTCTTGCTAGTCAAGTAAAAATATATGGAAGGGAAGACCGGGATTTACCTGATCACAAATGGCACCCAGCAGGAAGCAGCACCGTAGTTTTCCTCGCCACTGGACTGTTATTTTAGTTAATAGTCTCAGTCAGGAGGTGTCTGAAATGGGACAGTCAATGTCCAATTGTTAGTGACTGTTCCAGCAGTGATGCTTCTGAGTGGCCCTGAGGGCGTAAGGTTGCCGAGCCGTATGGAATGTGTTACTGCCGGGAGCTGAAAGTTGAGATGGGGCTCTGTGGAGGCAATGCTCTAGGCTGCCATCTTGGCACTTGGGTGGAGAAGGTGCTTGGTGCAGGGCAACAAGGGACGTAGAGATTTACTTTCACCCATCAGAAGTGAACTTCGAAAGTTCACTGGATACCGTTTCTGTTGAGACTTACAGGATCAGACAACTTAGGAAAAGTAGTTAAACGTACTTGAGCTACTGTATCCAGTGCTACAGGACAGCAGAGATACGTTGGGACAAATTATCTGTGCTGTAAACGTCAATGGTTCTAAACTAAGTTTAAAAACAGCTTGCATTCACGCTTTGATGTTTGTTTTTTTGTTGACTATCTTCTTTTGAATTATTTTTGAAGTGAGTGCTGTTATTCAGAAGTAAGCACATGAACTTGTGGGTGAGACCAGCCCTTGTGCAAGTTGCTGCTTGGAATTGTGATCCTTTACCAGTGAGCGCTCCTGCTGTAGTACTGAGGGAAAAATGGTACAAGAGGCAATGTACTAAATTTTTGGAGCATGTGTTATTTGGGCCAGTTTAGGCTTGTTCTGTCTGTACTTAATTATCCCACTGACTGACGCAGTTGGAAAGTGCCAAGAAAAGCAGGTCTCGTGTTCAATTATCCCAGATAAATGGTTCCTGTATTGGGCCAGAAATTCCAGGCCAGAAGCGTGAGTACGGTCGGCTTACTCACGCTTCTGGCCGTTGGAAATGCCGGCGTTCAGCATGAACAGCGCATGCGGGGAACGCCGGCATTTCCAGACCTCGAGCGCGTGCGACTGCACAGGCAGCGCTTGCGCAGTGAACTTCGTGGATTTCATTCATGAAATCCGTGAGGTTAAGTCCTTAGAAGTTACACTGTAAAAAAAGCAAGTGTAAAGTGGTTCATTGGCTGCGGAGGAAGATATATTTTATCGTGGAGCTTTTGAAATGCAATATTTTTGTTTGGGAAAGGGAGGGAAGTTATTTTAAGAAATTTTAAGTAAGTTTTAAAGTTTAAAATTTTTTTTTTTTTTTTTTTTTAAAAAGGGTTTTCAGAACGGTAGGTAGAAGGAGCAATTGTGGCTGTGTGAATGGAATGTGAGAATGAGTTATGTATGTATGTTCACATATATTCCTTTACGTATATGTATGTATGTTTTATATTCCTTTACTATGAATGTATGTTTTTAATTATGATTTTCCAATAAGTTATTTTCTCTGAAAGTCATAATTAAATAATACATTCATACACATAAGTAAAGGAATATATACATAACACGCAAAGGAATATATACAGACATACATACTTTCAGAAGCTCCACGATAAGAAATATCTTCCTCCGCAGCCTCTGTAGCAACTGTACCCATGCTTTTTTCATGTGTAAGTTGTAATGACTGGACCTCACTGAAAGCATTAATGAAAGCGGCGAATTATACTGCGCACGCACTGCATGTGCAGTCGCACGCGTTCTGCCTCTGAACCCCTTCGTTCAGAGGACAGGAAATGCTGGTTTTCCCCACATGCACTGTGCATGCTGAAAACCGGCATTTCATCCGGCCAGATGCGTAAGTACCCCGACCGTACTAGCGCATTTGGAAGGGAATTATTGGGCCAACATTTTACATGTCAATAAAATAAAAAATTTAACACTTGCACGACTTGCCCCCTCGCATCTGCGACTGAGGGTCCAAGGAGGTGCATTGCGCAAGAGGTCATCATCGGACGTATCCTCACACTGTTCCCTTTGGGGAACTGTATGAAGTGGTGGAAGGATTTATGGCCGTGATTAACGCTCATTCCGTGACCGTAACCATCTTTGAACCAGCCATTAGGGTGGTTAGTCCTATGGCGGGAGGGTTTTACGGGCTCCCACAACCCATCTGAGGGGGGGGGGGGGGGCACCAACACCCACGGACGCAAGTATCCCGCTGGATGTCCACCCAGAATTTAAAGTTGGAGCTCCGACTCCACTTGCCGGGACTGTCTGGAGTGGGGTTCAAAACCCTACTCCTTCTGGCCCAGCGGAGGGGATGCTTACTGCTACGCAAAAGGCCCACTCCGCACAAAAGGTGACACCCATACGTTTCCTGCGCCTTTTCCCTCCCCGTGACTGGAGCCCTATGCTGCCATTTCACGTTGCTAATCGGATTGGGCGTTTGTCATAGCGGTAGGATCCCCGTCGCTGGGCCAGATCAGGGTAGGGTTTCGAACCCCGCTCCAGACAGTCCCGGCAAGTGGAGTCGGAGCTCCGGCTCTAAATTCTGGGTTGACATCCAGTGGGATATTTGCGTCCGTGGGTGTGGGTGGCCCCCCCTCCTTGTATAGCTTGTGGGAGCCCGTAAAACCCTCCCGCCATAGGACTAACCGCCCTAATGGCTGGTTCAAAGATGGTTACGGTCACGGAATGAGCGTTAATCACGGCCATAAATCCTTCCACCACTTCATACAGTTCCCCAAAGGGAACAGTGTGAAGACACGTATGACGACGACATTGCTAAATAAATAAATGGAATTAAAAAAATTCTTTTAGGGCTTTTAAAAGTCTTTAAATTGCTTTAATTCTCTTTAAAACTACTTCCGATTACTCAAAATAATGTAAACATTTAAAAAAATTTATAAAAGTTACCAAAATCTTGAAAAAACTTCCAAAAACCTATTTAAACTGCTGCTTTGCATGTAAAAAAGCAAAGCAGCTTGACAGAAACATTGGGGGCGTGTCCAGTGAAACTGAGACCTCAAGGGGCGTGTCTCACTTACACTGCACGCTCCTGGGTCCGCGCTGGCTGCACTCCTGGGCGGCGTGACGTCATACGCTGCCCGGGATTCTTGTTTCAGTTTCTGGAAGTGCAGGCGTCCCTGGAGCTGATCGGCAGGAGCGCGGGGTAAGTGCAAATACGGGGCTTGCACGCGCTGCAAGCCCCATTCTGGAATTTCTGGCCCATTATATGTACCTGCTCACTGGCTCTCATTGCTACCTTGATGTCATGGGTGGCTGCACTTGCCTCTCCTCTGGCATCCAGCTCTTGTGCCCATGTCTAGATCAAGACTCGGATGAGGTCTGGCGCAGTGTGGTTTTGGTGAGTAGATTGTTGGTGCATAGGTATTGCTTAATGGGAATGATGATGACTTCTTCGGCACTTTACTCATGATTGGGAGGAGCCTGATAGGGCGGTAATTGTCCGGGTTAGATTTATGCTGTTTTTTGGTGAATGGGACATACTTGGGCATTCTTCTACATTGTTTGCTAGATACCAGTGTCATAACTGGACATTAATTCATGGTTATATTTTGGATAACTTTTCATATACTAGTTAAAAAGCAAGATTAAAAAGAACAGCAATGTTACCACTTTGGTTTTCCATGTGCGGATTTGAAAGGATGTTTATACCTTATTCTGTTCCCTCTGCAGCTCAGACTCTGAAATTATTGGCTATGCATTGGATACTCTCTACAATCTGATCTCTAATGATGTAGAAGAGGAGGAGCCAGGTACAGTGAAGCATTTCGATACGCAGCCAGTTTTCAGATAAGCAGTCTGATTGTACTGTATCAGTGTTTAGAGCTAAACTGCACTGAAACCTGTCTTTTAATTCAGTAATGTGTGCTTAGCTTTTTAACTCACTTCATTATAAATGATTGAAACTATACCATGATTGAGAGTCTGCCACATGAAAGTAGCTGAATAAATTGTGCAAGTGAGATCATTGAGTTAACAAACTTTAGGTCTGTATCACTGCATGACTGAAATCAACTTTTACATGTATGACTATGCAGATGGGATTGAGCTGAAATAAAATGGGGTTATTTTGCCTCAGTAAATACAACTTTATAATATAGCTGACGGTTGTTCCCTCATTTTCTTTTTCTCAATATAACTAAAAAAAAAACTCTGAGGGAAAGCGCTGGATAAAGCTGTGCTGTTTAATAACAGGGATGATGGACATAGTGTTAGAGAAAGCTTTGCACGACGTGTGACACTTGGAAGTATGTAAAACTATTAATATGTTCCAAGCAGATACACTGGCATTGCTCATGGTGAGCTGACACCCCTGTGCCTCTCTATAATCTCCAGTGTGCTGAATTTATGCAGCACCCACAGTGGTTCAATAGGTCAGTTTAAAAATAACTCCAATCACTTCAAAGATACTGAAGTGTTAAAAAAGGCTCTTAGTTTACAGCGTTTAGGATCAGTACTGTACATTTGTCGTCTAAATATATGGTGCACCATGGCAGGATTCATTGTGCTGCCTGCGATGATGTGAAAGGTAAGTTTAAAAAAAAACCTAAAAGCCTCTTAAAAATTTGTTTTTTTTCAAGCAAATGTCCAAAGACTGACCCCTTGGGGTATTCTGCTCATGACCTCTTTCTATGAAGAGATTCCATTTATCACTATCCTGTTTTTTGTCCTTTTAAGCCAATTATCTAGCCAGCACTGTGATTTACCTTGTATTCTGGATTCCTGTACCTTGTCCTGTTACTTGCTGATGTTGTACCTTGTCAAAAACTTTCTGAAAATCCAAGTATATAATTGCCATTGTATTTTCCTGCCCACTGTGTAATTAATGTCTTCGGAAACTCCAGCTTAATTCAACATGGCCTATCTTTTTCTGAATCTGCGCCGACCGTCCTTCATCAAACTGCGCTTTTCTAAATATTCGCCCATGGGAGATCGCAACTTTATTTCAAGGAATTTCCTTGCAACGGATGTTAAACTTGCCTGTAGTTAAACATTGTGTAAATTTATCAGCACGTCACCTTCAGTTACACACAGAAGTGAGGTTGCTGCCGTTGTTTGATATTGGGGTTTCTTGACCGCATGTTGCAATGGCAATCCTAGATCAATGAAGATAACAATAACACCATCTCCCACTTAACTTTTATACAGCTTGTGTTCTATAGAATTTGGGATTTTTGTTCAAGTCTTTAAAAAAAAAAAAATCCTGCTTGGCATCAGGGGATGGCCAAGTTGAATATGCATTAAGACTTGAAGCAATTTTTACCGCTCGCTCTTTCTCTTCCCCCCCCCCCCCCCCCCCCCCCCCGGGGTAACTTTAGTGTCAGAAAAAGCTATGAGCATGAACGAGGAAAATTTTGGGACGGTGCATCTCTAAAGTAGCATGTGGTTGATGAGAATGTGATGCTTCATCCTTGAATCACACACGCACACTCGCACTCACTCACCTCAATGCACTTCTTTAGATGGACAAAGTACTTGCACCAGAATAAAAGTTGATCACAGAAAATTTTGCTCCAAGGTGCCATATTATTTTTAGTTATTATAGCATGCTTTATTTCCATTTTTGTTTTGGGCACCAGTGCTTCAGCATGTCTGCTGCATACAGTGCATTGCATTTGTGACCATCTGTTTTATCTCAGTTGATGTCTCTCTTCTCTTTCATGTATAATACAGCAGATGCATCTGAAGGTAAAACTTTCATTACTTTTGCATGGCGCTACATCAAATAAGTTTGCAAATGGAAAATGACATTTCAAATTTAAAAATCTGCACAAATCTTGAATGCATTTTTCTTAGTGAGACTAATTGCATTTGTTTTTAAAGGTGAGAATGCATCTATTCCTAAAATAGGAAGAGGCAGATAATTACCATGAGTAAAACGCACATTTTTAAATTAGCATGTGTGTCACATCTCTTCCGAAAAGGCATGTTTTTTTCTCATCCTAAAATGTTCCTTAAGGTTTGAAAGGCTAAAAGGCTGATCAGGAAACAAATAATTTAGAAATGTCATCATCTTAAGAAGCAATTTATTCATTAATCTTAACATGGATCAAAGCCTTCAGCATAAATCAAAGCAGATATGTGTTTTGAGAATTTGGCCTTTACTCGACTGTTGGTGCATTGTGATGGCTAACAGCTTTAGAATGATTTGTTTCTGAGTTTGACCTACATGCGTAGGGTAAACATTATGAGCACAAATTGAGGGAGATATTTGGATTTGAGTAATTGCAATCTGGAAATATCCTGACAATCCAATGCGAAGAGAAAGCTTGGGGAGTTACAGATTTAAAATAAATATTGAGAATTTAATGTAGAAATTAAGACTAACTCTTGGAATGTGAGTAATCTGACTGAGAGCAAGCACTAACCCATAACAAAAATATGCTTCAGTTGGACAACAGCAGCTGTCCATTTGCAACCTTATTTCACTCGTATCTTCTGATTCTCTTTAATTGTGTTCCTTTTCGCTATATCTTAATGTTTATATAGTTTTATGTTGAAGACCTTTACTACTGTTAGAAATGCTGGGGGAGCCCAGCCTCCATTACATCATCTTGATTTTTCTTGATCAATGACCGAAAACAATAGAACTGCTGGGACTCGCTGCTGCCTTGATATAAAGGTTGCATTAGCATCCTGAGGCAGAAAGTTGGGATAATGCAATCTTGTGCCTGAGTCTCCATTTTAAAATGCAGGAGAGTTGATGGACCTGTGTAAGCCTGAGAAGGTTGTCCTAACACTGAGTCTAATCTGGTTAAACCCGTGCATAATCTTTACACAACTAAATACTGTAAATCTGAAATAAATACTGAAAATGCTGGCAGCACTCAGCAGGTCAGGCAGTATCGTGGAGAGGGGAAGGTAGGGTTAACTTTTCAGGTCGATGACCTTTCACCTGAATCCAATTTCATAAACACTGCTAGTTATAGATCAAATTATCCCATTTGGCTTAAAAATATAGCTTGTAATAAACCCAATATACATTGGCCCAGAAATTCGGGTCAGGGGCTTCCCGCGGGTGCAAGCCCCCGACCTGCACTTAGCTTGCGCGCCGGCCGTTGAGCTGTGGGCCCACGTGGGATTCCGATCCTGGGCCTCCTCCAACTGCCGGCGCGCAGTGCTTGTGTATCCCAGGGGCGCAGTTAGTTCGATGCGTCCCCTGGGATCACGTGGGCCATGGAGAGCCAATCAGAGCAGGGAATGCTCCATTCATGAGTTTAACAGGAAGAGCTGTCAAACCTATAAATACTATAAGCCCCAAAAATCACTAAATCTTCAAATAATTTTTTTTTTAAATCACATTTTTATAAAATAACTATAAATTACATGAAATAACTATTTTAAACAATAATTTAAATTTTTGAAAAAAATAATTACATTTTCTAACGGGGTTAAAAATAAACTTACCTTTCTTTAAAGTATTTAAAAATAATAAACCTGTGGGAAAAATGTTTTAATTTTAATTAATTCACCACTTACCTTGTTAAAAGCAGGCCTTGCGCCTGCTTTTTAAAAGTGTAACTGCTGGAGACTTACCCTCCCGGAGAAAGCTGCAAAAAAAACATAAGTTCGATGCGCACGTGCTGCCTCTCCGGTGCACACGTTCCGCCTCTCCGGTGCACACGTTCCACCTGTGAACCCCTTCAAGGGAACGGAAGTTCCGGTTTCCCGCGCATGGGCAGTGCATGCACGAAACCGGCACTTTCGTTGGACCTACGGGTGAGTACCTAGCGCGTACTCACGCATTGGGACCCGAATTTCTGGGCCAATATAAACGTGGTTGCAGTCATAATTCTAAATTGGGCGAGAATGTGACTGCTTTGCTAAGAAGCATGGAAGTTATGCTAAACCTTTATAAATCACTGCTTAGGCCTCAGCTGGAGTATTGTCCAATTTTGGGAACCACACTTTAGGAAGCATGTCCAGGCCTTGGAGAGGGTGCAGAGGAGATTTACTAGAATGGTACCAGGGACGAGGGACTTCAGTTACGCGGAGAGACTGGAGAAACTGGGATTGTTCTCCTTGGAGCAGAGAAGGTTAACGGGAGATTTAATAGAGGCGTTCAAAATTATGGAGGGTTTCGATAGAGTAAATGAGGAGAAACTGTTTCCATTGACTGGGTCGATAACTAGAGGGCACAGAGTTAAGGTAATTGGCAAGGGAATCAGAGGGGCGATGAGAATTTTTTTATGCAGCAAGTTATGATGATTTGGAGTGCACTGCCTGGAAGGGTCAATTCAAGCAGATGCAATAGAATCTTTCAATGGGGAATTGGATATATACTTGAAAAGGAAAAATTTGCAGGGCTCTGGGGAACAAACAGGGGGAGTGGGACTAATTGGCGAGCTCTTTCAAAGAGCAGGCACGATGGGCCGAATGGCCTCCTCCTGTGCTGTAAGATTCTAAGTCTTGTCATCTTTAGAATGGGCTTTAGACAACAAGTATCGTTAAAATAATTCTGAGCGCAGTCTGCTGTCCCAATTGGAGGTGACATAAAGCTTATATATGTAGTGCACACCAGGGAAGTTAAAAGGCAGTGTTAGAACTGGTACCTTTTGTACCACTTTTTTTTTTCAAATACCATAGAAATGTTTTGAGAATGTAAATTTGACTTCCTCCCAACCTGAAAATCCAAAGACCTTGATTGTTAGAACCTGGTGAATTATCTATTGTGTATTGCCCCCATTTGTTAAATTTACCTTCCTTATTCAGTTTTTTCGCATTGCTATCCTTGTGTTAATGATCTCCTACCCTAACAGCTTCTTGCTTCTAACCGTACTTGCTTCATCTCTAGATTCTGGTGGTGATGCTCAAGTATTCTAGCGTGACAACATCCGTTCAGATTTTCACATTTGAGTTTTCCCCCCCCCCCCCCCTTTTGCAGAGGAGAACGCTCAGAAGCCGAGTTCTGATGATCTGGCTGGGCAGTTCACCGAGACTTATATCAAACACCAAGAAAACCTGTCCCTACTGTTATCCCTGTTAGAGGTGAGTTTCTGTTTCCATTTCAGCACTTTTGTGGAGTAAGGAAACCAGATGAGTCTGAAAATCTTGGGGGAATTGATGCATGGATTCACTGTATTGTACTGTTGATGTGTTTTCCCCTCATCAGGACAATTAGCAATGGGAGAGATAGGTTTGGCCGACTGGGAGTGAGGAGTGGGGGGGTGCGAACTCGATACTTGGCTGGAAGGGGACGGAGCTGGAAAGTGAGGAATGCTGACTTTCCTTCAACAACTTGCATTTATATAGCACCTTTAACGTAGTAAAACGTCCCAAAGTACTTCACCAGGAACAATATCAAACAAGTTGACACCGAGCCACACGAGATATTAGGACTGGTGACCAAAAGCTTGGTCTAAGAGAGAGGTTTTAAGGAGCGTCTTAAAGGAGGGGAGAGGGGCGGAGAGGTTTAGGGAGGGAATTCCAGAGCTTAATGCCTTGGCAGCTGAAGGCACGGCCGCCAATGGTGGAGCAATTAAAATCAGGGATGCTCAAGAGGCCAGAACTGGCAGAGTGCAGCGATCTCGGAGGGTTGTAGGGCTGGAGCAGGTTACAGAGATGGGGAGGCCTGTAGGTGGAATTGAGACAGGTGACCGAGGTTCCAAGGAGCAAAATGGAAGCAGCCCTCCAAAGCAAGTTGGAAAACCTCAATGATTGGGGGGTTTGTGATGCCCCCTAACCTACCCTCCACCACTGACCTGCCGTCTCCCCAAGCTCTGCCACTGATGTGCCTTCAATAACCACAAAACTAGAAGTTATAGACTTTAACAAGTTGGCTTTTAATCACTAAGATCAGAGCTAACATCTCAACACACTGACTGGCTCACAGGAATGAGTCATACAGATCCTGGGATCTTTAAGTAAGAGAAGTCAGGGGCGGAGCCAAGAGCCAAGACCTGGAACCTTCCAGGTTAGTCAGGGAAGAGGAAGTGAAACTATACACCGTGTGGGGGAGGGTAATATACATGAGTGCAAAAAACGAATACAGGCAAGACAAACAGGTTTCATTACAGCCACTGACAGGGTTCAAACATTGACTAAGTAAATTTGGAGGCTGTTTTTCAATTGTAGATGCCAGCTCCCCAATAGCTCAGTGAATTTACCAGGGAGATCAGAGGGTTGATTCCATTCTAGTCTATGCTGAACGAGTTGGTATGAGTCCAGACACATTGGAGCTACAATTGCCTTCAGTGCCTCAGGTTAACGAGGGGAATACCATCCAGGATTCCTGCTCCTGATCACGATCCAGTGATCCCTGCTGGGATACGTACATATACGGGGTTCAGTGAGGCCAGTGGTGTTACCTGCAATTGAACAACTCCAGCAAGGAATGAGTGCCACTGGGGAAGGGATGAGAAAATTGATGAGAAAACACAATAAATTGTAGATGCCAATCAAAAGTTTATGGTGTTGTATCTGAAGGGGGCTGAGGAATAAAAACATTTTTGCTTTCATAAGTGAAGTGCAGTGTGTAGTTAGAGCTACCACGCGAGATGGGCCTCTTGCCTATTACAGCCACTTTTCGTGGTCTGATGACTTCTAATAGTCAACGACAAATTGCCTTAATGAAATGGTCACCTGTGTGCTGTACATTATGACCACTCATTGTCTCGTGCATCTTCCATTAGATTGAAAAGGTTGAAGGGGGGAAACCGTGCTTAACTGTTCTGTGAAATCTGAGAAATTCTGGAAGAGTGGGACTCTTCGGTGAGGTTTCAGCTGCAGCAAACAGCGGAAAAGAAGCAGAGATCCAAATTTGTCCAATTAGCAGTGGGTCACCCACAAGCCCCAGCAGAACTCTGCTGGCGCGGGACTTTTGAATATGCTTGCTTCTGTTCCTGCAATTGATCTACAGTATATTAGCAAAGTAAACTGTTTTTGGGTGAAAGCTTAATTAAAATGTATGTAATCATTGCTCAAAAACATCTAATTTTAAAACACCATGAAGTAGTAAATTGCTATTACCCCATCTTGTGCACATCAATTGTAGAGCAGATTCTCTCCCATGGAATCTGTTTTTTGGATTTTTTTTTATTAGTTCCTGGGATGTGGGCGTCCCCATAATTCCCATTTATTGCTTCCCTAATTAAGAACATAAGAAATAGGAGCAGGAGTCGGCCATTCGGCCCTTCAGGCCTGCTCCGCCATTCAATGAGATCATGGCTGATCTTCTGCCTCAACTCCATTCACCGGCCCTATCGCCATATCCCTTGATGCCTTTACTAGTCAGAAATCTATCGACTTCTGTTTTGAATATACCCAATGACTGAGCCTCCACAGCCCTCTGGGGTAGAGAATTCCAAAGATTCACCACCCTCTGAAGAAATTTCTTCTCATCTCAGTCCTGAATGGCCGACTCCTTATCCTGAGGCAGTGGCCCCTGGTTCTAGACTCCCCAGCCAAGGGAAACATTCTCCCAGCATCCACCCTATCGAGCCCTGTAATAATTTTGTATGCTTCAATGAGATCACCTCTCATTCTTCTGAATTCAAGAGAATACAGGCCTGGTTTACTCAATCTCTTCTCATACGACAGTCCTGCCATCCCAGGAATCAATCTCTTGAACCTTCATTGCACTCCCTCTATGGCAAGTATATCCTTCCTTAGGTAATTGCCATTGAGAAGGTGGTGGCGAGCCGCGATCTTGAACTGCTGCAGTCTGTGGTGAAGGTACTCCCACAA
The DNA here is from genome assembly GCF_052327205.1 of Somniosus microcephalus. Taxonomy (NCBI): domain Eukaryota; kingdom Metazoa; phylum Chordata; class Chondrichthyes; order Squaliformes; family Somniosidae; genus Somniosus; species Somniosus microcephalus. The sequence goes on along the minus strand of NC_140988.1, from coordinate 4,678,361 downwards.
TGCTGTTAGGGAGGGAGTTCCAGGATTTTGACCCAGCGATGATGAAGGAACGACGATATATTTCCAAGTCAGGATGGTGTGTGACTTGGAGGGGAACTTGGAGGTGGTGGTGTTCCCATGCGCCTGCTGCCCTCATCCTTCTAGGTGGAAGAGGTTGCGGGTTTGGGAGGTGCTGCCGAAGAAGCCTTGGCGAGTTGCTGCAGTGCATCTTGTAGATGATACACACTGCAGCCACGGTGCGCCGGTGGTGGAGGGAGTGAATGTTTAAGGTGGTGGATGGGGTGCTGCTTTGTCCTGGCTGGTGTTGAGCTTCTTGAGTGTTGCTGGAGCTGCACTCATCCAGGCAAGTGGAGAGTATTCCATCACACTCCTGACTTGCCCTTTGTAGATGGCGGAAAGGCTTTGGGGAGTCAGGAGGTGAGACACTTGCTGCAGAATACCCAGCCTCTGACCTTCTCTTGTTGCCACAGTATTTATGTGGCTGGTCCAGTTAAGTTTCTGGTCAATGGTGACCCCCTGGATGGTGATGCTGGGGGATTCGGCAATGGTAATGCCATTGAATGTCATGGGGCAGTGGCTAGACTCTCTTATTGGAGATAGTCATTGCCTGGCACTTGTGTGGCGCCCAGGTGAGACCACACCTGGAGTATTGTGTACAGTTTTGGTCTCCTTATCCAAGGAAGGATATACTTGCCATAGAGGGAGTGCAATGAAGGTACACCAGACTGGTTCCTGGGATGGGGGGATTGTCCTATGAGGACTGATTGAGTGGACTAGGCCTATATTCTCTAGAGTTTAGGAGAATGAGAGGTGATCTCATTGAAACATACAAAATTCTTACAAGGCTTGACAGGGTAGATGCAGGGAATTTGTTTCCCCTGGCTGGGGAGTCTAGAGCCAGGGGTCACAGTCTCAGAATAAGGGGTCGGCCATTTAGGACTGAGATGAGGGGAAATTTCTTCACTCAGAGGGTGGTGAATCTTTGGAATTCTCTACCCCAGAGGGCTGTGGAGGCTCAGTCGTTGAGTATATTCAAGGCAGAGATCGATAAATTTTTGAATATTAAGGGAATCGAGGGATATGGGGATAGTTCAGGAAAGTGGAGATGAGGTCGAAGATCAGCCGTGATCTTATTGAATGGCGGAGCAGGCTCGAGGGGCCGAATGGCAGACTCCTCCTATTTCTTAGGTTTTTATGTTAAATGTTACTTGCGACTTATCAGCCCAAGCCTGAATGTCATCCAGGTCTTGCTGCATGCGGGCATGGACTGCTTCATTTTCTGAGGAGTTGCGAATGGCACTGAACACTTCAATCATCAGCGAAGATCTCCACTTCTGACCTTATGATGGAGGGAAGGTCATTGATGAAGCAGCTGAAGATGAACTGAGGACACTGCTCTAAGGAACTCCTAAGCGATGTCCTGGGGCTGTGATGATTGACCTCCAACAACCATAATCATTTTCCTTTGTGCTAGGTATGACTCCAGCCAGTGGAGAGTTTTCCCCTGATTCCCATTGACTTCAATTTTACTAGGGCTCCTTGATACCAGACTCGGTCAAATGCTGCCTTGATGTCAAGGGCAGTCACTCTCACCTCGCCTCTGGAATTCAGTTCCTTTGTCCATGTTTGGACCAAGGCTGTAATGCGGTCTGGAGCCGTGTGGTCCTGGCAGAACCCAAACTGGGCATCAGTGAGCAGGTTGTTGGTGAGTAAGTGCTGCTTGATAGCACTGTCAATGACACCTTCCATCACCTTGCTGATGATTGAGAGTAGACTGATGGGGCGGTAATTGGCCGGGTTGGATTTGTCCTGCTTTTTGTGGACAGGACACACCTGGGCAGTTTTTCACATTGTCGGGTCAATGCCAGTGTTGTAGCAGTACTGGAACAGCTTGGCTCGAGGCGCGGCTAGGATCAGTCTTGCCTGTTTGCTGCTTTTTAATCAAAGTGGGTATAGAGAAAAGCAGTTGCAGTTTCATATATCAGGAGGAAATCGTGTGTTTTTAAAGAGAAAAAGAACTTGTTTTTCTGTCTGTGCTTGTAAAATATGTTGAAAAAAGTTATCTATCCGGTGGGAAAATTGGTTTAATTTTTGCATGAGATTTGGTTAATTTATATTGTGCTGCTGCTGCCTCCAAACAAGAGTCTGTGTAAACTGATGATTTGACTGTGCTGCTATGAACCCAACAGGATGTGTTTAATATTCTTTTGCTCCCCTCTTGCCTGTTATCTTCCCTCTCCCTCCCCTTCTCCCCCTCAAACCCAGCAGCTTCCGTTCAGCATCTCCGCAGATTGCTGCAGTTAAATCTTGCCACAGTAGTCGTCTCTGGCCTCAACCCGAGTCTGCCACTAGCTATTATGTCATCAGACCACTCACTTTCTGCTGAAATTATCTCCTTGACCGGCTTTCCTGTGCCGATTGCACTTCAGCACTATGGAGCACCAACTGTTTTGTGATTTTTGACCTGCGAAACTTAATTCTTTCATTTCAGGAGTTTGATTTTCATGTGCGTTGGCCTACAGTGAAGCTTCTAACTGCGCTTTTGAAAAACCAAGGTCCACAAGTTCAACAGATTATCCTCGTTAGTCCAATGGGTAAGAACATGGTTCACTCCAAGCATTGCATAGCATAAAAGGTCAAAGTTGAGTAAGCGGAAAGTGTGCAACAAGCCCCGTAAACCCAGGACAAAATGAAACTTGACAAGCACAGTCATTTAGATCTGGATCAAGTTAAAATTCACTCCTTGTCCATTCTGAAGTGTAACCCTGCTGCGCTATCACTGTCTGATGTCAGAATTCTCTCACAATTTTTCCCAGAAAAATTATGCAACAAAATTAAGTGGCCAAACGTTTAGTCAAAATAAAAGTATTTTTGAAGGTTCAACAAAAAATGATTGTATTTCCTAGATATGACGCTGCCTGCTGATAATATTTATAATTTTTGCTGAATCATGTATAATTTGCTCAGGAATGTGAAACTATAACCTAGATCTTGGAATCTGCGAATGTGAAAAGTGCTAGCTCTGCATATCTGGCCCACAGGTTCTACGGTTCGCAACTCCATGCCCATGAAGAGAAAACGTTTGGATACCCTAGTGTGAAACATAGATGCAATTTGTGGTTAGAAAGGATCACTGTTGTATTTTGTTAATAAATCTGCACTATAGGGATCAATCAGAATACTTCTTTCGGGGAGAGTAGGACAGTCCCATCACAGTAACATCTCTTTACTGAGCAGAGAGTAGGACAGTCCTATCCCAGTAACATCTCTTTACTTAGCAGAGAGTAGGCTACAAGCTTGAGTTTCCTGGAGGGCAGCATAGAGAAGCTACAAAAGTCCGCTTGATCGGCGCCCCATCCACCACCTTAAACATTCACTCCCTCCACCACCGGCGCACCGTGGCTGCAGTGTGTACCATCTACAAGATGCACTGCAGCAACTCGCCAAGGCTTCTTCGGCAGCACCTCCCAAACCCGCGACCTCTTCCACCTAGAAGGACAAGGGCAGCAGGTGCATGGGAAGACCATCACGTGCCACACTGGTGCAGTTGAGTGCTCTTCTGAAGATGGGGCTGAATAGAGGGCGCTTTTCTCTGCATCTAACCTCACATGGGAGTGCCTGATGCTGGTGGTGGGTGCCCAGAATAGAAAGCTAATGTTCTTACATTGATGAGCACAAATGAGCAATTTTAAAAAGTAAAACCAGACCAAAGTTAATCACTGGTGTATTTTCTGGCACAATTTCCAAAACTCAGGAAGGCAGGTACGTGAAGTGAAAAATGGTGGAGAATGTGCATACAGTGTGATCAGAAGTTTAGACTGTGACATGAAGAGTATATAAATAATCTCCTGTGTCATTGTTCATGGGCCTGTAAGCGGGTAGTGTGTGTGGCAGGCCAGTAACACTTCAAGGGGTGTGATTGGGGGCGGGGCTTGCTCCATTGTAAGACACGCACACACACAGTGCAATTGTATTGTGAGGCCAATACTCAAAAACCAAGAAACTGAAGTACAACTTCCAGAAGTCATCACCAGACCGTGGCCTGGCTGCCTCCTCCTACCAAATCAGTCTTTCCAATCGAGTGGCCCCACCCGATCCCCGCCCACTCCCATCGCCCTCTGGCCTAATATGAACCTCAAGTCTGGACCTCCTGCCTTAGTGCTGCTGCAGACTGTATCCCCAAAATTCACTGATTCCTCTCTTTTTTTATAAAAATAAAATGTTCACATATCAATTTGTTCAATTAAAAATTAGAGATTTGATCACAATTTTTGCGGTTGCAGGGTAAATACACATATATGATTTAAAAGCATACGGACAGCTTGTTAAATACGGAGACGCGTAGATTTGCACAATTAAATGATTTTAAAGCCATTGAAGAAATTTTGAAAGAAGCATAACGACAGCTTCAAAATAAAATAAACTGGATCATGACCCAAAAATTGGTGAAGGAATTTAAAACATGGTTACGATGAGCAAGTTAAACGCAAATTATTAGTTGATGTATATGTTTTCATCTGTTTTAAGTTCAATATTTTTGTTTGTGAACAAAGCGGAGGGGAGTGTGTGTGTTTAGCGTGAATGCACCTTTGAATGGAATGCGAGCAGCTTGGAAATCGATATATTGTGAAAGTAAGTACAGGTTGAGCGTCCAAAATCTGGAGTTCCGGAATCCGAAATGTTCCGGAATCCAGACTCCGGGACGATCGGTGGAAGGGTCGTCCGGAATCTGTAAAATGTTACTTCAAAAAACCATTAACTTTTTTTTTTGAAAACTCCTATGAAAAATGCGAGTGATGCAATAAAACTTTAGTGTGGTGTTTTATCCTCCTTAACCTGCACAGCTCCACTAAGTGTTTCCGCCAGGCTGCGGCCACGGCACCGCGCCGCCCCGGTGGCCTAGTGTGGGCCATCGGATGCTCTGCAGAGCTCGCAGCGTCCCTCCCCTTTAACAGAAGGGGAGGGGGGCGGAGAAACGCGTCAGCGCTACGCGGGAGCGGCCCAGGCGTTTCCGGACTCGGAACGTGTTTCTGATGTCCGAAGTCTGGAAACACCCGAGCCCAGGTTGCGATATTTCCAGACTTCGGACATCAGAAACACGCTCCGAAGTCTGGAAAAACACGAAAACCGGCTTGGCCTTGGTCTCGAGGTTGCCGCATTCGGGACGCTCAACCTGTATGTTGTCTTTCAAGGAGACGTGATTGCTGTACTGTTTTATGAGGTATAGAATTACTGATTCCTTTTCAGAAAGTTTTAACACTGAACCTTCAATGTACAGGTGTGTCCAGGATGATGGATTTGCTTGCAGATTCCAGAGAAGTGATTCGCAATGATGTAAGTATCCTCTGGCAAGAAATCTGTGCCTTGAGCATGCCGGTCAAAACTGAACAAAAACTTTAAACCCAGTTACTGAATATGCACTCACTAAAGTGTGGTTACCACGGGTTTAGAATAACTTTCCTTCTCTAAGAAATTGCGTAGACTTGTATCAGATATTCACAATTGAAGTAGTGGAGAGGGATTGAAACCAGAGAGAAAGGAAGTGACCTGGGGGCTGTTGCTGAATTTCTACTCGCTGCTTTCAGATAGAATCTTGACTTGGTTAGTTTATCTCTGCCCTGATGGAGCAGAGCCTGTTGTTCAAAGTTACTAACATTGTCTTGTGTCTTCTGTTTCTGGGGAGTCTCCCACTGAAGCACCAGTTTTGGTCACAGCTCTTGGGTTGCCCGGAGCCAGAGAAGGTCCTTAATGAGGGCCAGTGACAACTTTCTCACACTTTCACCCAAAGAAATAATATCCACCCTTGTATGGACGTTCAGCCGTCTTGCACTGAACAACCCTTCTGTGTTCTCTGTGCTTTCGAAATCTCAACAGCATGCAGTCACAGAAGATATTCGGTGTGTTATTCATAGTTTGTCTATTTTAAAAATAAGAATTGTCCCATTTTTGAATGGTTGCTTCCTCCACCTTTTTAAGATGGCTCTGGTCAGTGTGTCTAACAGGTGGCTCGGAGCTGGACAGGGATTGCTCAGAACTGTGTTTTCTTCTGATTTTTCTTCACAAAGCAATCACTGCCCCCCAGTAAGGCAGAGCTCTGTGTCTTTAAAGCTTTAAGTGATAGTGTACTGAATAATCGGTCACCCCACAGCCCAAATTTGTTTTTATATCTATATTAAAAAAAAAAAAAATTAAAAAAAAATTAAATTTGGCTGAATCTCGTTCACATCTATCTGCTTTGGGACTTCTGGCAGATTTATAAAGCAGATACTGTTATTTCAGCTCTCAGTTGTTGGTGCTGCTAAAATAGCTGGGGGAGGGAGAGAATGGAAGCCTTTACAAAGGAAAGGTGGTAAAAGTAAAAGCGTCTTTGTTTTTTCCCAGGGGTTGCTGTTGCTGCAGCAATTAACAAAAGCCAATGCAGCCATTCAGAAGATTGTAGCTTTTGAAAATGCCTTTGAACGACTGCTGGATATTATCACCGAAGAAGGGATGAGCGATGGAGGTATTCCTGAATCTAAACGGACTCGATCAGTGAATGAACAGTGTTTGTTTTCCTTCAAAACAAAAGCCGCAGCACATTTTTATTTTTTAGTTGCATAGTTATAAATATCGTCACTGAAGTCGCAATGTAGTTTGCTAGAGATTTTGCCTTCCATTTCAAAAACTTAATTTAAAAAAAAGAACTTTAAAGTTGAAAGATGTTGTAATTGTGATGCATTCTTCATTTTCCCGTGTTCGATCAGACTGTTTCTGACAATGAAAATGTTGGAGCTGCTGCTACACATGACTTATCCTGTCCATCGCATTAGTAGAATCTGTGCTACACGTCATGCAATAATTAGCTGTAATTTAACAAGCTCGCAGAGGAGCGGGCGGGAATGGCCCGGAATGGCCACTGGATAAGAACTTTGCCTCAGTCTTCGCAGAGGAGCTGGACATTGCGATTGCAAAAACATCAGAAGTGGGTGCAGAACTGTTAGTGGAGGCTAGTATTTCAGGATCAATGGTGCTGAAGAAGCTGCTCGCAGTTAGTGCGGGCAAATCACAGGGATTTGATCTTTTACATCCAAGGGAATCTAGGAAAGAAATAGAGGAGGCTCTGACTAGAATTTTCCAGAGTTCTGTGGAAAGGAAACTTGGGATATCCCTCTTCAAAAACAAAAGATGAGGATAAGCCCGGAATTTAAAGGGATAACATTACTAAGCACTTGGAGTTAAGTTAATCGAGACCAGTTGGTATTGATTTTTAAAGGGCAGTTGGCATTTAAGAATTCTTTAAAGAAACTGAGGATTGGTTAAGAGGTGCAGCTGATGTGGCTTTTATTACTTTTCAAAAAAAAGTCAGACTTGTGGCAGAGAATGCCATGTGGTGAGGTAGATTGCTGAAGGGCAGAAAGTATAGGGGTAAAGTGAACTGGAAGGATGAGTGATGTTCCAAAGGGGCCTCTGTTGGGGCTCTTACCATTTACAAAAACAATCTGAACGTGGGAATTGAAGGAGCAATATTGAAATTTGCAGATACTAAATTAAGGAGTTTGGTAAATTGACTAGGAATGTGCAAGACTGCAGGAAGACAGAGATAGCATAGCCAGATCGACAGTTGGATGGCAGATGCAATACGGTGCAGAGAAATGTGAAGTAATACATTTTGCCTTCAAGAATAGAGGAAGGCTGTCCACCTTAAAGGGTAATATTTTAAAGGAGCGGAGGAGCAATGGGACCTTGTGTAGATCCACAAATCATTAAAGATGGCAGAGTGAGTAGATAAGGGCAGAAAAAGGACAAATGGAATCCTTGGTTTTGTACCTACAGGCATAGAATGAAAGAGCAAGAACGTAATGCTGAACAAGACCGTAAGTTGTGGTTGGCGTATTGTGTACATCCCATTATAGGAAGAATAGACAAAGTGCAGTGCAGATTGACTTGGATTTTACCAGAGATAAGGGATTGCAGTAATGGAGTAATTTGAGGAGTTAGGGATTTTTTCACCGGGTTGAAGGATGATCTGATAGAAGCCTGAAAGATTAGAGAACGGTTATGATTGCATAAATAGTGTTAGATTGAGATGGTTGGAGATTCAGGAGTGAAGAAATTAGGAAACACTTCTACACACAAAAGGTAGTAGAAGTTTGGAACTCTCTTCCGCAAATGGCAATTGATGCTAGATCAATTTGTTAATTTTAAATCTGAGAGTGATGGCTTTTTGTCAATCAAAGGTATTAAGGGATATGGGGCAAAGGCGGGTATATGGAGTTAGGTCACAGATCAGCCACGATCTCCTTGAATGGTGGAACAGGCTCGAGGGGCTCAATGGCCTCCTCCTGTTCCTATGGTAACAAGAGGGTACAAATTTAGGATTAATGGCAAAACTTAAGGTAACAAAAGCATAGTTTTAACCAGCGTTGCTAGCACACCACCAGCGACCTTCAATATTTGCCAGGACACATCCATTTAAGGTGATTATGCCTGGCTGGTGGTCTGTGAAGCATGGATGTTTGTTCTCTCTCGTCAAAGCAACACTTTTTATAAAAAAAATTAAAAAAAACACAATTGCTTGGCCTTTACAGTGAAAATGATTTGGTTCCTGATCTTCCATTTCCGCTCCATAATAATGTGACTTTGGGTGGACTTCTGAAGTCATGTGTTTTGCCACGGTTCTTCACACATTGTCCCAGGTACCAGTCTACCCCGCCCTTTAGATACAATCGAAATATTCCCATTCCGAAATTGTTAAATCCTCTACACCGCTAATTCAAATCACCTACAGTATTGAATCTTTCCAGGCCCTATTGACCATGTCCTGTGCACCAGGAATCCTCTCCTTTTGGCACAGTACACACTTGCACAATAATGCGGTGATTTTAATCATCAATGTTGATCAGCAGTGTGAGGAACTCCAATTCCTTCATTTACAATACAAAGTACCCACAAGAGTTTTGTGCCCAAAAAAATGCCAATTCTTAACCGATTCCAGGACAATTCTGTAAATTGAGATGTGTAGAAGTTAGGATGCTTTATAATTTCATAAAATACCTGTTAATAAATGTCTTGAAATGTTTTATGTGTTGTAGGGATTGTGGTTGAAGATTGTCTTCTGCTGCTCCTTAACTTAATGAAGAACAATAGTTCAAATCAGAATTTTTTCAAGGAGGGTTCATACATTCAGCGCATGAAACGTTGGTTTGAAGTTGCTGAAGACAATTCTGGTTGGTCTGCACAGAAAGTGACCAATCTTCACCTGATGCTGCAGGTATTATTTCTTAGCTTTAACAAATAAATCAAAAGCCAACAAAACTTTTATACAGTACCTTTTTAATATCCTCAAGACACCCTGAAGCACATCATGGCCAAATGGTTACTTTCCAAGTGTAGTCACTGTTCTGTTGTAGGCGAATACAGCAGCTAATTTGCCTCCAGCAAGATCCCAGGAACAGCAGTGACATGAATGTCTCGTTCTCTGTTTTCATAATTGAAGGTTGGCCAAGGCACTGAGGAAAACCCCTTGCTCTTCAGAAAGTGCCACGAGATCTCTTGCATCTAACTGATCAGGCAGATGGGGCCTGGGCTTAAGGTCTGATCTGAAAGACAGCACCTCCAACAATGCAGCAGTCCCTCAGTACTCCCTTGAAGCAAGAGCCTAGACTATGTGCTGAGCTCCTGAAGTGGGACTTAAGAGACCAGAACCACCTAGCTCAGCACCAAGAGTGCTGCCACTGAAGCAAGCTACTGCGTTTAATTAAAATGAGATTTGAATGACCTTTTTCTTCAATAAATTTATTGTCCTCTTGCGTGTGGAAGCACCAGTGTGCTGCGCAAAGTTTGAAACGTTTACCCAGCCACTTGAAACTTTTCCAGAATGCCTAACCTTGCTCCACTGAAACTGATTGTCGTTGGGTTTGAGTGCTGTTGTGCTGGGACAGTTTTTCAGGGTGTAGTTATGTGCATCTTGAACATTCAATCTTTTGCCTGTGCCATTGGGGCATATATATCAATATTATTAACAATGTTGGGGTTGGGTCCTCCTCTGGCCATTTGATTGGCTCATTTAGCCATGTCACTTTCTACCAATCTGGGCATTGTCAATCTCCTAATTCATGTCTCCGTTACTTTTTTTAAGAGACTGAATTGGTCCGACTGATAACTCATTACTGCTACTATCGACTCCATGGAGACAGTGTGATCAGTTCCTGCTTTCATTAGTCGGTGTAATCGCAGAGTGATGGCCAATGTTCCCGCTAATTTTCTTTGGGTGTGCGGCCCCTTTTACATTACCGTGCACGTGCAGTTTTTTCCCCTAATTATAATGCCGTTGAGCGGCCTGCGCGGGATCTGCACATCACGGCCGGGAACATTACTGATAGCTCCGTTTCTCTTTCAGGGCTCTGGGTAACTCGTGTGAGCTGTGTGACCCATTCCCCCATTTAGTTACTTACAATGTTCCTGTGGTAAACCACTGTTATACCTGTCTGTAAGTGTATGTGTATTCCACTAGGTACAGGTCTGGACATGCCTCGGCTGACTCCTCCCACTATTCCAGGTATATAAGTGACTACCTCCCAGTCCCTTGGTATTCTGGACGGGTCGACCACTCGAGACAAGACCTTCATTCTTTAGTTAATAAAAGCCTGGTTGTTACTCGCTCAACCTCAGTCTTTGGAGTAATTGATGGCGCATCAGTTGCCAAGTCTACAGCAGGTCGTTGGATATTAATGACTATTGACCTGCTTTTTGCAGCCTTCAGTTATTTATTGATTAAAGGGGCAGAGCCACAGGAGATGAATTCGTGTTACTGTAATTTTACATTGATTTTACTTTTTCCATTGACATTTGAATTATTCCAACTGAACTGAAGTTATCCTTGGATATTTCCAGATATACGTGCTATAATGCCTTTGAAATTGGTGCAATTTTCATCCGTTTGCCTTTTCATGAGTTCAGAGAACTGTTGGCAAACAAACTAAGACAATATTTCCAGAAAGAACTATCTTTAATGTAGGACTTTTGAAAGAGGTGTGCAGTTTTTGAAAATATGTTATTAAAATCTGATTTTTAAAATCGGTTTGATGTAGAAAACAGGAGGATTTTTCTGGTTCTGATCGTCCGATAGAATGAGAGAAGCGAGCTCTTGTCTTGTGTTGGTCCACTTTGTTTTGCTCAGGATGGTGTGCAAAAGAGGCTTTTCTAACGAGTAGTTTGGATGGAGTCATTGGTGGGCGTCCCCCTGGAGTATGTTTGTTTAATTTCTCTTATTTTTATGGTTTCTACATTAAGCACTTGTCCTCATTACAGTAGCGGAGATTTCCAGCTATTTGCCTCTGTGGCCTGCTCCAAGTTAATGTGTCTGCAATTATCAAATGAATTCTGCCTGTACATATGCAGCATTATTAGAATTGCCCAACCTGAAAATTGAGTCTTGTTCTCGGTGATGCTGACCCCTAGTATTGGTAATTAGAACAGATAACTCCTGAAACTACAGTGGTCATGACTTTACCCGATAGTACAGTATTTCTTTTGCTGGAGGGAGAAGAGAGAAACAAAAATTGTGGTCGTCTTTCACTCCATTATCCTCCACTATCTCGTCAGTGGTCTTCCTTCATGGGATTTTCCCCTCAAATCTATTCCTGTCTGTTCCACTCCAGTTGCATCTCCTCATACTATTTTCCTTGCAGTCACCTGCAGGGTGTGCTACGCCTCTCGCCCTTCTATTGATCATTGTGCTATCCCTCCCCAAAATCACCCATGAGAATGGGATCAACTTTCACACACACCCAACAGACTCTAACACTCTCACTCTACTAGCATTGACTCTGAGGCTCCTCTCAAGTCTTGAATGAGGCAGAAGTTTCTTCCGCTTAACATCAGCAAGACCAAACCTCCTCCTTCCTTACCTGCTCCTCTCTATGCCTCAGGTCCATAGAGTCATAGAAATTTACGGCACAGAAGGAGGCCATTTGGCCCATCGCGTCTATGCCAGCTTAAAAAGAGCTCTCCAGCCTAATCCCACTCTCCAGCACTTGGTCCGTAGCCCTGGAGGTTACAGCAAGTATATATCCAAGTACTTTTTAAATGTGATGAGGGTTTCTGCCTCTCCCACCCTTTCAGGCAGTGAGTTCCAGACCCCCACCACCCTCTGGGTGAAAAAGTTCTCCTCAACTCCCCTCTAATCCTTCCACCAATTACTTTAAATCTCTGCCCTCTGGTTATTGACCTCTCTGCTAAGGGAAATAGGTCCTTCCTATCCACTCTATCTAGGCCCCTCATAATTTTATACACCTCAATCAAGTCTCCCCTCAGCCTCCTCTGTTCCAAAGAAAACAACCCCAGCCTATCCAATCTTTCCTCATAGTTAAAATTCTCCAGTCTTGGCAACATCCTGGTAAATCTCCTCTGCACTCTGTCCATCACATCTTTCCAGTAATGTGGTGACCAGAACTCTACGCAGTCATCTAGCTGTGGCCCATGTAGTGTTTTATACAGTTCAAGCATAACCCCCCTGCTCTTATATTCTATGCCTCAGATAATAAAGGAAAGTATCCCGTATGCTGCTTTGTGTCCAGTTCCATCAATCTCCCCGGTTGCGTGCTAAAGTTGAACCATGACGTGCTCCTCCAGGCTCACATCTGATGCGTCACCGAGACTTTGTTTTCCTTCTCTGAAGCATTGCCTGCTCCCCTTCCCTATTCACTTTGCTGACAAAAAAGACTTATTAATTTGTCTCTGGGGATACTGCTTGCAACTAAAGTTTCAATGCATATTTTCTTTAAGTTGAAAAATGTGGCTGGTTTAAAAAAGCAAATTCTGTTAACGAGTTCCTGGACTGGTGTGGATGCAGTCATTCTTCCTGCAGTGTTAATTGATTGAAATTTGCTGTGATTTTTAATCTTAGCTGGTGAGAGTGCTGGTGTCTCCTGTGAACCCTCCTGGTGCCACAAGCAATTGTCAGAAGTCGGCCTTCCAGTGTGGCTTGTTGCAGCAGTTGTGCACCATTCTGATGGCAACTGGAGTTCCTGCTGACATTCTCACTGAGGTGAGTGACATCGAATTTACAGCACAGGAACAGGCCATTCGGCCCAATCCATCCACGCCGGGGTTTATGCTCCACACCAGCCTCCTCCCACCTTACTTAAGTCACCTGATCAGCATATCCTTCTATTCCTTTCTCCCTCGTGTTAATCTAGTTTCCCCTTAAATGTATCTATACTATTCGCCTCAACCACTCCCTGTGGTAGCGAGTTCCACATTCTCACCACTCTCTGGGTAAAGAAGTTTCTCCTGAATTCCCTGTTGGATTTATTAGTGACTATCTTATATTGATGGCCCCTAGTTCTGGTCTCCCCCACAAGTGGAAACATCTTCTCTACGTCGACCCTATCGAAACCCCATCATCATTTTAAAGACCTCTATCAGGTTACATAAGATTGTGATGCAAGTATAAATTAAAATTCTAATAATGGCAACATTTCTGAAAATTGTCAGGATAGGAGTAGTTAACCAAAGGTTTACGAGCAATAGGATTATTTGCTGTATGAGTGTAGAGATGAAATGTTACCAAATGGGATTTCAATTTTTTTTGTACATTACCTATGGGAGATACTTGAAGCATTAAAAGCGTAACATTTACGCCACACAAGTGCCAGGTAATGACCATTTCCAACAAGAGAGAGTCTAGCCACCTTTCCTTGACATTCAGTGGGATTACCAACACCGAATCCCCCATCATCATCAACATCTTGGGGGGGTCACCATTGACCAGAAACTTAACTGGACTAGCGAACGGCAAATGTATGTTCTCGCTCCACCTGACCTGAAGACAGGACAGGGATGGGACCAGCTGGGATGATCTTTTTTAACTTGTTTACCAGGGGAAAAACTATTGGGGTTTGATGGAAAAGGAAGGTGCGCAATTGAAAGCAGATGCTGACCTCCTGAATCCAGCCAGACTGATGAGAGAGATCTTCTGGCTGTAAGAAATGACTTTAGGCAGTCTGGCTGTTTCCGGTGGCATGAGCCCACAGCAGAAAACTGCCCTGGTTTAGCATTGTGGCAGGCGTGCTCCACGAGACCACCCGAATGCCGGTGGGGGAAATGGTGCATCATGCTGGTATATTAGCTGCTACTCTTGAAGTTGCAGCTGAATTGCATTGTCGGGTGAGAACAGGCCGAGTTTTACTTCGCATCTAATCATGTTGTACCTGGCCTGGGAGAGTTTGGTGTTGAGGCGCGGTGCTTAGAATAGAAAGTGTTCTTTTGCCCATCACCCAGATCACAAAATTCACTCAAGTAAGGACAGCATTTGACAGCCTGGTTATTGTCGTGCACTGTGCATTTCTAGTACCTGTGACCTTTAATTCTACATTTGGCTTTCGTGTTTATATAGACCATTAACACAGTATCTGAAGTCATCAGAGGCTCCCAGATAAACCAGGATTACTTTGCTTCTGTGAATGCACCTTCCAATCCACCAAGGTAAGACTGATCAAAAAAAAATAAAAAGTTGAAAAGTTTAGTTTTGCAGTGTGCTCATTTTGTGAAATCGCTAAAGCTTCTGTCTAGTAAATATTGATCCCTAATGGGCACAATGCACACTTTAAAGCTGCTGCTGCTGCATTTTAATTTTATGAATTGAGTTATACAAAGGAACTGTAAGCGTCCCGAGCCTGTAAAGTGATTGCAATTTACAGCATTCACGTTGCTTCATTTTTTATCTACTACTGCTGTATTGAGCCTTCCTTCCTAGAGTTTATAGTTGCTACTGAATACAATGCAATCTATATTGACGCATTGACTGAAAATTGCAAGTGCATTATTCTCCACGCATCTATGCCTGTACTCGTATTGCAGTAACCCAGGCAATGCATGCATTGTGTTGATTTGTTGAGATGCTGGTGCCAACACTGAGGATGTAGAGTACTGTCCTTTAAGTAATATTGCTATATTAACTGAATTCCGATTGGATTGCCTTTTGAAGTCAGTATTAATAATAAGGCCTTCCGTTACAAAATGCAGGAGATGTTTTTAAGTTAGAAGGACATGTCAATGAATTATGCTGACTTACTGCAACATGCACTTTACTTGCCTACCAATGGCGGTATGATGATATCCCATCATGATTCTACATTCACTGGTGGGATGTGCAAATTCTTTAGACAGAAATACAAGTTCTGGGTATGCCCTGAATATGGAGAGAAGTGCCCAGATGATTCACACCTCGCTAAAGGAAGAAAAGCACAATGAGGCCCCAGAGAAAGGAGTTATCGAGTAGAACAGCTTTGAGCTAGATGCAGTATTCACTTGTGAAATCTCAACCACATTCCTGCCAAATGTCAGCCTATACTTGATGTTGTGTTTTAACAGCTCCTTTTCTGAAGTTTTCCAAAAAAAATTAACTCTTTTTTCAACACAGACCTGCAATTGTAGTGCTTCTGATGTCCATGGTGAATGAAAGACAGCCATTTGTTTTGCGTTGTGCTGTGCTGTACTGTTTCCAGTGCTTCTTGTACAAAAACCAGAAAGGACAGGCCGAGATTGTGGCCACACTTCTGCCAGCAACTATTGATGGTAAGCTTCCCTGTTCAGCAACCAGTTTCCAAGACACGGACTCGATGGGCCGAATGGCCTCCTTCTGTGCCGTTCTGACTCTATTAAGGAAAATAGGAACAGGAGGAGGCCATTGAGCCCCTCGAGCCTGTTCTGCCATTCAGTGAGATCATGGCTGATCTGTGACCTAATTCCATATACCCGCCTTTGCCCCATATCCCTTAATACTTTTTGGTTAACAAAAATCTATCCATCTCACATTTAAAATTAACAATTGATCCAGCATCAATTGCCGTTTGTGGAAGAGAGTTCCAAACTTTTACCACCCTTTGTGTGTAGAAGTGTTTCCTGATTTCACTCCTGAAAGATCTGGCTCTAATTTTTAGACTCTGCCCCCTAGTCCTAGAATCCCCAACCAGCGGAAATCGTTTCTCTCTATCTACCCGATCACTGCCCCTTAATAAACAGTAAGGAAGCCTATCTACAGTAGGTAATTGAACGTTCTCTTAACTGCCCCTCTGAGCCACATTTCATAACGTGTATAACCCTTGAAAAGGAACTGGGTGAATATCAAAAGAAGAAAAACTTGGAAGGGGAAAGACTGGGGAATTGGGCTCAGTGGGCCGAATAGCGCTCTGCTGTGCTGTGAGCATGTATGCTTCTTCGAATTGTGAAAAATTACAGCACAAGAGGTCATTCAACCCATGATGCTGATGCTAGCTACTCAATTTGAGCGACCTACTCTGATCACTACTCTGATCACACTACCCTACATGTTACCTGTATCCTCTTGTATATGTTCTTTTGAAATACATGCCTAGTTTCCTTTTTAAATGTTAGTCTCCACCTCAGTAGCGTGAGTGAGGTTGTTCTGTTTTTTTAAGGTAATATTGTGTACTTGTAATTCAGCAATTGCAGTGTGTGTCTTGTAATTCTGCATGCAATGTTCCCTTTAATTTTTTTTGGATGTATGGCTCCTTTAACTGGCTGCGCGATCCATTCAAATTTTCGCGCATGCGTGTTTTTACCTCATTTAAAAGCTGGTGAGCGGCCTACGCGGAATCTCCAGACCGCTGTGCGGCCACGCAGCTTAACGGGAACATTGAGTGCGTGTGTCTTGTAATTAATTAATTACAGTGCGTGTGTCTTGTAATTCAGCAATTACAGTGCGTGTGCCTTGTAATTCAGCAATTACAGTGCGTGTGTCTTGTAATTCAGCAATTACAGTGCATGTGTCTTGTAATTCAGCAATTACAGTGCGTGTGTCTTGTAATTCGGCAATTACAGTGCGTGTCTTGTAATTCAGCAATTACAGTGCGTGTGTCTTGTAATTCAGCAATTGCAGTGCGTGTGTCTTGTAATTCAGCAATTGCAGTGCGTGTGTCTTGTAATTCAGCAATTGCAGTGCGTGTGTCTTGTAATTGAGCAATTGCAGTGCGTGTCTTGTAATTCAGCAATTGCAGTGCGTGTGTCTTGTAATTCAGCAATTGCAGTGCGTGTGTCTTGTAATTCAGCAATTGCAGTGCGTGTCTTGTAATTGAGCAATTGCAGTGCGTGTGTCTTGTAATTCAGCAATTGCAGTGCGTGTGTCTTGTAATTCAGCAATTGCAGTGCGTGTGTCTTGTAATTGAGCAATTGCAGTGCGTGTGTCTTGTAATTCAGCAATTACAGTGCGTGTGTCTTGTAATTCAGCAATTACAGTGCGTGTGTCTTGTAATTCAGCAATTACAGTGCGTGTGTCTTGTAATTCGGCAATTACAGTGCGTGTCTTGTAATTCAGCAATTACAGTGCGTGTGTCTTGTAATTCAGCAATTGCAGTGCGTGTGTCTTGTAATTCAGCAATTGCAGTGCGTGTGTCTTGTAATTCAGCAATTGCAGTGCGTGTGTCTTGTAATTCAGCAATTGCAGTGCGTGTGTCTTGTAATTGAGCAATTGCAGTGCGTGTCTTGTAATTCAGCAATTGCAGTGCGTGTGTCTTGTAATTCAGCAATTGCAGTGCGTGTGTCTTGTAATTCAGCAATTGCAGTGCGTGTGTCTTGTAATTCAGCAATTGCAGTGCGTGTCTTGTAATTGAGCAATTGCAGTGCGTGTGTCTTGTAATTCAGCAATTGCAGTGCGTGTGTCTTGTAATTCAGCAATTGCAGTGCGTGTGTCTTGTAATTCAGCAATTGCAGTGCGTGTGTCTTGTAATTGAGCAATTACAGTGCGTGTGTCTTGTAATTGAGCAATTACAGTGCGTGTGTCTTGTAATTCAGCAATTACAGTGCGTGTGTCTTGTAATTCAGCAATTACAGTGCATGTGTCTTGTAATTCAGCAATTACAGTGCGTGTGTCTTGTAATTCGGCAATTACAGTGCATGTGTCTTGTAATTCGGCAATTACAGTGCGTGTGTCTTGTAATTCGGCAATTACAGTGCGTGTCTTGTAATTCAGCAATTACAGTGCGTGTGTCTTGTAATTCAGCAATTGCAGTGCGTGTGTCTTGTAATTCAGCAATTACAGTGCGTGTGTCTTGTAATTCAGCAATTGCAGTGCGTGTGTCTTGTAATTCAGCAATTGCAGTGCGTGTGTCTTGTAATTCAGCAATTGCAGTGCGTGTCTTGTAATTGAGCAATTGCAGTGCGTGTGTCTTGTAATTCAGCAATTGCAGTGCGTGTGTCTTGTAATTCAGCAATTGCAGTGCGTGTCTTGTAATTGAGCAATTGCAGTGCGTGTGTCTTGTAATTCAGCAATTGCAGTGCGTGTGTCTTGTAATTCAGCAATTGCAGTGCGTGTGTCTTGTAATTCAGCAATTGCAGTGCGTGTCTTGTAATTGAGCAATTGCAGTGCGTGTGTCTTGTAATTCAGCAATTGCAGTGCGTGTGTCTTGTAATTCAGCAATTGCAGTGCGTGTGTCTTGTAATTCAGCAATTGCAGTGCGTGTCTTGTAATTGAGCAATTGCAGTGCGTGTGTCTTGTAATTCAGCAATTGCAGTGCGTGTGTCTTGTAATTCAGCAATTGCAGTGCGTGTGTCTTGTAATTGAGCAATTGCAGTGCGTGTGTCTTGTAATTGAGCAATTGCAGTGCGTGTGTCTTGTAATTCAGCAATTGCAGTGTGTGTGTCTTGTAATTCAGCAATTGCAGTGTGTGTGTCTTGTAATTCAGCAATTGCAGTGCGTGTGTCTTGTAATTCAGCCACACGATATTGTATCTCTGGCAGTAGAGTTTTATTGAAGATTGAGATACAGGCTATAAAGCCAGTACAGATGGAGGATTGAAGACTCGGAAGTTTTGTGCCTTCTGCATTTATAACCAAATTCTCACTAATGACTCTTTGGTCAGTAGAGTCGAGCTTTGTCAGATGTATTGTGTGACAATATATGTCAACGTGAAATGCTTGCTAAGAAATATGTTGCCCTCCAAAGATAGCAGTGTTCCATTTCTATTTGTCTTGCCGCAGTCCAGGACGGTTTGTGCATTATTCCAATTTGATGAGACGTTTTGTTTTCTGTGTTTAGCCAATTCCATCTCAGCTGGCCAGCTGCTGTGTGGGGGCCTCTTCTCCACCGATTCACTCTCGAACTGGTGTGCTGCTGTGGCTCTAGCACATGCTCTGCAGGATAACTCCATCCAGAAGGAGCAGCTGCTCCGGGTACAGCTGGCAACCAGTCTTGGAAACCCTCCCGTCTCTCTGCTCCAACAGTGCACCAACATCCTCTCTCAGGTATGAGGCCGTGGAAGTTACTGACTGTACTTTGAATTCCAGGCTCATGAGCTTTCGTCCAGGTTTATGTTTGAGCTTCCCCGTGTTGCCGTTCGTCACTTTAGAGAATTGCAGAGTTGCTGCAGAGCAGAGCGTTGGTGCTACACTGTCTTCACTTCCACCGTGCCGATTTATTGCAGTTTCTGCTCTCACTCGTGCTTTTGGGGAGTTGCAGCATTTTTCTGTCTTTCCCGAATCAAACTGGAAAGGAAGTGGTGAAGATGAGATTTGATGGATGCGTTCAAAATCATGAGGGGGTTTTGATAAAGGAAGGAGAAACTGTTTCCAGTGGCAGGGGGTCGGTAACCAGAGGACACAGATTTACGGTAATTGGCAGAAGACCCAGAGGGGAGATGAGGAAGTAATTTATACCCAGCGAGTTGTTGTGATCTGGAACGCGCTGCCGGAAAGGGCGGTGGAAGCAGATTCAATAGTAACTTTCAAAAGGGAATTGGATAAATACTTGAAGGGGAAAAATTCGCAGGGCTGTGGGGAAAGAGCAGGGGGGGGTGGGACTAATTGGAGAGCTCTTTCAAAGAGCCGGCACAGGCACGATGGGCCGAATGGCCTCCTTCTGTGCTGTATCAGTCTGAGTCTATCTTGAGTATTGTGTGCAGTTTTGCTCGCCTTATCTGAGGAAGGATGTTCTTGCCATGGAGGGAGTTCAGCGAAGATTCACCAGACTGATACCTGGGATGGCAGGAATGACGTATGAGGAGAGATTGGGTCGATTGGGCTTATACTCGCTGGAGTTTAGAAGAATGAGAGGGGATCTCATTGAAACTTATAAAATTCTAACAGGACTAGATGCAGGATGTTCCCGATGGCGGGGGAGTCCAGTACCAGGGGTCACGGTCTAAGGATAAGAGGTAAACCATTTAGGACAGAGATGAGGAATTTCTTCACCCAGAGAGTGGTGAACCTGTGGAATTCTCTACCACAGAAGGCAGTGGAGGCCAATTCATTAAATATATTCAAGAAGGAGTTGGATATATTTCTTAAGGCTAAAGGGATCAAGGGATGTGGGGAGAAAGCAGGGACAGGGTACTGAATTTGGATGATCAGCCATGATCGCATTGAATGGCGGAGCAGGCTCGAGGGGCCGAATGGCCTCCTTCTCTGCTGAATCAGTCTATGAAGGCACGTGGCCATTGGGGTAAGCAGAAGAAACCATCAGCAGAAGAACATTTCCAAAAGGGATTCTTTCAGTGAGAGGAGGAAAGTCACCTGTTTGTGGAATATATTGCTCACAAGTCAACTTGATTGAAGACTGCTGGTTATAAAGCTGCTGCTCACAGATTTCAGTTTGTTTAATTGAACAATGATAGTTCAGTGAGTTAGCAATGAGAGCAGGGCTGGAGTTCAGCCTCTCATCAACTTTAGACTTCAAATTATTGCTTTAGAATTGTTGTAAAATTCCCTGTGGCTGGTAAGGTGAGGCTTTCGAGGATATAAACAGCAAGTGTCCATCACAGCAATGTTACTCTGTGCACTGGGGCCATTTTGCCATCACTGGGTATGAACTGAAAACTTGCAAAGCCATTGAGCCCAGAGAGATTGCTGTTTCCCTGGAGCTGTGGAGAGTCCAAGGATTAAACTTTGACACTGGAAATGTAAAATGTCTTTCAGGGGTGAGTGCAGCAGTGCCTTGGCATCGTGTCCTTTTCATCTGTGGGACCAAAATTCAGCCCGAGACCCCTCAGTAACGAGTGACAATGTCAACTCAATATATGTAACACACACAGAACACCACACTCCACTCTAAACTACCGATGAGCACTGCTGCAGGAGAGCTCCCCTTAATATATTTTATATGGTTCCCTTAAGTGCTGTGTTTCTAGAATGAATAGCTTAAGCTTCGGAAATCTTTCTTCATAACCCATCCCTTTTAAAACACTGCATTATTTTTAAGTCTGTCAATTAATCGTTAATTTTTGGGAGGCTTTTGTTAATGTGCATTAATCACGGAAGTTATAGCGGAGATGCATTTAATTGGGAGCTCCATAAGTAGATGACGGAGAAAGGAATATCAGGATATGCTGATCGGGTGGGAGGAGGCTCGTGTGGAGCATAAACACAGCATGTACCAGTTGGGCTGAATGGCCTGATTCTGTGTTGTATAAATCCTATGTAACACTGTAAGTTACGCAGAGAGAGTACTATTTACTAGTAAATTTCAGTGGAAGTATTGGAGTTCTATCATGTTTCGAACACCCTGTAATTAACAATTTTAGGTGCAGAATCCATTTTCAAGAACGGGAAAATGAATTGTTCTTTAAATGGGGACTTTGTTTAGCCTTGGTGTTTGCAACGCAGTCCGCGGTTTGCAGCCAAAGACTCCTGGAGATGGAGGTTTCCATGTTTTCCAGGAAAAAGTGCTCTTAAGATTTTGATCAGTGTTGCGTAGTGATGAGGGGAAAATAATGTTTTTGGTTTGCTAAACAGCAAATTATTGGTTACCTGTAGGATATATATTTGAAGGTGAGTAAGATTTGTGGTTATTGCTGCTGGTAAATGTGTAGGAAACTATTGTATTCAAGGTACAAGAATAAATAAGGAAGGAGCTTAACTTGTATTCCTCTGTGCAGGACTTGGGAAAGCCGATTTATTTCCAGACTTAATTGTAGGTTAACAGCGAAGCAAGTGCAGCTCCCCGTTCCATCCAAAGAAATGATTCTGCAGCTAAAAGCAATTTATAAATGGTATCACTGTCCTGTCCAGTAAAGATATTTCCTAAATACTCTCTATATTGCCTGTTAAATTGCTTGGCTCGCTGTCTGTTATGCTAACGGTACAGAGACTCCATTTATTTAACCGGATAAGGTTTAATTTGTCCATTGCTATTCAAGTAATTATCTGCCTAAAAGGGGAAAGAGCCTCGAAGCCCACCAGTAGGAGAAGCTTGAACTGGGAGTCTGGAGACATTAGTAAGTGAGAGAAAGTATTGGAAGCAAAAGAAAATCAGTTGAGTGAAATAAAAGCACAAACTCCAAAAAATGAATTGGAAAAAGGTGAGGTTGGAACTGGAGACAGCTGGAAAATCCGCTCCAAAGCCCCACTCACTGGCCACAGTGTGCAATTGTATTGCAGCAAGAAGATGGGGAAACTGAATGGGAAATATTGACACAACAAGTCTAACGCCAAAGGCTGACGCAAAGGTGTGGGCAAGAAAGTGGCAAGACAACAGCGACTTTGAAAGTGCACTTTTGTCACAATCCTCGGCCATTTAACCTTAGTCATTATTCCTCCATTTATTCCAATCTATCCAAATTTCTTGAGTTTGCCTCTGATTGGCTGATTCTGATGTGATTGTCTCCCAGCTGAGTCCCATTTCCTCCCGAGCCACACATGACCAATTAAGCTTAAAACAAACTCAAAACAATTGAGCATTCGCAGCAAGGTGTAAATGTAGGAAGGTTTAATATTTTTCGAGACACATTTTTACAATTGGTGTAACTTACACCAACTACCTGTGTGCTTGTGTCACTTTCCTACAGACGCAAAGCAATCTTAAAAGGTGTGTTTCAGCTCCCACTCCAAGAAAATGCCAGTTCTGCTGTCTCCAACCAGTTCATTCACCTGTCAAATTAAATCATGCCTTGCTCTCATCTGCAGCCTCTGCTGTAATTGACTCCGGCATTCCTTTCAAGAGCGCCGAGCTTTACAGCAACAGACACCTAGGGGGATGGTTTAACCCCCCAAAAGCAGGTCGGTTTGGTTCGGGTGGGAGATTAAAAAATCTGAAATGGGAACCCAACCCGCCTGGGTTTTAATGGAGGTGGGACGAGGGGCGGGCGATCAATCTGCTCGCAGGAGGCAGCTTGGCCGTTGGAACCTTTTAAGGAAAATGTTTGCCTCGATTTTAACAGTGACTCTATCTTTAACTGCAGTCACACGGGTTGCCCAGGCCTCGGGTAACCCGGCAGATAAAAGGAGGCGAGAACATAAGAATTAGGAGCAGGAATAGGCCACTTGGCCCATCGAGCCTTTTCTGCCATTCAATAAGATCATGGCTGATCTTGGGCTCAAAGCCACTTCCCCGCCCGCTCCCCATAACCCTTCGCTCCCTTATCTTGCAAAAATCAGTCTATCTCCACCTTAAATGTATTTAATGACCCAGCCTCCACGGCTCTCTGGGGCAGAGAATTCCACAGATTTACGACCCTCTGAGAGAAGAAATTCCTCCTCATCGCAGTTCTAAAAGGGCGACCCTTTATTCTGAAACTATCCCCCGAGTTCTAGATTTCCCCACGAGGGGAAACATCCTCTCTGCATCTACCTTGTCGTGCCCCCTCAGTATCTTTTATGTTTCAATAAGATCACCTCTCATTCTTCTAAATTCCATTGCGTATAGGCTCAACCTTTCCTTATAAGTCAACCCCCTCTGGCTGGTTCCATTGGGTAAGTACCTTTAGAGCACTGCTTGTGGGCCAGGAGGAACAGGAGTGTTCTCTCCAGGCCCACCAAGCTCACGTGTGAACCCCCCCCCCCCCCCACCAGTGAACTGTCCGTCCATCTCCCCACCCGGCCTGTGATTGGACTCCCCCCTCTTTCCCCCCCCCCCCCCCCGCCCAACCCCAGGTGATCCGATCTTCCCGATCACCATCTGTTCATCCCCCGCCCCGACCACCACCTCCGGCCCTCCGTGTTCGCTCCCACCAGACCTCGGACAGCGATCTCTCACTAATTGCTGTCGATCAGCCTGGTTGTCGGGCGGGAAACCTGGAGAATAATAATTAAGACGACCCCCCCCCCCCCCCCAGCTGTTTAAAAACTGCAGGATGTTCTCGGAAAACCCGAACTTCTGAGTTTCCCGTCCATGACTCCTCTCCCCACAACGAACGCACCTCCGAGACAATATCAGGGCCCAAGATTCTATTTGCCGATGACTTTGGGGTAACCCGATCTGATCCAATGTATAATTCTGTGTAAATAAATATGAAGCTGTAAAGAGGGACCAACAACAAGAATCCTGAGATAGGAAAACAGGGGATTTGTTCTGGGTTTTTTGGATAATAGCGTCAATAATGAAACAAACTTGAATTAAATGGATACAGTAATTATATCAATTAAATGTGATTAAAATAAAGATTAGCTGAGATTAAAATAATTAATCGCAATTAATTTTTTTAATCATTTGATCGCCCACATTGTTCTATATCTTAATGGTGACAGCTGATGTGCTGGTCTCGAGTAGTTGACACCGCTATCCAACATAAACCGAGTGGCTTGCATTTAGATTTTCCATCAACTGTAGCTGAGACGGGTTTTCCTGTATCTCCCAATGTGATAGTAAAAGAAGGACTTGCATTTCTATGGCGCCTTTCACGACCTCAGGACGTCCCAAAGCGCTTTACAGCCAATGAAGTACATTTGAAGTGTGGTCACTGTTGTAATGTAGGAAACGCGGCAGCCAATTTGCGCACAGCAAGCTCCCACAAACAGCGATGTGAGAATGACCAGATCATCTGTTTTCGTGACGTTGATACTGGGGGTCCTCTGTGTCCTGAGTCAGTTCACACGTGAGCTTGTCATGACACGAGTACAAATGTGCCGTTGGGCTCACAGCATCTGTGACCTGTCTGCATGCTGCCAGTTCCATTAAATTTAAGATTCATTTTTTTATATAGAAGAAGCAATTGTCCAGTGCCTTTGCTCGTCTGTGGGGCTACTGGAGGAGGCAGAGTTAGGAAATGGAGAGCCTTTCTGGATGGGCTCTGCCTTTCCCCTTCAGGCTCCAACAAGCCTGCAGGACAGCACACTGTGCAGCACACGTGGGGGGGCAGCAGTCAATCTGGCAATGCTCTCTCTCAACCCTGGAGAAGTAGAAAAGCACCTCGACACTTGGGATCAGTCTTGCTTTTTTCTAATTCAAAAATGTTTAATTTTGCAGCATGGTAACCAAAACTGAAGGCAGTACGGTGCTCTGACTAAGAGCATTGTGACGATTTAGCGTCATTACTCGACACCTGCACGCTGAAGTTCTGACTGTATACCCAAACATCCGATTAGCTTTTTAATTGCTTCACCACATTGACGGGATTTTGAAAGTGAAGTTTACTATTAATGCCAGGACACTCTCTGATCCGCCTTGTGCTGATCCCGTTCCATTCAGTCTGTAGTTGAACGAGTGTGTGTTATTTGCCATCCATTGGTTACATTTAATTTGCCTTGTGTCTGCCTGGTTACAGAACCGGTCAAAACCCTTTTGCAAGTCTTTAGTTGGATCTTCTGTCTTGTCTGTCTCCACTCTCAGCAGATTTCACCACTTTACCGTTGGTTTTGGTCATTTCCAGATCATTTATATAGATGGGAAGTAACAGGAAACGAAACATTGGTCATTGTGCAGCTGTAATGAACACTTCCTGCCCCAGTGTGACTTAAGTTCAATATCCCCATCAGCCCCCCCCACTCCATGCAAGCCAGGCCCCTCAATAGTCTTGCCTTCCTTGTACTGCAGGCTTGCCTCCAGTGACCGTACAAATGTCTCACTGCTCCTGATGTTGGAGGCAGCGGGAACCTCCCAACGTGGAGTTTTGCTCTTATTGCCACCACACCTGCAGGTGGTGGCTGATATAAACTGCACAGCAATGGCTTGTCCTTGTGGAATCTAACTGTCCCACCCAGACCAGCACGGCCCTGTCTCGTTCTTCCCCCGACGGGGAAGGTCTGCAGCCAGACTGGGGAAGCCGTATTCACGATTAAATATAACTAGAAGCCGGCAGATTCAACAGTAACACAAAGCAGTGGATGTATTTCCTATGGAAACTGCCCAATAATGTAAAAGCGGGTATGTGTTGTCCTATTTTTTTACCAAGTTTCTAATTCAGTCCCATGTTCAATCCTGGATTCCTGTGGCCTTTAGCTTTACTGTAGTTAGAAGCCACTCATTTGAAAATTTGTCAATAGCTTCCTAATAGTTAAATAAGTTAGCATGTGGAGTGACACCCCTTTATCTGTTCTATCCTCAAGTCGAGATTAGTTTGTGCATGATCTTCCCTTTCTAACTCTGTGCTTCCTGTTTAAGATGGTGCTATATAGGTAGCCCTCCTGTTAACCTTAATGAGCGTGGGACCGTAACACAAAATTGTTCCTAATTCATCATCTGGTGTCACAAGAATGGAAATGTGATACAAATAGGGATGATTCTTTTGGCATTAAGACTGAGGCACGGTGACTGGGGTCTGAGGAACCATGTGCAGCCTGAGTCAGTGCCTTCAGAAGAAGAATTGTAAAAGCAGAAACCGCTGGAAATACTCAGCAGGTCAGGCAACATCTGTGGAGAGACAGAAGTCAAATCAGTCGAGGTTTCAAGTCTAAGACCCTCAGAAATAAAACATCTTTCCAGTCAAATGTTAGGTTTAACATTTTTTAAAAGTCCTTGAATAAAATGATGATTTGAAGTATCTTTTATATGACTCATTTTTGCTGTGATTTACAGGGAGATAAGATCAACAGACGGGTAAGTTATTTGGCACAGAGACCATTTGCTTGTCGCAGCAGGGTTCTTTTCTCTTGCCTTGATTTAAGCTATTTTCTTTAACTGCATTGAGTGATTCAACCGCTGTCCTGGGTTTCTGTATTTTATGCTCAGGTTGTTGCAGCGGTAACACGGGAGTTTACATTGAGTTTCTTGTACTGTACTTTAGAGCTGGCGCAGATTGTGGGAAAGAGGACATGGAGCTGTCACTGATCTCCCTTTCCTCAAGGGGGCAGTGTGCAATAGAAATCATTTGGTTTTTTTTCAGTGCCGTCAAAAACACATTAAAACACATCACTTGCTGGATAATGGGTCATAGGGCAATGGGGAAAAGGTGGGGTGTGGGACTGAATTCTTTGACAGCACCTCCCAAACCCGCGACCTCTACCACCTAGAAGGACAAGGGCAGCAGGCGCCTGGGAACACCACCACCTCCAAGTCACACACACCACCCTGACGTGGAAATGTATCGCTGATCCTTCATCGTCACTGGGTCAAAATCCTGGAACTCCCTCCCTAACAGCACTGTGGGAGCACCTTCACCTCACGGACAGCAGCGGTTCAAGAAGGCGGCTCACCACCACCTTCTCGAGGGCAATTAGGGATGGGCAATAAATGCCGGCCTTGCCAGCGACGCCCACATCCCATAAACTGAATTAAAAAAAAAATACAATCGCCCTGTGTACAGTTCACCTGCATTCAGATTAAACTAGACGTTGATTGTTAATGTCAAAAAACATAATCCCCATCATGTTGGTCTTTTCTCCTTCTGTTCTCCCTGTCTGTGCTGCTGCTTCATTCAAGGTGCATAATCTGCAATCTAAATTTAAATACTCGCAGGTTGTTACCAAACTCGTGTTTTGCTATTTCCAATTCATAGCACAGACTGTCCCAAGATCTGGGGCACCCTGGGCAGTTTCACTCCGTGTCTGTTGTGGGAAATGGAAGTGGGTTGCACTGGTGCTGTCCTCGAGGTTGATGCATGTTGGGGAAGTGTGGAGGGAGCAGCACTCTGCAATCCATTATGTACCTGATTGATACGGATAATGTAGTGCAAATGTTACTCCTCCAGCGCTAGCATCCAATCTGAGCCCAATTTCGCAGGTGTTTTAAGAACACTAGCTTATTTCCTCCCCCCCCCCCCCCCCCCCCCAATGGCAGGACATGCAGTTGTATTTGTAAAATCCTTGTGACACTCTGTGCAGTATTTTGAAAAGTCTGTGTTTTTGCTGTGCGTCAATAACCCTTGGTGGCTGGATGTCCGTTTGTGTACGTGTTGCTTGTGGTGCAATCTTGTTCTTAGGAGTGCTGGTTTGCAGATTTTTCTCTGCTTGCAGTCGGCATTGACGGCCACCTGAACCTTGCTGCTTCGATTAATGAGTGTCATACTTCTGCTTCACATAAAAGCCAGTTTTAAGCCTTTACTTGCCGTCCTGTTTGTATATTCTCGAGTCTCCGGGAATAAATGCTCGCACTGCTTCTGATTCACTGCTGTCCTCCCCTGTGGCGTATTCCAGTTAGAAATGCAGGAAAATATGGAGGAACTTATCGACCGCGAGATCGGCGCCCCAGACAGCTAAACTTACGAAGTACGATGGTAAACTCACAGGAAGATCTGGGCCATGACATTTAGACTTAATGACTGCCAAAAAGATGAAGCTGTTGATATTAAGGGTTCAACTTGTGCGCCATAAATGTAGTATAATTTCAGACACTCATCTCTTTTTGTAACTACTGAAGACACCTCCAAATACTTGAATACTCGGTTACAGATAGAGAATTAACTGATCTGGTGTGGTTAATGTAATGTACTTTCAAATACAGTCCACTTATAATTCAAATGATCGGATCAATTTTTTCCTCAGCTCCCAATTTCCTGTTTTGCTCACATTGCTGCATTAATATTATTGAATAATTCAAATTGTTTTAGCACAAATGACTTTCGGTCATCAGGATTGGACTGTACAAACCTGAGTTGATTTTAAAAAAGCAATTTACACTATTTCAGAATCTTGACATTTTGAGATATTTCTGTCTGGTATTTTTAAGTTCTATTGCTTAGAAAAAACAAATGGCTATTTCTTATAATTGACACATGATAGAGATTGCAAATTTTCTGGCACAATTGAACTTTTTTTTCCCTGCAAGTATTAAGTTTACAGCCACGGAGGTGGAATTTACCCGTGCTCTTATCGTGTGTAATACGCTATATCCATGTAGGTCAGTTTCACTTGTACCAACTAACACGAGGTTAGCTCTGTCACTCAGCAAATGTAATTTTGCAGAGTAAGCCTGCAGGGCTGGCATGTGAATTTGGAGTATTTAACATAGAAACATAGAAGATAGGAGTAGGCCATTCGGCCCCTCGAGCCTGCCCCGCCATTCAATGAGATCATGGCTGATCATCCAAACTCAGTACCCTGTCCCTGCCTTCTCCCCATATCCCTTGATCCCTTTAGCCTTAAGAAATATATCTAACTCCTTCTTGAATATATTTAATGAATTGGCCGCAACTGCCTTGTGTGGTAGAGAATTCCACAGGTTCACCACTCTCTGGGTGAAGAAATTCCTCCTCATCTCAATTAGATCATGGCTTGCCCCTTATCCTTAGACTGTGACCCCTGGTTCTGTACTCCCTGGCCATTGGGAACATCCTTCCTGCATCAAATCTGTCTAGTCCTGTTAGAATTTTATAAGTTTCAATGAGATCCCCTCTCATTCTTCTAAACTCCAGCGAGTATAAGCCCAATCAACCCAATCTCTCCTCATACGTCATTCCTGCCATCCCAGGTATTTGCTTTGCACTTGTGTCTCCAGTATTTAGCAGTGTGTCCTAACTAGATTGATTTCCAGTTTTAGTTATAGGGTTGTCCTTCACTGTGATTGTACGTAGAGAAAATGGGCGTGGGTTAGTGAGGGAAAGTGCACTGTTCAAGAAGCTTGATCGTGATCTGGTGTACATTTATATTTCAGGTTTGTAACAAGTTCGATACCTGACTCCAGGTTATGGATGCAACAAAATCCTGTTACTGTATGAGACCAAGTCCAAATACAATACCTTTAAACATCAGACATAGAGAAATAAAACACACAACCACGTGCTCTTTCCCCGGGTAGAAAACTCTCGTTCTTTCCACTGCTGATTTTTCTCTACAAATTGTACAGAAAAGCTTAGAATCTTTAGAGTGGGGTTCTTGCAAAACAATGTTAGTAACAATCAATCATCATTGAAAGAGACCCCTCAAAGAATATAATTTCTTCAAACACAACAGATGCCACTTGTTTTTATCCTGTTAACTATTGTTCCAGATCATGGCTAACTCTTAAGTGGCCACAACACAAGTCATGAATCTTGCATCCTGTGTTTCAGCAAACAGTTGAAATGTAGTGTCAGCTAAAACAATTCCCTGACACATCAAACCCTAAAGCATCCTGGGAATGAACAACTTTAACTATTACATTCAGTTAAAAGAAACCAAAAACTTCAATTGTGTGAGATTAAACCAAATCCTAATCTTACATATATAGCTATACACGACAAAGGCATCTTACAGGTTGCTCCTAATTTTTCACCATTGAAATATTTTAGTTGTGCAATTTGAGCCAAATTAGGGCAGGGATTGTCAATTATATCACATTTAAATAAATGTTATTTAAAAGGAGCTCCATATATGTGGTAGTCTGTAGAGCCTCCTGGTTCTGAAGCTTGTAAGAACTGGTGGTCTTTGTATTCACATATAGAAAGTTTCCACAGTTGAATTTTGTGGTCTATATCAAAATATTAATTGCGACCTTTAGGTGATTTACTGTTGAAACTGATAAGTGTAGCAGGGTTAACTAAGTAATTCAAGGTCTTGTAATCTGTTCTCGGGCACGCTGAATTTTGCAACTGGCTCTCAATTTTGAAACGGCAGCAGTTTGAGTTGCCTCATTAGAATGTATTTTCTTAATCAAAAGCACATATATTGGGATCAATGTCCAGTTAATTTTTTTTAACTTTAAGGCTCTCTTGTGGTAACTCAAATTAAAAAATAAAATAAAATGTGTTTGAAAGGCTGAGCAGGCTGATGTTGTTTGCCCTAGGAATGAGAAGGCTGAGGGGTGACCGAGAGGTCTTTAAGATAATGACAGGTTTGATGGGTTAGACATAAAGGAAATGTTTCCACTTGTGGGGGGACTCCACAACTAGAGGTCATAAATGTAAGATAGTCACTAATAAATCCAATGGGGAATTCAGGAGAAACTTCTTTACCCTGAGAGTGGTGAGAATGTGGAACTCGCTACCACAGTTGAGGCAAATAGTATCGATGCATTTAAGGGGAAGCTGGATAAACACAGGAGGGAGAAAGGAATAGAAGGATATGTTGATAGGGGGAGATGAAGAGGAGTGGGAGGAGGCTGGTGTGGAACATAAACACCGGCACGGACCTGTTGGGCCGAATGGCCTGTTTCTGTGCTCTACACTCTGCTTTACTCAATGTTTTTTATGGATATCACATTTTGAGTCATCCAGCAGGATTCTCCCAACTCCAGTAACTGCTGCTGTTTGGATCCTTTTGTAGGAGTTGTTTGCATACAGTGTAGTCATTGGTGACTCTTGCAATGACCTGTTTCATAACAACAACTACATGCCTTTATATAGTGCCTTTAACACAATAAAAAGTCCCAAGGCGCTTGAATAACTGAGTAATCTCTAACTGAGGTGATTTGGTGGAATGAAATTTGCATGAAGACACTTGACTCGGTAATTGTAAACACTTCCAGCTCACTGTGTTGGGAAGTCCCTATTCCCGGGAGCGTGGCAGGCGTTGCTGTCCGAGGCATCTCCCCCTCTGGATGTGAACACGGAAATAAAGACAGACAAACACTCACCGATTTTTAAAAAAAAAAAGAAAGTGGCATAGGCAGCCTTTCATGAGAAGGTTAGAATGCAGAAGTGCAGTTAGAAATGATTCTGTTTGGCAAGCAAAGCGATCCACTGATATGGGGAAGGTTAGGGTGTTCATGAGTTTGTATCATTGTGTGACGCCAAGTTTTACTGATTGAATGAAGTTAGCCGGACGTAACTGGTGCCCGGTTCACTTGCTGTGAAATAAAGCAGCTTAACAATTTGTACATGGCGTCAACAGCAGAGGCGCAAGTGTGAAAAACAGAAGTTTTCGATTCGGATCAGAAGAGGTGCAGCTCCACCCCTGGGTTACACTATCGTCTAGTTAGATACTGGCAGTATGGGGGTACACCCCTATACGCAAGATGCTTAGAGGAGTGACTGATGCAGCTGTACCTCCAGAGAACATCTAAGGCTAGATCCCAACTTGCAACAGAGCTCCTTCCTTTAAGTTGTGTGCAATTTACAATTGATGGGTTTTTACCAGACCAGCGGTATTTTTGTTTTCACAGTTTCGCTTTATCGTTCTGCACTAAATATTGTAGTAATAATACAATTGCTTGTGATACAGACTGCGTGCTAAACCCAATTAACGACTCAAAGCTTTCAGTTGAAATTTGCAAGCTAAATATAAACATATAATTACTAACGTTTTACCATTCAAATTCAGGGAAGCAAGGTACAGACGCGGGTTGGCCTGCTGATGTTGCTGTCGACGTGGATGACCAATTGTCCCATCGCTGTGACTCACTTTTTGCACAACCAGACCAATGTTCCTTTTGTATCCTTTTGTACATTGTTTGCAAAAGTTGGAGCAGTATTGGTTTGCCTGGACCAGCATTGAAAGGACAGTTCGCTTGAGCAGTGCGTCGAATGTAGATATACACATGCCACTCTCTAAGCTCCTCATTCGGTTTTTCAAGATTGTACTTGTGTATGGGAGCCAGGGATGATCTTCAAAGACCCAAATGACAATTTCTTGTGTATTTGCCAGTTTTAGTTTTAGTTTGTTGTGCTTATACTTCACCGAATCATATTCATATTTGTTTGGTCATGTTTTTCTCATTACTTTGCTTGTGCTTTCCAATTCTCATTCAGTAGAAAAATGTTGCCCTGTGTATTTAATAACAAATGGTAATAATGAAAATGTCTAATCTGAAAATAGAATTCCAAATATATTTTGTACACTATATTTACTGAAGGGAAATAGTTTCTGAATAAACACTCATTTCTATAACCATTTTTACTTTCATAACCACTTTATTTCCAAGTTGCTAGTTTTATGCCCTTGACAACATTCTTCAGTTAACTGCACAGACATCGGAGAACCTCGGCGAAGAGGAACAGCTCGTGCAAGGTCTCTGTGCCCTTTTATTGGGCATCTGCATTTACTACAATGAGAACTCGCTGGAGAACTACACTAAGTAAGTGAATACACAGTCCCAGATGCAGAACAAGTTCAAGGAACATCATTAGTTGCAAAGCCTCTATGCGGGACACTTTTTTAAAAATAAGGAGCGAGGTTACCACCTGAAAAGGTTGTGTCTTGATAATCTCATTTTTAATTTGGGGTAGTTTGCAAATGTAGTCTATGGTGAAAACTTTTTCTCATTTCTTTTTGCTTGCTGTGAATTATTTTATCAGAAGAATGGAGTGGTTTGGTCACCTTACCAAGAAGGAATGTGTTGTGACAAAGACCCTGTGTCGGCCAGTCTCCCCTCCCTGCTACCCCACCCGCCCCCCCCAAAACAACCACATTCTCAGACTTTTATATTTCCGCATATCAGGCCGCAGGTGATTGGACCCATCCCAGCAAATGTCCCTGTTTCCAATCAGTGTAAACTCGTTTCAGGTTGTGTCTGTTAACTCCACATCTTTTTCCATCCTTCTTAGGAACATAGGAACAGAAGGAGGCCATTCAGCCCCTCGAGCCTGTTCCGCCATTCAATGAGATCATGGCTGATCTGTGACCTAACTCCATATACCCGCCTTTGGCCCATATCCCTTAGTATTCAGGAGCTAGCCAGCTCCGTGCATTCAGCAAGTCTTCCTTCTAGCTTTCTTTTGCGCTTCTCTTGTATAAACACTCGCCTATCTGTAGCCTTCAGTGACGCACAGCTTGTGCTGTTGTATTCTGGTTTCTTCCTACAAATACTGAAGACCACGTTCAAGTCACCAGACGTTGTCTTTTTAGGCACTTGTGCCTGTTTCCCATACCGTCATCTGACCTCTTCGCACTTTGGCAGTCAATTCTCAGATTACTGTCCTACACTTCGCTCACGTCATGTAAGCGTTTGTGATTTTTTTGTTTCATTAGTTTCCTCCAGATCAGTGACGAGATCAATCCTTTCACAAATGAACCAATGCCAAGTGTAACTCTAATGGAACTCCATCACCTGCCTGCACCCACCAGCGGGCCATCTGAAAGAATTTAATTCGCTATACTGTTCAATTAATTCAACAGACTGTTCACCAAAGCAGAGCAACAGTTAACAAAGCCAATAGAATGTGGAACTATATAGCGCAAATGGTAAATGACCAGTTGGGATGTCATGCTGAAACTGTATAGTGCCTCTGGTCAGACCACACCTTGTGTGTCCAGTTCTGGTCACAACACAAGGGACACATTCAAGCACTGGAGGCAAGGCAGAGATCCACCACGCTGATTGGTGGTGTTCTGAGCTGTGAGGAAAGACTGGAGAAACTTGGGCTTTTCAAACTTAAAACAAGGCGTTTGAGAGGTGATTTTATAGAGTTATACAAGATAGTTAACAGTTTGGAAAAGGTAAACCTGTAATACTATCACAAGTAAATGGCAAAAGTGGTATAAGGGGACACAGGTTCTAGCTAGTAAAAGAAAATTAGGGTGGCTATCAGGGAGTTCTTCGCACACAATAAACAGCACTGGGAATGGACTCCCACATAAAGTTGTGAAGGCAAAATCATATAATTATTTTGTGATCTTGTATCAGTTGTGTTGATAACATAGTATGATCCAACTGCCTTTGTAATTCATAAACAAAATTAAAAAAGGGAGGTGTTTGCATTTATAAAGCGCCTTTCACATCCTCAGGACATCCCAATGCTCTTCACGGCCAATGAAGTATTTTTGAAGTTTCCTCTGGGCTTTCAGGTACCATTGAATAGTTGATGGATGTTCTAAGATATCTGCGTTTATTGTCTACCCTCTATAACACACAATGACTTATTGTTGTGTTGAAATAAATCCCCTAATAACGAGAGAATAGTGCTGCTAAAAAGTATTGAAGACCAAAATCGTGAAAGCTGTCTGGAATATTCACAGGGGTGTGTTGAGGAAGTTTGCACTTTCTAAAGCAAAATGAGGTAATTGAGAGCATTGTATGTAACCGTTTATAACGCTGGCCTTCACAGGGTAAGTGGTCTTCACTGTGTATAACGACATTGGAAGTTAAACTTGTTCTTTTCTCCGTATAGGGAAAAACTAAAACAACTCATAGAGAAGAGGATCGGAAAAGAAATTTTCATTGAGAAGTTGTCTTACATCAGCAAACATGAGCTGTACTCGCGAGCTGCCCAGAAACCCCAGCCCAGCTACTCCAGCCCAGAGCAAATGCTGTTTGACCACGAGTTCACCAAATTAGTTAAAGAATTAGAAGGTAACCTTCACTGCATAGGGTCATCGTTCTTCAATTTCATGTAAAGCTCTAGCTATTGTACTGGGAAGAAGCTATTGAACTGGGCACCTTCACTTTATGTATCACCTTCTCTCTGTCTCCCCTCTCACCCAGCAACCAATCTCACCGAAACAGAGTAAGTTGTCATTGCCAACCATGGCACTTGACTGGAAAGGGCCAGTCACTGCACTTTAAAAGTAATTCATTGGATGTGACGTGTTTTGTGACATGCTAAGTACGTGAAAGGTGCTCCACAGATGCAAGTTGTTGGGTTTTTTCCTTTTATAGAAGCGAAGTAATTTTCTGTTTCCATTTCCGTTTCCAATCTAGTTCTTATAATAAAGGCTGTCCAAAAATCCAGTGAGGATGAGAAGAAGGAAGAGGAAGTGAAGAAGTCTTTGGAGCAACATGACAGTATCGTCAATAAATACAAGGAACTTATCCGTGAGCAGGTAAAGATAACGTCACACAGATTTCAAATGACATAGTTGAAGACTATCTGAAGGTTAGGAAATGGTATGAAGATACTGGGCCTTTTGGCAGCTCCTAAAAGGCCAGCGGTAAAGGATGATCATTTTCTTTTGTGCAGTTTTACTGCAGGACCTGATCAAGCTGTATCCATATAAAGGGCAAAGTAACTGCTTGCTAGAAATCAGCAGAGCGATTTCAGCCAATTGTGCAGCCCATTTGCTACTCAGCTGCCATGTTATTACCGAAGAAATGCATTCAGTGCTCAAAGGAATTGGAACAATCTGGGGTAACCAGTGCTGGGATACTCAACAACAACTTGTATTTACACCGTGCCTTTAAAATAATATAACGTCCTGAGGCGCTTCACAGGAGCGTTATAGAACACAATTTGACACTGAGCCACACAAGGAGATATTAGGGCAGGTACTTGGTCAAAAGGGTAGGTTTTAAGGAGCATCTTAAAGGAGGAGAGGCGGAGAGGTTTAGGGAGGGAATTCCAGAGCTCGGGCCCAGGCAGTTGAAGGCACGGCCGCCAATGGCGGAGCGATTATAATCGGGGATGCTCAAGCGGCCAGAATTAGAGGAGCGCAGAGATCTTGGAGGGTGGTGGGGCTGGAGGAGATTACAGAGATAGGGAGGGGCGAGGGCCAGGGGGGGGATTTGAACACAAGGATGAGGATTTTAAAATCGAGGTGTTGCCGGACCGGGAGCCAATGTAGGTCAGCGAGCGCAGGGTGATGGGTGAACGGGACTCGGTGCGATTTAGGGCACGGGCAGCCGAGTTTTGGATGACCTCAAGTTTACGGAGGGTCGAACTTGGGAGACCAGCCAGGAGAACGTTGGAATAGTCAAGTCTGGAGGTAACAAAGGCCCGGATGAGGGGGCTGACCCTGTATTAGACCTAAAATAGCTCACTGGTGTAAAGTGCCGATAACGACTGGATTTACTCCGAGACATTGGCTTATATGTTGCTGGTTACAGAAAGTGGATTAAAAGACAGATATTAGAAATAATAAAGCATGGCGTTGCACTAGCCTTTGAGCCAGTGTTTTCTGTAGTATCGAAAAAGATATAAGTTGTTGAATTGTAATAAGATTGCGAAAATAGCAACAGGTGTAATGAATTACGAGAAATAAAAGAACATTCGCTTCGTTACTCTGAACATGAGCTGTGAGATATTCCTAAATCGAGTGCACGTTAACCCGTGAGCTGACAGCTATCCGCAATGACAAGTCTTTATTTGGAATCAATAACTTTACTTGGATTCTCCCAGTTTCCAGTGCAGTTCATATCCAGCATAAACAATTTGGCTGCATCACTGTTCAGCTCAGGATTTTTCCCTTTTTGAAATAATTCTGTATCCGGTGGTACAAAGCCCATTTTGATATCCCTCAAACAGTACTTCCAGCAATTGAAGCTTTTGATAAATAAATTCAACACTGCTCGACATGTAGCATTTGGAGGGTTGACATTATGTGGCAGCAGATTCAAACCTAATTTATTCAGTTTAAAAATAAAAATTATTTCAAGGAAGCAGACTCGTATCTGCTCTAAGGGTTCTTGCAAAGCTTTCTCTGCGCTGACTCCCAGGAAGCACAAGAGTTACGTACGTGGCAATCAACTCCTCCCTTCCTCGTTCCCCTCCAGATGTAGCGAATTGAGGGAGTAATTCATCTATGACGGGGTGGGTTGCTGCTATAATATAAGTGCACGTGCTCTTCAGCCTCACCTGAGCGACTGCAGCACTTTTAGCAAAATGGCTGAACTTGCGACTGCCGTTTTGCAATTCTTGCATCTCCATAAACAGTGGTCAGGATTCTAAAATACAATCCTTGATTGCGTGAGATTGCTTTGCACTTGCTGTACTGAACGCGCAGTAGCAAATCTGTTGCTCAAAGTTTAGCTTGTGCGTGATGTAGCAAACATCAAGAGTGGCATTATGCAAAGTTTTAATTCCTAACTTAATTTTAGCTGTTGGGAGTCCATTTACAAATAAATGCTCCTCTAAACTTGCATTTGGTTTAATAATTGGAATGCATTGATGTGAAGGTGATATGGAATGCGTAATGAAGACACTGACACGTATCGTATGGGGACCTAAAACTAAAATATTTTCCCTGGGCAGTGTGGTGATAAAGTAAAGTAAAAGAAAGTTGTGTTTCCAGTGGCAGGAGGGTCGTTAACCAGAGGACACAGATTTAAGGTGATTGCCAAAAGAACCAGAGGCGACATGAAACATTTTTTACGCAGCGAATTGTGATCAGGAATGCGCTGCCTGAAAGGGCGGTGGGAGCAGATTCAATCTCGAAAGGGAATTGGATAAATACTTGAAGGGAAAAATGTGCAGGGCTATGGGGAAAGAGCAGGGGTGAGTGGGACTAATTGGAGAGCTCTTTCAAAGAGCAGGCACGATGGGCCGAATGGCCTCCTCCTGTGCTGTATGATTCTATGATTCTACTCTCCCTATGGATGAATTGCTCCCACATTAAAAATGAGTTCTCAGGTGACTGATGAGTCAATCTACAGTCTCTGTCACAGGTGGGGCAGATGATGGTTGAAGGGGCGGGTGGGTGGGGTGCTTGAGTTGACGTGCGCTCCTTCCGCTGTTTGCGCTTAGCTTCCGCTTGCTCCCGGCGAAGAGACGCGAGGTGTTTGGCGCCTTCCCGGACGCTTCTCCTCCAGTTTGTGCGGTCTTGGGCCAGGGATTCCCAGGTGTCAGTGGGGATGTTGCACCTTTTCAAGGATGCTTTGAGGGTGTCCTTGAAGCATTTCCTCTGCCCACCTGGGGCTCTCTTGCCATGTCGGAGCTCCGAGTACACACGAAAATTTGAGCATGTTTTTTTCTTTGAAATGCAGGATATACAGCTGAATGATTTGAAGAAACAAGTAACTGCCTTGACCAGTCAGAATGAGCAAAGTCAAACAACTACAACACAACAGGCATCACAGATTCAACAGCTAAGGGACCAGTACAATCTTCTCAAAATTCAAGGTATCACATCACATACAGCGTTAAACTATCCTTTCTAACTTACTTTTCCCCATTTTTAATATCCAAAGCGCACAGTTTTGAGGAGCACAGATTATCAGGAATGGTTATGGACAATTATGATATAACTTGGTTTTGCACCCATTCCCCTCGGCAGTGTTCCCTCTAAGTTGCGCGGCCATGCAGTAATGGAAAAGGTCCCGTGCAGGCCGCTCACCGGCTTTTCCATTGTAAATACTGCGCATGCGCGGAAATTTACAGGGCCTGCGCACTAAAAGAAACAGACCGCGTACAGGGAACATTGCTCCTCGCTCGACATATTCTTCAACCATTGTGAGTAAAGCACTAAAAATAACACTGCTTGTCCACTATAAAGTTTTTTATAACTAATTTCTTAATTTACTGCTAGATTTAGTAGAATTATAAGCAGATGCAGCAAACGTAAATGCTAAGTAACAAATGTAAAATATGATTTTTGTGGGGGGGGGGGCGCAGAATGTCAATAATATTATGGAGATTCCACATTGATTCCAGTTGTTTTTGCAACTGTTGCCAATAGTTAAGGGCACTTTGTACAAACCATTTTTAGCACTGTGTAAATAATTGTACAGAAAACTATTGCATTTAAACTTGCAACCGTACATAACTAAGTAAAGATCCACTGTTGACACTGCTTCATACCATTTTAAAGCAACAGGGCGGTCGGACTTCCACCTCTCCCCTCCAAAGAAAATGTTGTTTGAGGATTGTGTGAACATTCAGTGGGGATGTTTTTCTTTTCGGGAGGTTTTTTTTTTGCATTTTGAGCCAGAATATTTTCTCTTGGGCATTTAAAAAAAATTAATACCCATTTTTAAGTTGTGCGTTGGTGAAAAGAAAACAAATCTCTGACGCGCACATGGCGGCTGAGCTTCTTTTCCAAATCCTAACGATCCGAGTATGTCGAAGTTGGTAATTCGAAGCTTGACGACAAGGGAGAGAATAAGTGACGGAAATGAAAATCGGGCCATTCTGTACACTTCAGAGAGTAGTTGGAACGCTTCAAACCATTGGTATTAAGGCATTGCGAAGCTTAACTCCTGGCGTCACTTACAAAGTACATTTTGTTCTTGTCCGCTTCACTGTCGACATGATACACATTCAAGGTGTATTGCAGATCTTGCTTTGATTAATACAAATTCAGGAACCAAAAGCATGTTTCTGTTCCTTAGGTAAACCCCTAGACAGCCAACATCACATTCACAATGAGGCAGCACAGATCAATGGGATCCAGCCCAAGGCTGACGTGGAAGAAATTGGAAGGTTACGAGAAGAGATCGAAGAACTGAAAAAGCAACAGCACTTATTCCAAGGACAGCTGGCTGAAAAGGACTCTGTGATTGACAAACTGGTACAAACTGTTTCACATTACTTTATGCATTAAGTATAACGCTCCTCATTGGCTTCTGATTTGGGCAATGGATCGGATTGCACATGTGAGAACAGACCTGCGGCCCCGAACTTCCTTACAGAAGGCGTGCTTGCTTGCAGACTATAAACTGAGAATATGCCAATTATTCAGTGGCATTTTCAGCCTTGCATAGAATTCTACTGCACAGAAACAGGCCATTGGTCCCAACAGGTCTGTGCCGGTGTTTATGCTCCACATGAGCTTCCTCCCACCTTGCTTCCTCTCACCCTATCAGCATATTCCTTTCTCCCTCGTGTGTTTATCCAGCTTCCCCTTAAATGCATCTGTGCTATTCGTCTCAACCACTCCCTGTGGTAGCGAGTTCCACATTCTCCCCACTCTCTGGGTAAAGCAGCTTCTCCTGAATTCCCGATTGGATTTATTAGTGAGACAGTCAACTTGACTGTGATGGGAGGATGTGGGAAATCAGTTGACCAATCCTGTTCTCACCCAATGTCTAAATGCGTATTTTCTAGTATACGTCACTGAATGGAAAAGAGGGAATCTTTGAAGGTGGCAGGGCAAGTTGATAAGGCAGCTAAGAAAGCGTATGGGAGACTTGGCTTTGTAAATAGGGGCACTGAATACCAAAACAAGAAAGTCATGCTAAACCTTTACAAATCACTGGTGAAGACTCAGCTGGGGTATTGTGTCCAATTCTTGGGCACCGCACTTTAGGAAAGATGTCAAGGCCTTGGAGAGGGTACAGGAGATTTGAGGATGATGCCAGGAATGAGAAACTTGAGAGATTGGAGAAGCTGGGATTGTTCTCCTTCGAGCAGAGAAGGTTAAGGGGAGATTTAATAGAGGTGTTTAAAATAATGAAGGGTTTTGATAGAGCAGGTAGGGAGAAACTGTTTCCTCTGGCAAGTGGGCCGGTGACCAGAGGTCACAAATTTTAAAATAACTGACAAAAGAACTAGAGGCGAAATGAGGAGAAACTTTTTCACAGAGTTGTTAAGATCTGGAACGCACTACCTGAAAAGGTGGTGGAAACAGATTCCAGAGGAACTTTCAAAAACCCAGTGTGACATGTCTAATTTGCAGGGTTATAGGTAAGAAGCTGGGTGTGGGGATTAAATTGGACAGCTCTTTCGCGACCGGCCAAAGGGCCTCCTTCTGTGCTGCAAGATTCTAGGAAAGAGATCGCTGTGTGATTTCCCCTTGTTCTCCCAATTATTGAGATGAGCGATGTAACTGCTGGGAAGCAACACGTTTTCCCCCCCATTTTTTTATATTCCAAAAGTCTATAGACTCTGGAACAGTTCCCATGGATTGGAGGGTAGCTAACGTAACCCCACTACTTAAAAAAGGTGGTAGAGAGAAAACGGGGAATTATAGACCGGTAAGCCTGACGTCGGTAGTGGTGAAAATGCTGGGGTCCATTATAAAAGATGTAATAGCAGAGCACTTGGAAAACAGTGACAGGATTGGACAAAGTCAACATGGATTTACAAAAGGTAAATCATGCTTGACTAATCTACTGGAATTTATTGAGGATGTAACTGGTAGAATAGATAAGGGAGAACCAGTGGAGATGGTGTATTTGGACTTTCAGAAGGCTTTCGATAAGGTCCCGCATAAGAGATTAGCGTGCAAAGTTAAAGCACATGAGATTGGGGTAAGGTACTGACTTGGATAGAGAACTGGTTGGCAGACAGGAAGCAAAGAGTTGGAATAAACAGGTCTTTTTCCAAGTGGCAAGCAGTGACTAGTGGGGTACCGCAGGGATCGGTGCTAGGACCCCAGCTATTCACAATATATATTAATGATCTAGACGAGGGAACTAGATGTAATATCTCCAAGTTTGCAGACGACACAAAGCTGGGTGGGCGTGTGTGCTGTGAGGAGGATGCAGAGAAACTCCAGTATGATTTGGACAGGTTGGGTAATATGGTAGATGCAGTATCATTTGGATAAATGTGAGGTTATCCACTTTGGTGGCAAAAACAGGAAGATGATTATTATCTGAACAGCAATAGATTGGGAAAAGGGGAAGTGCAACGAGACCTGGGTGTCCTTGTGCACCAGTCGCTGAAGGCAAGCATGCAGGTGCAGCAGGCGGTTAAGAAGGCAAATGGTATGTTGGCCTTCATAGCGAGAGTGTTCGAGTACAGGAGCAAGGATGTCTTGCTGCAGTTGTACAGGGCCTTGGTGAGACCACACCTTGAGTACTGTGTGCAGTTTTGGTCGCCTTATCTGAGGAAGGATGTTCTTGCCATGGAGGGAGTGCAGCGAAGATTCACCAGACTGATACCTGGGATGGCAGGAATGACGTATGAGGAGAGATTGGGTCGATTAGGCTTATACTCACTGGAGTTTAGCAGAATGAGAGGGAATCTCATTGAAACCTATACAATTCTAACAGGACTAGACAGACTAGATGCAGGAAGGATGTTCCCGATGGCGGGGGAGTCCAGATCCAGGGGTCACAGTCTAAGGATAAGGGGTAAGCCATTTAGGACTGAGATGAGGAATTTCTTCACCCAGAGAGTGGTGAACCTGTGGAACCACAGAAGGCAGTTGAGGCCAATTCATTAAATATATTCAAGGAGGAGTTGGATATATTTCTTAAGGCTAAAGGGATATGGGGAGAAAGCAGGGACAGGGTACTGAATTTGGATGATCAGCCATGATCGCATTGAATGGCCGACTCCTGCTCCTATCTTCTATGTTTCTATGATAAATCAGGTACTTCAGGTGTAATGACAGGCCTTGTGCAAACTAAACCCTTCCACTTTGCCCGAGCAGCCTGCCATACCCCGATCTCACAAGAGCACCCTTGCCCACCAACATGAACACGGTCCATTCTTTGGGTAAGACTGTGTAACGTCCGTGTGTAATTGAGACACGGACTGCAGGAGTTGGTTATAACAGGTGTTTACTGAATGGAGACAAAACTGGAACTACTATACACAGGCTTGTATCCCGGGGTGGTCACTACTGGTACTGCAGTATACAGGGGCTGCAGAATATAGTTCCTTCTTCAAAGTACATACACTACAATTCCTCCCCTTTTAGCTAAACAGTACATAACATTCGATTAATAATTAAATAACATATTTACAATTACAGTTGCTATATACATTAGCTGAAGTTAAGCAATTATAAATTCAGTGTTTGAGGAGGCTTCCTGATTCTGTCCGGATAACGCCTCTTTGGGGTATCAGGTTCTTGCTTTGAAAAACTTGGGAATTGCATTCTCTTCTATTTTTATCGAGGCGGTTACGCCTTTAAGAGTTCCCAGTTCTTGTTGAAATACCTCTTTAGCGTTAGCCAAGATGTTTGACAATCGTCCAGGTGTGACGTCGTCATCCTTTTTACCAGCCACCGTCAGTGCCTGAATGGAGTGCCAGCCTAAACTTATCTTTCTGATCCATTCACGTCCCAATAACGGTGGTCCACCATCTTGCAGTATGTACAGATACAATTTCTGTATTTCCTTGCCGTTGTATTCGACAGGCACCCTTATTTTCCTTCTGGGGTATACTTTCTGCCCCGTATATGTCTTCAAGACAATGGATGTGTCTTTCAAGGGTATGTGTGAGAATAGCCGCTCATAGTCTCGTCGATTCATGACGGTCAGGGCTGATCCTGTATCCAATTCCATTTTGACTTGGGACCCTGCTATCGTGAGGGTGACCCAAATGGTTCGGTGATCCTCTTGCGATTACGTTGTGTAGTTTGAGACAGCTTAGTCTCTTGTTCCCGGATTCACTATCGCTCTTCTGGTCTTCGGAACTACTGTCCGTCATCTTTTGTACTTTCCTGTACTTTTCCTTAGTAGTCTTTTTGTTGTCAGTCTTCTTCCCGGACCTGCAAACTCGTGCAATATGTCCCATCTTTCCGCATTGCCTGCATGTTTTGTCCTTGGACCAGCAGTCCTTCTGGTCATGGGTTGTTCTGCCGCAGCGATAACATTTTTCAAATCCCCGTGTCATTTCATGGGTGCCGTATTCCTGTGGCTTTTGCTGTATTTCCGCAGCTCCCCTTGCTGCTGCTTCGTACGATACTGCCACGCTGAAAGCCTTATCTAGCGTCAGCTCTTTCTCTGAGAGTAACCTCTTCTGGGTTCCTTCACTCAGGAGTCCACAGACAAATTTGTCCCGTATGGTATCTGCCAGTCCTGCTCCGAACTGGCAGTGCTTTGATAGCTTGCGTAGTTCCGTAAGGTAATCAGCATTGCTCTCATCTTTATGCTGATTTCTCTTGTGGAATTTAAATCTTTCTGCTATCAGCAGCGGTATAGGATTTAGGTGTTCCTGTAGGATATCAACAATTTCATTAAAACTCTTCGCCATCGGTTTGACTGGAGTGATCAGGTTCCGCAATAGGCCGTACGTTCTTGCGCCCATTAAGTTTAGTAGTACCGATGCCTTTTTCTCATCAGCTACTTCATTTGCCTTGCAATATACTTCGACTCTTTCCACATACGTGGTCCAGTCTTCTATTGCATTATCGAAGGCAGTGATATTGCCAGTCTTC
The DNA here is from genome assembly GCF_052327205.1 of Somniosus microcephalus. Classification (NCBI taxonomy): domain Eukaryota; kingdom Metazoa; phylum Chordata; class Chondrichthyes; order Squaliformes; family Somniosidae; genus Somniosus; species Somniosus microcephalus. Next base: position 4,633,661 of record NC_140988.1, on the reverse strand, counting down.
GGCATCTTGGAGATCTAAGATGGCACCTCCCGCGCTTTGCCTTCATCCCCGATTGAACAAAATGGCGCCTCACGCGCTTTGCCTTCTTCCCCGCTGGATTAAGATGGCGCCTCCCGCGCTTTCTGTCTTTTCCGCTGCTGCTAGCACTGTTGCTGGCGTTTTTATGCCTTGATGGCGACGCCCTATGGTCTTCACGCACTTCCCCCCTGCGCTGCTGCCAACGCCGCTCTCCGCGGTCCCCGTGGTAAACTGCAGCTCCTCGCGGCTTTCTGCGCTTCTAATTTCTTTTATTTTAATTACTGTTCCCGTCGTCAGAGCAGACCCTATGGGACACTTTCCTCCCTCTTCTCGGGTCTGTACGCTGCCCGGCTTCGTAGCACCGGCCGCGCCCTGTGTGCTCCACCCTCTCTCTCTTCCCGACAACGCTGCTCGGCCCCGTTGAAAAGCCACCCGATCGAGCTCTAGCCCGCCGCAGCCCAGGAAGGATCAGTGTACTACCTGCCACCAGCCCGATTAGCTGGAACACCATAGACTGGATAACCAAGCCCAGCTCTCGACAGCCTCTCCTGCAAATCTTCGAATTCGATGAATCAGAGGGCGGTTGCCCACGGTCGACGCCCGTTTCTTCTGTTTGTTTTTTTTTTCTTTTTGGATTTCTTCCTTCTGGCCTCGACCTCTAACAACTTCGCTTCAGGGATGGATCCCCATGAGGTGGTGCAGAACTGTAGTTAAGTTCGGATCTATTCGTCGCCAGTGTAACGTCCGTGTGTAATTGAGACACGGACTGCAGGAGTTGGTTATAACAGGTGTTTACTGAATGGAGACAAAACTGGAACTACTATACAAAGTTACTACACAGGCTTATATACCGGGGTGGTCACTACTGGTACTGCAGTATACAGGGGCTGCAGAATATAGTTCCTCCTTCAAAGTACACACACTACAGACTGCGATTTTAGTGCTGAATTATGGATTGTTTTGTGGTGTATGTTTACATCTAGGGATTGGTTTGAAGACAGTCACACTCATTCAATGCACGGTGTCACTTGAGCCAACAGCACACTTCTATCACATCAGTCTGGCACCAGTCATTCTATGATTTTGTTGAGTGCCATTCTGTTGCCAATTTATGGGAAGTTCGGTGCTGTGAGCTTGTGGTAAATTGGAATTCAACTACGGCTGTTCAGGCTCTTTTTCTGTAGGTTTGGGCTGCTTTGAAACCCAGGTTGTGGAGGATTAAACGTACGTTATCCACTGTTCCACTCAACTGAGTTCCGTATTGTTGCCTATGCTTTCAAACTCTGAGATCCCACTATATACAGTGCGTGCTCATTTTGTGGGCCATTTGACCTGACCAGATGATTGTTGCTTCCACTCACAAAGTAGCATTTTTACATATCTGGCTGATGTTTTGAGGGCAAGGATTTGTTTATAGACTTTAAGAATTTTAATTTCATTACAGAGCGTGAATTTAAGTTTCACCTGATTATTTTTGCGTTTGATCAGTCTGTACCTATTCACATTGCATTATAGCTCTATAGGGTAGAAAGTGCAAAGTGGATAAACAACTGAGAAATCTGTGGTATCTGTTTTATATAGAGGAGTAATCAGACAACGGGAAACCGAGATGGAGAAGTTTGCATGGATAATGCTGGTGAACGGACAACGGAACTGCGCAAGGTGGGTTTTTATCTCGTATATTTTATTTTAAATGTACACATTGGTGTACAGTATATGGACTTTAAAACTATTGAGAGCATGGCACTCGGATTAAGTTTTTGATCACTGTAGTCTAGTATATGTAACCAATAGCAATGCAGGTTCTTTTATAAATTTTTTTTTTTAAAAAGCACTGTTCATTAATACAGTCCTTTGATGCACAAAGATCACTCGTACGCCCTTTAGAGAAGCTGTCAAATATTATTACTAAGGAACCATTGTTGCCTTCCCTATTAGAGTATACATAAAAGCACTAGGGCTGTCATTTAATCGCAGTTAACTAGTTAATTTTATTGCCTATTCATTTTCTCGGCGCGAGTTGATCACCGGAGCTGCGCAAACAGGATTTTTTTTCCACCGAGGCACAAGCTCTGCTTTGTGAAATTCTTTCACTATGCATTTCCTCTTGGAGCTTGGGCTGTGCGCTAACATCATCCAAGTGGGCAGGCAGGTGACCTGCTCTCGGGTTTCAGCCAATATCACTCTGAGCTGCTCGATGTGAGATGTAGGAGAGCAGTCTATTGGGGACTTCCTTTTACACTTTCCCTCAATCTCTTGAGGAGCCCCCTTGGCTTGGTACTTTCGGAACTTCATAATTGAGATTGGGAACTCGGCAGTTATGGGGGCGCGGGGATCTGTGGTGGTATCACAGCTCTAAACCCACTCCTCAGCATACTGTTGTAGAGTGCAATGGTGCATCATGCCTCCTGATAAGGAAGACTTTTTTTTTAAAAAAACAACTCCAGCCATACAAATACATTAAGTATTTGCAGTATTGGGAGGATGTGGATTTTTTGAAAAATTAGAAATCATGGTATGGTAATCATATTTTAGATAATGCATTCTGAAAATATATAAAACCATGGCATGAAAATCTCCTTGATCACCCCTCTTGAAGATATGAGGGCCCATTTTATTCATTGCAACATTTGGGGAAGGCTAAAGGGATCAAGGGATATGGGGAGAAGGCAGGGACAGGGTACTGAATTTGGATGATCAGCCATGATCGCATTGAATGGCGGAGCAGGCTCGAGGGGCCGAATGGCCTACTCCTGCTCCTATCTTCTATGTTAATTCCCAAACGTGCAGAGGAGAAGGGGCGGAGACCCTGGCATTTCTGGGGCTTTCCTCAATGGTTGCTCACCTTTCTGTTCTTTACTCCCCCGCACTTGGCCCAGTCAGGGGGGTAGGGGTTGTGCCCAGTCAATGCCGATTGGGGAAATCTGAGGTCTTTGTGGCACAGCCCATCACCGTTGCACTCTGCCTGCCTGGCGCCTGGGAAAATCAACCCCTGTGTATTGTGGGGATGGGGCGATTACTGTGAAGGGGGCGTGGACAGGCAAATGTTTCTGCACTTGAACGGTTTAAAAACTGCTACAACGCCCAGCTGTGTAATCTAGATTTTTGCCCTTCCAAACTTGAATTGTGAAATAAAAACACAAAATGCTGGAAATACACAGCAAGGTCCATCGGCATCTGGAAAGAGGGGAAAAATAAAACAAGCTAACGGTTTGGGTGTAGACCCCTAACTTGGATTGTTTCTGGAGAGTGTTTTGAACCATTGGGCAGCTTACAGGTCTGCCAGGAGCAGTGGTTTTAGGATTGATTTGAGCCTGTGAATTTTGAGCCTGTGAATTAAGAGTATCACACAGGGCTTTCAGAGACCAGGGAAAGGTCTGTTATCAATTTAGTTCCATGGCCACAACATTATGACGAGTATTGATTTAAGTGTGATTTCCTCCTTGCCCCCTGACGTAGGAAAAATACTAGGCACTTGGTCTAAGCGTTAAACAAAGCTTTAATCAACTGTTTTACAACATGGAGGTCTAGTTGTGTCCTTCACTAGTTCCTGTTAAGAATGTCCTGCGCAAGCTGGGCCCGTGCCCGAGTATTTATACTCTCCCTGGACAGCGCCACCCGCAGGCCGCGCAGTATTATTTCACAAGTCTTTCTTTCATGAATGACTGACTGATTCATGTCACCCCCACTACTGCGTATTGGTACGACTCGCTCTGTAAATAAACCCAGTGACAACACGGGGTTATGCATACGGTTAAGGCCAAATTAATCTCATTTATTTTAACTAAAATGAATGCAGCAACTCCTTGCAATTATGGGCGTGTCTGCAATTTTAAAAAATGCGGTTAATGTTAACAGCGTGATTAATTTTGCACACTTTTTCAAAGGAGTTGGAAACCTTGAGGACTCGAGTACAGACACAGGCTGAAGAGATTAGCCAGCTTCAGGCCAAAAAACAAGAGCTGGAGAATCTGGTAAGAGACACTTAGAGCAAGTCTTTACATGAAAGGGTTTTTGCTCAGTTTGAGTTATCACCTCATTGAGTTTTAGGTCAGGCTGTTCTTCTGAAGCAGTCTGCTTAAAAAAACTTAAACACCTAAATCCACATCACACAATTTCTCTCCCCATCTCTTCTGAAACATATTACATAAGACATATAGGAGCAGGAGTCGGTCATTCGGCCCCTCGAGCCTGCTCCACCATTCAATAAGATCATGGCTGATCTGATCTTGGCCTCAACTCCACTTCCCTGCCCGCTCCCCATAACCCTTGACCCCCTTACCATTCAAAAATCTGTCTATCTCCACCTTAAATATATTCAATGACCCAGCCTCCGCAGCTCTCTGGGGAACAGAATGCCAAAGATTCACAACCCTCTGAGAGAAGAAATTCCTCCTCATTTCCGATTTAAATGGGTGCCCCCTTATTCTGAAATTATGCCCCCTAGTTCTAGATTCCCCCACGAGGGGAAACCTCCTCTCTGCATCTACCCTGTAAAGTCCCTTCAGAATCTTATGTTTCAATAAGATCCCCTCTCATTCTTCTAAACTCCAATGAGTATAGGCCCAACCTGCTCAACCTTTCTTCATAAGACAACCCCCTCATCTCCGGAATCAACCTCGTGAACCTTCTCTGAACTGCCTCCAATGTAAGTATATCCCTCCTTAAATAAGGAGACCAAAACTGTACGCAGTATTCCAGGTGTGGTCTCACCAACGCCCTGTACAGTTGTAACAGGACTTCCCTACTTTTATACTCCACTCCCTTTGCAATAAGGCCAACATTCCATTTGCCTTCCTAATTACTTGCTGTACCTGCATGCTAACTTTTTGTGATTCATGTACAAGGACCCCCAGATCCCTCTGTACTTCAGCATTTTGTAATCTCTCCCCATTTAAATAATGTTATTTAATTTTTCCTACCAAAGTGGATACCCTCGCATTTTTCCACATTATACTCCACCTGCCAGATTTTTGCCCACTCACTTAGCCTATCTATATCCCTTTGGAGATTCTTTGCGTCCTCCACACAATTTGCTTTCCCACCTATCTTTGTATCATCAGCAAATTTGGTTACATTGCACTCTGGCCCTTCATCCAAGTCATTAATATAGATTGTAAATAGTTGTGGCCCCAGCACTGATCCCTGTGGCACCCCACTAGTTACCGTTTGCCAACCTGAAAATGACCCATTTATCCCGACTCTCTGTTTTCTGTTAGTTAGCCAATCCTCTATCCACGCTAATATATTACCCCCAACCCCATGAGCTCTTATCTTATGCAGTAACCTTTTATGTGGCACCTTATCGAATAGCTTCTGGAAATCCAAATACACCACATCCACTGGCTCACCTTTATCCACCCTGCTTGTTACATCCTCAAAGAACTCCAGCAAGTTTGTCAAACATGATTTCCCTTTCATAAAACCATGCTGACTCTGCTTGACTATTATGATTTTCTAAATGTCCTGCTACCACTTCCTTAATGATGGACTCCAGCATTTCCCAATGACTGATGTTATGCTAACTGGTCTGTAGTTGCCTGCTTTCTGTCTCCCTCCTTTCTTAAATAGGGACGTTACATTGTGGTTTTCCAGTCCGCTGGGACCTCTCCAGAATCCAGGGAATTTTGGCAGATTACAACCAATGCATTCACTATCTCTGCAGCCACCTCTTTTAAGACCCTAGGATGCAGGTCATCGGGTCCAGGGGACTTGTCCACCTTTAGTCCCATTAGTTTACCTAGTACTTTCTCCCCAGTGATAGTGATTGTTTTAAGTTCCCCCCCCCCCCCCACCCCAATAGCCCCTTGATTATCCATTATTGGGATGCTTTTAGTGTCTTCTACCGTGAAGACCGATACAAAATATTTGTTCAAAGTCTCCACCATTTCCCTGTTTCCCATTATTAATTCCCCAGACTCATCCTCTAGGGGACCAACGTTTACTTTAGCTACTCTCTTCCTTTTTATGTACCTGTAGAAGCTCTTATTGTCTTGTTTTTATATTTCTTACTAGCTTACTCTCATAAGCTATCTTTTTTTAGTTGTCCTTTGCTGGTTTTTAAAAATTTCCCAATCCTCTGGCCTTCCCTCTTTCTAGGGCACCTCACACAATCGCCCATGCTGCACCCAAGTCCAGACAGTGCGTGTTGGGGCCGTTTAACTATGGAGGGCATCACTGCTGAGCCGGGTCCTGTCCTCGCCCATTATCTACAGATGCACTCTCCAATAGGAGTCACTCTATAGCAGTCAGGAGCGGGAGCCCAGGCTGACATGTTGCCGCCCTAGTTCAGGGGCATCATTGCCATCGTTGGGTGACCGCTCCAAACGCTCTGGCAGTTGGTTGTAAAAATGGGCACTGGTACTGCTTTTGCATGATTCCATTATATGTGGAGGTTTACTGAGTGAAGATGAACATTAGATTATCTCAGGTTTTTTTCATTTTGTTTTTGGAATGCATTTTAGTCCCCATTCTCTCTCTCTCCTCCTTTCTCCCCCCCTCCCCTCCTGAAAACTGGAGTGCAACAGCATTGGCCAATTCGTTCCAGTATGGTGTCACTCATTAAAACCGAGAGTATCCCAGCGCTGCCTCTCTTTAATGTCATTAATTGGTGTTAGGAACAGGAGTCGGCCATTCAGCCCCTCGAGCCTGTTCCACTGTTTAATGAAATTATGACTGATCTGCCACCCGCCTTTGGTCCATATCCCTTAATACCTTTGGTTAACAAAAATCTTATCAATCTCTGGTCTAAAATTAACAATTGATCTAGCATCAATTGCCGTTTGCGGAAGAGAATTCCAAGCTTCTACCACCCTTTGTGTGTAGAAGTGTTTCCTAACTTCTCTCCTGAAAGGTCTGGCTCTAATTTTTAGACTATGCCCCCTAGTCCTAGACTCCCCAACCAGCGGAAATAGTTTCTCTCTATCTATCTTATCACTGCCCCTTAATAAACAGTAAGGGAGCCTATCTACAGTAAGTAATTGAAAGTTCTCTTAACTGCCCCTCTCTGAGCATAGAAGCCCCAGCCCACATTTCATAACATATATAGCCCTCATAAAGATGATTGTGGTTCCAGCTTGCTCTGTAATTTTGATCAGTTGTGTTTCTCTCATTGGGCCTGGGAAGATTTTGCATTTTCCAACCTCCATTGAACAATGTGGTTGATACAGGAGCGAGGCTGCAACTGTTGGTAGCAGGGACCATAAAGCTTTAGAATACCTTCCTTCCAAAGTACAGTAGTTGTGATGCCTAGTGCAAGAAGATTAGAAAGTAATGCGCCATTGAAAAAACTTCCAACTTTCACTGAAAAGTTTACGTTCAATGCTGCAAGCCCGTAAAGAAGGGTAATGGCAGCAGCATTGTTTTTGAGAGAGAATTTTACAACTATTTAAGCATGTTCACTGACACGTCAACACCCTTATTTAAAGCCTGCAACCATTGCTGAGGCAGCACCTGGAGATAATGACGGTGCTTCTGCACTAACGAAGATCACGCAGCTGGAAAGTAGACTATCGGCACTGGGTGATGAAAATCAAAAGTTAAAGGTTGGTTATAAATTAGTCCATCCTGACCACCTCTATCTTATCGCTAAACTGTACAGCTTTCAAACTGTGATATGTTTATATTACGCGAGTGGTGCTTGAATTATACATTATGGTTGTGGTTTAATTTTTTACCAAAAACTGAATCTTGTCACATATGTTCTATATATATTTAGCCAGCTGTGACGTTGGATTGGCCTTGTGACTGTCCATTGTACACTTCATCCTTTCACTGATATCAAACTCTTATGATACCCTTCTGAAAATTATTAATGTGTTTAAAAAGTGCTATCTTATTGGAATTCATGTTTTTAGCATCTTGCAATATTTGAGATGTGATGCTGTAGGCCGTGCGGAATTACCCCTCACCCCGTCCAACAGGTTAGCAAGTTCGGACTCGAGACTGATGAGAAATTACACCAGACACACGGGCTCTGTCTTTAACCTTTTATTGTTCCTAAGACAGATTCAAAACCCCACCCACTGTTCGAGCAGTTCACCAATAATGTTACAAGAAGTCATACGTACAACCGCCCGCCGATGATCAGTCCCACGTCGATTGTAGGTCCTCATAGGCGAGACGACTGGCCAGGCCCCCCCTCCAACTGCAGTGCCGATATTTTTCGTCATTAGTTTTTATACAGTTTTCCTGGCCTTTTTCAGTAAATCAATCATTCAGAGATGGTGAGATGTTTTGTTGTAGACACAAGGGGGGAAAAATTCAGTTGTTTGCGCCTCCCGTTAGCGCCTTAAGAGGGCGCCAATTGGGGCACAAAGCAACTAGCGCCCGGGCGCGGCGATGTTTGTGCCACTCGCGAAATTAACGAGACATTTTGCGGCAGCGCTAAACACTACCGCCACGATCTCCTGCGCCAACAGATTATGACGTCAGTCGAGTGAGCAACGTCCTGTTAGCGCCCCGGACTTGATATTGAGTGGCGCCCCCTGCCTTACCGCCTGCCGCTAGCAACGACAGGTTGAGGGGAGCGTTATGCTGTCAGAAAGGGACTAGGGGAGCGCTATCTAAAGGCGACCGCTTCCTGCCTCTTTTTGTCGGTGACATTTTTGCACCACGCATTCTGAGAGAGAGAGACACACTTCTGGAGAGATTCACCGCTGTGTGAAGGAGTTTTGAGTTCTGAGCAGCACTTTGCAGGTTTATTTTGATTTGCCCTTCCTTGCTTCGCCAGCGTTCTGAGGTAGCGCCTCGCTCCTCGGCCTTTGCGCCTTAAGACAGGTGTGAAGCGTCTGATTTAGCGCTCCAATCACCTCCAGGGGCGATAAAAGCCAAGTTTGCTGTCGGAGGCGATAATTAGCGCCAGGTGCTAAACTTTGCGCACCGCCAAATGGGGCGATACCGAATTTTTCCCCCAAAGTCTGCAAACCTAAGGGGGTTTGTTTATCTCTGTCTGTGACTTACCCCCTGCAGTCACAACCATTTGTTCTGTCAGTATCTGCTGAACCAAAACACAGCTATCGAAATATCTCCATCACAAAGCAGCTTCCAAATCCAACAGTTCCTTGTGAAAGCACATTTGCTCCCAAATGTTTGTTGTCTTTTAGTAAAGCTCATTCCACGTCCACTTATCAGTGAAAGACCGTCTGTTACAACTTTATTTCATTTCGAAAAACCTTTTGGCCTGGCAAAGCATTTCAATATACAGGAGACTTTCTGATATCCGGCACTGACGGGACCGAGCTGGTGCCGTAACGTCAAAAGTGCCGGACATACCAGAGTTAATGTTTAAACATAGGAACTGAGAAGCTCCATGTGAATCAACAAACCCTGTTGCTTAGCAACAGCTTCAAAACAGTCAGCTGCAGCTGCAAGCGTCTGTAGCTGAAGCTGTTACTATAGCTACAGACCTTGCAGTGCTTGACTGGGGGGAAAAAAAGCAACGAGAACTAAAAAAAAAAATATAGAAAACGGCTCCTGATTTTTGCCGTTAGATCGAGTATTCCGGACATATAACCTCCGGATAAACCAAAGTTTCCTGTACAACAAAATTAAAAATTAAGGGTCAGTGTATGACGACAATGCATTTAGAATCCAAGCAGCTTAAGTAGATTAGCCAAACCATTACATCACAGAGATGCAACTTCATCGTTACCAACTCTTTGTAATTTAAAAAAAAAAAAAAAAAATTCCTGGGATGTGGGCGTCGCTGGCGAGGCCAGCATTTATTGCCCATCCTTAGTTGCCCTTGAGAAGGTGGTGGTGAGCCACCGCTGCAGTCCGTGTGGTGAAGGTACTCCCACAGTGCTGTTAGGGAGGGAGTTCCAGGATTTTGACCCAGCGACGATGAAGGAATGGCCGATATAATTTTACATGGATCCTAGGCCAGTGAGAATTTTACAGCAAAGAAGGAAGCCATTCAGCCTAGTGGGCCTGCATCAGCTTTCTAAAAGAGCTGTTCACTTCGTCCCATGCTCCATACCAATCTCTGTGTTGAAAAATTCGGCTTTTCCAATTTTCAGTTGAGATCCGTGTGAGTTAATGGGGAATCCCTAACGCGAGCTGCTGTGAAGTCAACAAGCTGTCTAAGCAGCCAATCACAATGCAGAACTCTCACAGACCAGGAACCAGGAAGTGAAGAAGCTCCTTTTTATTCTGACTTTTAAAAAATGTTAGAGAGCAAAACAAAGACTGAGGCTCTCACACGGGGAAAAGTCAAACCTGAAATAAAGATGGACAAACTTAAAAAACATTATTTTTTTAATAAAAATTGTCATTTTTATTAAAATGAATAAATTTGATATGCCACAAAATTTAAATGAGTTTTTCAGGGCCGTATCGTTTGTTTAGCAGTCAATATGCTGTTAAAACCCCAGGACCTAACCCAAAAGGGTCTAACTTTTAATGGGGAATTTAACAGCGATATTACCGTGGAAAAGTGCAAGTATTCATCAGTTTCACTGATTCCACTGATTGCCGGCGATGGGAGGGGAGGAGGGCACAGCGCAGCCAGTGTCGGAGCAGTGAATGACTGATCGCAATTTCAGGATTCCCGTGTTAGGATGCGCGTGTGCTAAATCCTGAAGTTATGGTCAGTTTTAAAGGGTAATAACGGCCAACGCTGTTCGTTCACTGTTATTACCCACTGCAAATTCTGGGCCTTTGTCATTTTGAACACTCGCTTAATCTTCCTGGTTCTGATGAAAAGAGCCTTCATCCTCCTTGTGGTAAACCACTGTTTGTATTCCACTGTGTACATGCCTGGACATGCCTCGGCTGACTCCTCCCACAAGTCCTAGTATAAAGGTGACTGCTCCCCAGCCCCTATGTATTTCTGGACCGGTCGACCACTCGAGGCAGACCTTCATTCTTTTGTTAATAAAAGCCTTTAGTTACTCTCTTAACTCTCAGTCTTTTATGAGTAATTGATAGTGCATCACTCCTCTAATTGTGATCAGTGCAAGAAACGTTGCAAGGGTTTGAGGGCCAAGGGAGCATTCACGTTGCAGCTTCACTGGGATCATTCTGTTTTATTTGTACGCACAGGGCCAGGTGAAGGTCTTGAGCGAGGAGAGAAGTTCCCTGGATCAGCAGCTTGCCTCGACAAACAGTACAGTTGCCATTCTTCAGACTGATAAGAGCAAACTCCAGCAAGAGGTGACGGAATCAAAGAAAGAACAGGATGATCTGTTGGTGCTCCTGGCAGACCAGGACCAGAAAATCTTTGGATTGAAGAACAAGCTCAAAGAGCTTGGCGAGCCAGTATGTATGATGCAACAGCATCGATATTTTAATGACTAACTGGCTCAGCAAAAGCTCATTTTAATGTGGGTGCAGTACAGACTGTGTGTACATGTTTCATCTGGCCCTTGAGCTCCAGCAGAAAATTTGAAACTGCTCTAATTAGACTGGGCAAGCAGTGTAAACCCCTGAAACCCTTGTCACATTGAACTGCGTATTTATCATTTGATAGTATTTGCATGAAGTCATATTTACGTTACTTAAAATTTGTTTAAATTATTCAAATTCAGGAATGAATTAGTTAAATGGCCCTTCTGCAGTATGAGTCATAGTCATTGCAGTTGAGCAGAATTTTAAATGGTTAAAACACTTACAAAGAGCTTTGATAGGATAGAAGATGTTTCCACTTGTTGGGAGTCCAAAACTAGGGGTCAGAAATATAAAATAAAAACAGAAAATGCTGGAAACATTCAGCAAGTCAGGCAGCATCTGTGGAGAGAGAGGCCAGAGTTAACATTTCAGTTTGATGACCTTTCGTCAGAACTGGAAAAAGTTAGAGATGTGACAGGTTTTAAGCAAGTACATACAGGGAAAGTGGGGAGGGGAGGAAAGAACCCCATCAAACACATCTTCCCCTCCCCTTTCAGCATTCCGAAGGGACCGTTCACTCTGCGACACCCTGATCCACTCTTCAATCATCCCCAACACCCCATCCCCTTCGCCCGGCACCTTCCCGTGTTACGGGGAGAGGGCAGGGAAGTGGACGTGAGTCTAGATTCGGATCAGCCATGATCCTATTGAATGGCGGAGCAGGCCCGAGGGGCCGTATGGCTTACTCCTGCTCCTACTACTTACGTTCTTATTAAGCGCAGGAGATGCAACACATGCCCTTTTACCTCCGCCCTTCCCACTGTCCAGGGCCCCAAACACCCCTTCCAGGTGAAACAGCGATTTACTTGTACTTCTTGCAATCTAGTATACTGTATTCGCTGCTCACGATGTGGTCTCCTCTACACTGGGGAGACCAAACGCAGATTGGGTGACCGCTTTGTAGAACACCTCCGTTCAGTCCGTAAGAGGGACCCTGAGCTTCTGGTCGCCTGTCACTTTAATTTTCTGCTCCACTCCTACTCTGACCCTCTGTCCTCGGCCTCTTGCACTGTTCCAATGAAGCTTGAGGAACAGCACCTCATCTTTCGAGTGAGCACTTTACAGTCTTCTGGACTCAACACTGAATTCAACAATTTGAGATAGCGGTTAATTCTGCTATTGACATTTACACCTCTTCTAGACCCATCTTTTGTTTCTTTACTTGTCCCATTACCATTTCCTTTTGCTTTGTACAATCATCCCTTTTGTCATTTAATCCCTCCTGCCTTCCATCCTATCACAGACCTTCCCTTTTGTTCTTTCCTCTGCCCCCCCCCCCTTTCCCTGCCCCTACACTTGCTTAAAACCGGTTACATCTCTAACTTTTTCCAGTTCTGACGATGGGTTATCAACCTGAAACGTTAACTCTGTTTCTCTCTCCACGGATGCTGCCTGACCTGCTGAGTGTTTCCATCATTCTCTGTTTTTATTTCCGATTTCCAGCATCTGCGGCATTCTGGTTTTGCCGTTAAATATAAGATGGTCACCGAGAAATCCCGTCGGGCATTCAGGAGAAACCTCTTCACCCAGATGGTGGCGAGGATGGGGAGCTCGCTACATGGCAAATAGCATAAATGAATTTAAGGGGAAGCTAGATAAACCCATGAGGGACAAAGGAATCGAAGGATATGAAGTCGGGTTCGATGAAGTCGGGGTGGGAGGAGGTTCGAGTGGAGCATGGACCAGTTGGACCGAATGGCCTGTTGATGTGCTGTAAATTCTACCAATGAAAAATATGCCGGTGGTATCTTGGTCATAATTGTAAGTATGATATTGGTTTTAAAAAAAACAAAAAAAAAACATTTTGTTGCTTTGGTTTAGGCATGTGAAGTTTGGATACTAATAAAGGCCAATCCTATTGTTTGATTCAGGTAAATATTTTTGAGAATTAGAAAGAAAAGACTTGCATTTCTATAGCGCCTTTCAAGATCACCGGACGTCCCAAATCAATGAAGTACTTTTGAAATGTGGTATATTGGGAGGACTCATAAAAATCAACATTTCATTGTGCAGTACACACGTCTGCTGCATATATGACAAATAAAATTGAATTGAATTGAATATTGAGCTAATTGACAATTGAGTAGTTGGAGTGTGTTTACCATAGAATAAAATCTTAATGTGATATCCATTGAGACTATAAAGTACAGCGGCAAACGATGTCTCTTGTTTTGTACAGGTTGAAGACGAAGATGACATGGAGTCTGCGGACCAAGAAGATGATGACGACGAAGATGAACTGAACTAATTGTAATACAATCGCACACAGGCAGAATAGGGAAATAGAATGCAAAGAGGGTCAGAGCTTCTATCACCACAGAATGCGCAATGTAGAAGCAGAGTTAACCATTTTTTTTGGACAGGTTTTGAAATATCTGTTTATTGTATCGTCTACCAGTTACAGAATTATCCTTTACCACGTAGGACAGAAACTTTTAATTTTTAAAGTATTAAAGTTTTAACAAAGCAAAGTTGTTTTTCTCCATTTAAGGGAAAAAATAAATTGAAAGCATTCTCCCCCCCCCCCCCCCCCCCTCCCTCCGCACACTACGCAGAGACTCGCTGTCAGAATGAAGAATAGCTTACCAACTTTAGTCTACAGTTATGCTTGTAAAACTTGCTGCATTATGGAAATCTAAACTCAAATCCAGTGTTGCAACGTGTTGTATTTTCTAGGGAAATTCCCAGAGAATGCATTGTGGGAGGTTGCAAACCAACCTGGAGTTTAAAAGCAGCCCTCGAGAAAATGGCTGAATGTCAGTCCAAGAATCCGGGCACCTCGATGTTCTGCGCAACGCACCCGTGAAGGGAACCGATTCAATCTTAATAGCTGCCTTTTACCAGTTATTGTATCGATTCACATAAACTGCTGTGTGCTGTCGGAGCGAAGTGTGGGGCCTCTATATCGCCAACCTTTGCATTGTTGGTACGGGGGCATTGTGCCTTCAGTTTGGATCTGTAGGCACACCTAAGTTGAGTGGTCTTTCTGAATTGAGGCCATGTTCTGGTTAAGTGTCTGAGCTGGTTGTACCCCTGATTTGCACCAGTCTGTCACCCATGGAGGATTTAGTGTGCCTTTACCTTGGTCAAAAGATGTGTTCTGTCCCTCAAATTCGATAATGCCTGGAAATGTGTTGTAAAGTTAATAATTGCACAACATTTGAACAGTTTGGAATTACAGGTATTTAAAGGTAATTCTTGATGTCGAGTTATTATTTGCAGGCAATACTACAAGCAAAGATTTATTTCTCCATCTATTGGCTGTATTGATGAGATACAAGATCCTGTATGATTTATGTAATTTATTGGCTGTTACGCCAAATTGGAATAAAATGAGATAGTCAACTTTATAGAAAGAGAATTTAATGGTGTTTTGGAAATAAAGTTCATATCTAGGAAATTTCAGATATAAAGGTTTTCACTAGTTTTATGCAAAGAAATTTAGTACAATTTGTCCGGTTAGAGTTTTAACTGATTACTGAATCAAATGATTACCATGAACACTCTATCTGATTTATTGGAATATTATTTCTGTTTAATGTTCGTACATTAGATCTGTGGCCAGGACTCCCAATGAAATTTGAATTGAACATAAGCGATTTTTAAAAATTGCGCCAGGCTACTGACAGCTACCCGCTGACTGCACTGCACACCTCATCCATTCATTTAAACCTAGTAACAAGGACAGTTCTGGCCTCATTGCACAGCCCCGCTTTCCATCGCTCCACCATTGGCGTCTGTGCCTTGAGGCCCTGAGCTCCGGCATTCCCTCCCTAAACTTCTCCCAATCTCCATCTCTCTGTCTTTCCTCCTTTAAGACGTTCATTAAAACCTACCTCTTTGACCAAGCCTGTCCTAATGTCTCCCTATGTGGCTCGCTGTCAAATCTTATTTGATAATCGCTCCTGTGAGGCGCCTGGGAACGTTTTACTACGTTAACGGTGCCGTATAAATGCAGATTGTTGTTGAAATGCAAGAAAATGGGTTCCCAGGTGCAGAATTTAAATTCTGTATCTCATGCTGCATGATTGAAAAAGAAAAGTCGAGGAGCAACAGTTGTATTCGAGTTCTGAATTTTTTTTGTAGGCAGTCAAGGGTGAAGGGATCTTGTTTGTTTAGTATAAAGTATCTCGCATGGTGCTTTTGTCACAATTTACCAGTATCTGGGAATCAATCAAATTAGCGTATCAAATGTGCCGCTGCTCATAGAACTGGGATTAATGCGACTCCTGGGAGACAGTTGAAATGTTGGAGAACTGGTGGTTATGGGGCTGCAGGTGTCAGCCCCCAGTACAGAGCCAGGGAGCAGGGAGTACATCGCACCAATGTTCCCTTTGTCTGGAGGTTCCTCGCACCCGGCTCACTGGCTTTTGAATGGAAAAACCCGCGTGTGCGGAAATCTGAATGGGCCGCTCACCCAAAAAAAAAATGAAAGGGAACATTGCGTAGCGCCTGGAGAAATTGCAGAAATTTCCGCTCTACCTGAACAGGCCCTACTTTTCTGTGAAGTGTTGGATAACCTAACTAGCTTTGTAATGAAGAATTCAGCTGAGAATTCTAATCCTGTGAATCTGTTGGTCTCGAGGCCGCTTTGGTTTTCTTTGGCGTTTTGTCACTCTCTCTCTAAACTAAGCTGCGAGGGTGATCTCTTCCAACAGCTGTGTGTTTTGATTGAACAGATGTTTGGTAGCTAGAAAGAAAGAGGCTTCTATTTATATCGCACCTTTCATGTCCTTAAAATGTCCCGAAGTGCTTCACAGCCAATTAATTGCTTTTGAAGTGTAGTCACTGTGATGTCGGAAATGCGTTAACCAATTTGCGATAGCAAGGTCCTACAAACAGCAATGAGGTGAATGACCAGTTGAGGGTGCTGCCTGTGGACACTGGGAGAACTCCGAGCCATTCAGAAAACTGCCATGGGATGTTTATGTCCATCTGAACTGGGTCTCTGTTTAACATCACACCTCTAACAATGCTGCACTCCCTCAGTAATGCACTGAAGTGTTATGTGCTCAATTTCTGAAAAGGGGCTCGAACACACGACCACCTGAAATAACAGAAAATGCTGGAAAAACTCAGCAGGTCAGGCAACATCCGTGGAGAGAAATTTGAGTTGACGTTTCGGGTCGAACCCTTCAAAACTGGAAAGAAAATAAATTAGCTCGAAGGCAGGGCTACGATCGAACAAAAGAAGTGAAAGAAACAAAAGAGCTAGACGAGATGGTAATAGGCTGAGATTAGGTGTGAAGTGTACTGGCAGGGCAAGAGATAGCTGCCAGGTGTGAGAGAAACAAAAGGAAAGGGGCGGGGGGGAAAGGAGTGGAAAAATTACAAGAAAAAATGTGTAATAGGGGCCGAGGTTATGATCTGAAATTGTTGAACTCGATATTGAGTCCGAAAGGCTGCAGAGTGCCTAATCGGAAGATGAGGTGCTGTTCCTCGAGTTTACGTTGAGCTTCCGTGGAACAATACAAGAGGCCAAGGACAGTGAGGTCAGAGTGGGAGTGGGGCGGTGAATTAAAATGACAGGCGACCGGAAGCTCGGGGTCACCCTTACGGACTGAACGGAGGTGTTCTGCAAAGCGGTCACCCAATCTGCGTTTGGCCTCCCCAATGTAGAGGAGACCGCATCGTGAGCAGCGAATACAGTATACTAGATTGCGAGAAGTACCAGTAAATCGCTGTTTCACCTGGAAGGGGTGTTTGGGGCCCTGGACAGTGGGAAGGTATAGGGGCAGGTGTTACATCTCCTCCGCTTGCACGGGAAGGTGCCAGGCGAAGGGGAAGGGCTGTTTGGGGTGATAGAGGAGTGGACTAGGGTGTCTCGGAGGGAGCGGTCCCTACGGAATGCTGAAAGGGGTGGGGAGGGGAAGATACGTTTGGTGGTGGGACCACCTGATGCGGGTGCGAGTAGACCATCGAGCCCGGTTGACACTTGTGGAGATATCAGCTCCGGTCCTGATTTCAGACATCACCTGGTTGTAAATAACACAATGGCCCGTATTCTGCGGTCAGTGGTGAACAAACGGTGCTGGCTATTCCTTACACTTGTTCGCAGACTTTCTCCGGGCTTCTGCACTGCAACTTGCTGCGATTAGAAATCTAAAACAGCGCGGCGCCCTCTACAGGGGTTCTGGGGCCTGTGCGAGCAGGGAAGGCAACGGTGTGTCTCCTTAACCAATCAGATTGAAGAATCCTTATGGAGACACAGAGGGCTGACTTTTGCCGGCGCTCGAGTGCGGGTCCCCTGTCAAAATGGAAATGATTGACAGCGGGTTGGGAACCTGCTCTACGCGTCTCCATGTAAGTTTCCAGAGTGTCGGGTCTGCGATTTCAGAACAGACCCGACGCCAATCGGCGGGGGAGGCATTTAAGATACTTAAATGCTTGTTTACCATTTTTCCAGCCTTTTTCTATTTTACTACCTTTTTAACGGGGTTCACATCGTTTGGAGATCACGTCGAGTAAGTAGGTCGGGTTCTCTATGTCTCCCCATTGCTGTGAATAGGTGACAGCGGCAAAAGTGGTGTGAAATCTACCATTTCACAGCTGGTCACTTTCCAGTGTCAAAAGCTTGAGCCTTCAGGACTTGGGCCTTCATGACTTGGAAGAAATTTTTGAGCTGGATGCAGTTTGGAATAAACTCTCTATCCACTGTCACCTCTATGGAGCAACCTCTCACCATTGACAGATCGCTTCTGTCATCTCAACTTCAGCTGCCAGCTATTGCCCTTGAAAACATTCTCACCTTGGTGCTTTGAATCCCTCCACAATCCACCCCCAACGTCACCAACAACAATACCAACCTTTGCAGCATCAGGTGATTGCGGAGTAGGACACGGCATTAGCACTCGACAACATTGCTGCCCGGGAGGCTAGCGATGCCCACACCATGACCAGATTTCCTTGGCTGCCACATGATGCGCCAGGTTAACACCACCCCACACCACCACCATAAAGCATTCCTACAATGACCAAGCCATTCCTTTCACATAGAAACATAGGAGCAGGATTAGGCCATTTGGCCCCTCGAGTCTGCTCCGCCATTTAATGCGATCATGGCTGATCATCCAAATTCAGTACCCTGTCCCTGTCCCTGCCCCTGCCTTCTTCCCATATCCCTTAATCCCTTTAGCCTTAAGAAATATATCTAACTCCTCCTTGAATATATTTAATAAGTTGGCCTCAACTGCCTTCTGTGGTAGAGAATTCCACAGGTTCACCACTCCCTGGGTGAAGAAAACCTCCTCGTCTCAGTCCTAAATGGCTTACCCCTTATCATTAGACTGTGACCCCTGGTTCTGGACTCCCCCGCCATCGGGAACATCCTTCCTGCATCTAGTCTGTCTAGCCCTGTTATAAAATTCTAAGTTTCAATGAGATTCCCTCTCATTCTTCTAAACTCTAGCAAATATAACCCTAATCGACCCAATCTCTCCTCATTGTCATTCCTGCCATTCCAGGTATCAGTCTGGTGAATCTTCGCTGCACTCCCTCCATGGCAAGAACATCCTTCCCCAGATAAGGCGACCAAAACTGCACACAATACTCAAGGTGTGGTCTCACCAAGGCCCTGTACAACTGCAGCAAGACATCCCTGCTCCTGTATTCGAATCCTCTCGCTATGAAGGTCAACATACCATTTGCCTTCTTAACCGCCTGCTGCACCTGCATGCTTACCTTCAGCGACTGATGCCCAATCACGTACAGATAGCGAAATAATGTTAAGGAAACTGTCTGCTTTTTAGAAAAATAGTCTGATTTTGGAAGCAACTAATTGATTTTTATTGCACCATTTATAATGTCTTGGTATAGAACAATATGCTGGCTGTGTGGTGAAAAATGTAAAGTTCAGTACACAAAGTGTTGAGCTGGGATATTACGTGGTTAACTTTGCTACAAGCAGCCTCTAAACATCACGTTTTGGGGTGTAAGTAGGCTTCGGAGGACTGCTTGTTGAGCTTCTACTTGAGCTAAGCAGACAGCCGTCTGCCAGCATAGCTACAGGAATGAGTTTGTAACACTTATTTGATTGTTCATTACTTTAGTAAACGTGCCTTTAGTCTAGACACGAGGTACTGCATGCATCGTGTGACCACCAACCGTTGGGAGAGGATGGGTGTCGTCTTCCTTATAATTAACTCCTGAAATCAATAGGGTTCGTAAACATTGACTATCATGTGTCACCGGTTTACTAAGTATACAGTACTTAAATATACACTTAAAAACCACTCCTTGTGATTTGTGGGGAGTGTTTTTTTTTCTCCATGGGGCGGACATAGAAGGAAGTGGGCTGTGATAGGTGAGGGATACTGGGAAATGATCAGAGGTGGTCTTGTCTGTGACTGAGAGAATGGGAATAGAAAGGCCACGTTGAGGTGGCAAGGTCGAGGGGGAGGCTGTGAATATGGGTAGGAGAGTTTACATGGAGGGCGCGGTTAAAGGAGGGCAGTGAGCTCGAGAGGGAGGACAAGGTGAGTTGAGATGGAGGTTGAAATCACCGAGGATGAGAAGAGGCTGAGGAAGCTCCTGGGGATCTTTTTTCCATGTTAAAAGTGCTACATAAAAGCAAGTTCTTGTACACCATCTCTTCGGTATAGATAGGAACAGAACGATTGCTCTTTCTCACAAGTGGAAACATTCTCTCTGTGTCTACTCTATCAAAACCTTTCATAATTTTAAAAACCTCTGTTAGGTCACCCCTCAGCCTTCTCTGTTCAAGAGAATAGAGTCCAGCCTGTTCATCCTTTCCTGAAAGTTATAACCTTGCAGTTCTGATATCATCCTTGTAAATCTTTTTTGAACCCTCTCCTGTGCCTCTATATCTTTTTTATAATATGGTGACCAGATTAGTACACAGTACTCCCAAGTGTGGTCTAACCAAGGTTCGATACAAGTTTAGCATAACTTCCCTACTTTTCAATTCTATCCCTCTAGAAATTAACCCCAGTTCCTGGTTTGCTTTTGTTATGGCCTTTTTGACCTGCGTCATAACTTTAAGTGATTTGTGTATTTGTACTCCCAGATCCCTTTGCTTCTCTACCCCATTTAGATTCTTATTTTCCAGGTAATAAGTGACCTCTTTATTTTTCTTACCAAGATGTAATGCCTTATGCTTACCTATGTTGAAATTCATTTGCCAATTATATGCCCATTCTGCAAGTTTATTAATGTCCTCCTGTAATTTGTTTCGGTCCTCCTGAGTGCTGACTATCCCTCCCAATTTGGTGTCATCTGCAAATTTAGAAATTGTATATTTGATTCCAAAGTCTAAATTGTTGATATAAATTGAACAGTGGTCCCAGCACTGATCCTTGTGGAACCCGACTTCCTACCTTCTGCCACGCTGAATAGCTACCCTTTACCCCTATTCCCTGCTTTCTGTCTTGCAGCCAGCTAGTTATCCATTCAGGTACTTGTCTGCTGACTCCACAAGCTCTGACCTTATTCATTAGTCTATTATGTGATACCTTATCAAAGGCTTTTTAGAAATCTAGATATATTACATCTATTGCATTACCTGTATCTACTCTGTTGCCTCTTCAAAGAATTCAGTGAGGTTAGTCTAGCAAAACTTTCCCTTTTGAAATCCATGTTGACTATTCATTATTTTATTTTTGGTTTCTAAATGTAAGTGTGCAGCCAGACCTAACTGTCTCCATTGCCGCCCTGTTTGAGAACACCGAAACCAGCACAAACCAAGGATTGAACTTGGAATGATTCTGGGTAACACAGCAAGGCCGTGTACCAGTACACTTACACTCTGAACTATTGTGGGAGCTCCATGCACATACCATTTGAGGATTGGGGTACTCGGGAGCATGATCTCAGGAATGTGTACGGTCCTGTCTGTTAATATCCTTTGAATCGTGGGATCTTTACATTCCCAGAAATTTGGAGCCATATCCATACAATTAAATCAGTTCTGATAGTTTTTTTCAAGCATTTTATTAGAAGAAATGAATAGTTTATGAAATAGATTGAACAAAAGCAGACACAACCAATCTACACAATCAATCTACATGACCAAATGAAGTGGCTTTGAGCTCAAGATCAGCCATGATCGTATTGAATGGCAGAGCAGGCTCGAGGGGCCAAGTGGCCGATTCCTGCTCCTATTTCTTATGTTCTTATCTTGCTGGATCAAAGACTAAAATGTAGAAGGAATTAAAGTTGCGTTCCAACATCATCATCAACGCAGTCAGTCAGTGTATTAGAAGATAAAGTTGGGATCAATGTCCTCTGCAACAGAAAGGAATGGTCAATTTTCAGTAAGAATTGATGTCAAAGATCTTTTCTGTCAATTTTACTCAGTTCAACCCCGAGCTGATCTTTAAACTCCATAAACTCTCCACCACAAAGACGACCCAATTCCACCCTCTAAGAGTGCCTCAGCCCAGCTGCTGCTGAAAACCTCATCCATGGTTTGGCACCTCCAGCCTTGACTATTCCAATGCTCCCTTGGCCGGCCTCCCATTCTCCACCCTCTGTACACTTCAGCTCATCTAAAACTCTGCTGTCTGTATCCTATCATGCACCAAGTCGCACTCGTCATCACTCTTGTCCCTGTTGACCGACATTGGCTTCTGGCCCCCTGATCCCTCAAATATAAAGTTCTCATCCTGTATTTGGACTTTCAGAAGGCTTTCGATAAGGTCCCGCATAAGAGATTAGCGTGTAAAGTTAAGGCACACAGGATTGGGGGCAAGGTACTGTCTTGGATAGAGAACTGGTTGGCAGACAGGAAGCAAAGAGTTGGAATAAACGGGTCTTTTTCCGAGTGGCAGGCAGTGACTAGTGGGGTACCGCAGGGATCGGTCCTTGGACCCCAGCTATTCACAATATATATTAATGATCTAGACGAGAGGACTAGATGTAATATCTCCAAGTTTGCAGACGACACAAAGCTGGGTGGGCGTGTATGCTGTGAGGAGGATGCAGAGAAACTCCAGTATGATTTGGACAGGTTGGGTGATTGGGCAGATGCATGGCAGATGCAGTATAATGTGGATAAATGCAAGGTTATCCACTTTGGTGACAAAAACAGGAAGGCAGATTATTATCTGAACAGCAATAGATTGGGAGAAGGGGAAGTGCAACAAGGCCTGGGTGTCCTTGTGCATCAGTCACTGAAGGTAAGCATGCAGGTGCAGCAGGCGGTTAAGAAGGCAAATGGCATGTTGGCCTTCGTAGCGAGAGGGTTCGAGTACAGGAACATGGATGTCTTGCTGCAGTTGTACAGGGCCTTGGTGAGACCACACCTTGAGTATTGTGTGCAGTTTTAGTCACCTTATCTGAGGAAGGATGTTCTTGCTATGGAGGGAGTGCAGCGAAGATTCACCAGACTGATGCCTGGGATGGCAGGAATGACGTATGAGGAGAGATTGTGTCGATTGGGCTTATACTTGCTGGAGTTTAGAAGAATGAGAGGGGATCTCATTGTAACTTATAAAATTCTAACAGGACTAGACAGACTAGATGCAGGAAGGATGTTACCGATGGCGGGGGAGTCCAGAACCAGGGGTCAAAGCCTAAAGATAAGGGGTAAGCCATTTAGGACAGAGATGAGGAGGAATTTCTTCACTCAGAGAGTGGTGAACCTGTGTAATTCTCTACCACAAAAGGCAGTTGAGGCCAATTCATTAAATATATTCAAGAAGGAGTTGGATATATTTCTTAAGGCTAAAGGGATCAAGGGATATGGGGAGAAAGCAGGGACAGGGTACTGAATTTGGATGATCAGCCATGATCGCATTGAATGGCAGAGCAGGCTCAAGGGGCCGAATGGCCGACTCCTGCTCCTATCTTCTATGTTTCTATGTTTACATCTCTTTATGGCCTCACCCCCTCCCTATCTAACCTTTTCCAGCCCTACAACTCCTCCCAAATTCTTCAGTCCACGAAGTTCTTGTGCAAGGACCCCCCTCCCCCACGACTGGTAGCCATGTCTTCAGCCATCTGGACTCCACACTCTGGGAATTCTTTCCCTAAACCCTTCTCCCTCTCCACCTCCCTCTCCTCCGTTAAAACCCTCTGGTGGCCCAAATCCATTTCCTCACCTTCTTTGAGGCCGAAACACTTGCTCCATTCTCGCAGGGAGATGTTCCTGTCGCCATCATCGTCGCACTCTGTGAAAAAGCGCGATGTGCAGTGCTCCAAGGGAATTAATGGATCGCGTAGAGGCGCCAGCTCAGAGTGGGTAAGGTAACTGAAATGAGAATGAAAGCAGCAAGAGCTTTGTAAGAATTAAGAATACCTCTTAATGTCTCTTTACTTCTCTTTTGTTCTCTCCCAGCCTGGCCTCTTAATCTATTTCATTTCCTGTGCTTCTTTAGTCTTGACGAAGGGTTTCGACCTGAAACGTTGACTCTATTTCTCTCTCCACGGATGTTGCCTGGCCTGCTGAGTTTTTCCAGCATTTTCTGTTGTTATTTCGGATTTCCAGCATCCGCAGTATTTTGCTATCGTACAAGAGCTTTGTAACAATTCATTTAAATAGGCTGGACAAAACTCCGTGTATTGTGAGCCCTATGTGATTGTTTCATTGATGACCCGAATTGTGTCACTTGTCTAACAATCAGAAATGTTAAGAAAAACATTGGATGAACTCTGTTTGCATGATGGACAAACTAGGCTATAAAGCTAAGGAAGCTTTTTCTGCAGCAACTCGCCAAGGCTTCTTTGGCAGCACATCCCAAACCCGCGACCTCTTCCTCCTAGAAGGACAAGGGCAGCAGGCGCACGGGAACACCACCACCTCCAAGTTCCCCTCCAAGTCACACACCATCCTGACTTGGAAATACAGCGGCCGTTCCTTTATCGTCGCCGGGTCAAAATCCTGGAACTCCCTCCCTAACAGCACTGTGGGAGCAGCTTCACCACACGGACTGCAGCGGTTCAAGACGACGGCTCACCACCACCTTCTCAAGGGCCACTAGGCATCAGACAGTACTTGTTAAATAAGCTGCAATTGGTAAAATACTAGCGGATCTCCCCTAGTAAGCCTTGGCAGAGCGGTAGTATTTCTGTCCCTGGGGCTGCAGGTTATGGGTTTGAGCTCGCCTCCACTAATTAAAATGAGTGTTATCATGTTATATCTGTTCATTTAAAACCTAAAAAACAAGTAATCAAAAGGAGAATCAATTCCTACCCATCCACTGGATATCGATCCATCTGATGGAACTGCCAGTGAATTGGATAGATGTACATCTGGTAATTCTGATCGAAGTCATTGAGGAGCAGGTTGAGAGAATGATCGCCAGGGCGAAGACGCTGCTTATTGTTATAGATATTCTTAATCTAGAAAAGGAAGCATTGATATATGATTGGACAGCTTGTTGCAGTTGGGGTCAGTCAGAACTCATCAACAGGCCCCAGAGAAGATAGTTTTGGATCGTAATGGGCACCGTCACAGAGTCCGCTAGCACCTGAAGATCTGATTCCAGTCTTCGATGAAGGATAGAGCATGATAACATCTGACCTTGTTTTAAGTTTAAATTATTAAACAAACTTATTTTACAGGAGGTGAACAGGGAGATAACTATCTCCCCAGAATGAAAGCAATGCAAGAGGTCACAATCTGATGCTAAATGACTTCATTAAAGTGTATTCTATAATACAGAGACTGTGGGCTGGATTTTCACCCCGAGGGGATTGCGAGCGACTGGTTGGCAGAGTTGTGTCAGCTGGTTGTCTGATAAACCCGGCACGACGCCCGGTCCACCACGAGTGGAGTGTTGGCCAGCGAGCGGGAAGGAGCTCCTGGGGCAGCTGCAATATGTGGGCTGTAGGTGCGTGGGGGGGGGCGATCTCGGGGAGGTGCCGGGGGAATGACCTGGGGTGACCGCGGCCCAGGCTGATTTTTGTGCAGCCACGCGGAGAACTCCCGCTCCTCGTGGCCCCACAAAAAATAAACACCCACTCACCCGCCGCCTCCTCCTCACGGGCTGGCCCGCCGGCTGCAACCCAGTGGCGCGCGCACTCTGCCCAGCGCGCTCCTGAAATGGCACACAGAGTCCCCATGTACGTCACAGGAATCTGTTCCGGGCAAGAAGTTGCTGGAGGAATTTAAATGATTCCCGGGAGTTAAATCCCTCAATCAACTATCACTAAAATCAACATCACTAAAATCAGATGATCTGGTCATTCTCACATTGCTGTTTGTGGGAGCTTGCTGTGCGCAAATTGGCTGCTGCGTTTCCTACATTACAACAGTGACTACACTCCAAAAAGTACCTCATTGGCTATAAAGCGCTTTGGAGCGTCCTGAGGTCATGAAAGGTTCTGTATAAAGGCAAGTTCTTTCTTTTTAAAAGTAACCTGGGCCTCATTTCCACAGCAGTGGGTTGAGTTTTCATACGTCTCGCTCCCCAACACCCTCGCGGTTAAGATCGGGGCTCTCGTCTATTGTGATTAGATTTGAAGGGACAACCACCAAGCCAAAACTAGGAGGAGAAAAATATTAACATTTTCTCACAGCGCTAAAAATAATTTGGGGTCGCATTTCACCTGATCTTTGCCTGACTGCTCCGGATGCACAGAATGATACAGCACAGGGGGAGGCCATTCAGCCCATTGTGCCTGTGCCAGCTCTTTGAAGGAGCTCTCCAATTAGTCCCACTCCCCCCTGCTCTTTCCCCACAGCCCTGCACATTTTTCCCCTTCAAGTATTTATCCAATTTCCACTTTTGAAAGTTACTCTTGAATCTGCTTCCACCGCCCATTCAGGCAGCGCGTTCCAGATCGGAGTAAAGTAGAACAATTTTCCATTCCGAACACAGTCGTCTGTCATGGTCTGTGGGAAAACACTTGATAGATGAACGAAAGAATGAATCCGGCTTACTGTTGCTCTCTCTTTCTGAGAAAGTAAGTCAGGAGACTGCAGGTCTCGCTCGTACATGTGCCTCAGAATGTTTTTCAGCCTGTCACGTAAATGCAGCGGGAACTCGTCCAGTTCATCATTCAGGCACGGAGCAATGTCTGCACAGAACCAAAATAAATCAAGTTGGAGTTTTTATACCCCAGTGCAGAATATGCAGAACAAACTGGCAGAAAAACTGGCTAATCCTGCATCCATTCATACTTCACAAAGAAATCGGATCGATACCAATATAAGATAGTCACTAATAAATCCAATAGGGAATTCAAGAGAAACTTCTTTACCCAGAGAGTGGTGAGAATGTGGAACTCGCTACCACAGGGAGTGGTTGAGGCGAATAGTATTGATACATTTAAGGGGAAGCTGGATAAACACAGGAGGGAGAAAGGAATAGAAGGATATGGCGATGGGGTGAGATGAAGAGGGGTGGGAGGAGGCTGGTGTGGAGCATAAACACCGGCACGGACCAGTTGGGCCGAATGGCCTGTTTCTGTGCTGTAGACTCGATGTAACTCGAAGTATTACATAATATAGCAAAATTATTTTCTAAAATGAAATAACCAGACTGATTCCTGGGATGGCAGGACTGTCGTATGAGGAGAGATTGGGTCAACTAGGCCTGTAATCACTAGAGTTTAGAAGAATGAGAGGGGATCTCATTGAAACGTATAAAATTCTGACAGGGCTAGACAGACTGGATGCAGGGAGGATGTTTCCCCTGGCTGGGGGGTCTAGAACGAGGGGTCACAGTCTCAGAATACGGGGTAGGACATTTAGGACTGAGATGAGGAGAAATTTCTTCACCCAGAGGGTGGTGAACCTGTGGAATTCTCTACCACAGAAGGCTGTGGAGGCCAAGTCACTGAATATATTTAAGAAGGAGATAGATAGATTTCTAGACACAAAAGGCATCAAGGGGTATGGGGACAGAGTGGGAATATGGTATTGAGATAGAGGATAAGCCATGATCATATTGAATGGCGGAGCAGGCTCGAAGGGCCGAATGGCCGACTCCTGCTCCTATCTTTTCTATGTTTCTATGAAATGAAAATATTAAAATGTGGCAAGCCATGGGTCACCATAGAATAAGTATGGGTACTATGGTCATTAATTATGGATCTTACATTTTTTTTGCAAAAGATTAAGGCCTAGAAATTAAGTAAGGCGCTGCAAGCTTTGCGCCCAGTTACCGCCTAAAGAGGGCTTCTGCGCCAGTAGAGGAGGTTGCGCTGATATTGAGCTCGGCAGTAATGGCGGCGGTAGCCGGTAGCGCTGCGCCGGCACCGATGACGTCATCGGTGTGCGCAGTGCCCCGTTTCCGTCCCGATGCCGGCCCGACCCCCATATTCAGTTGCCGCCGCCTCCTCTGTGGCGGCCGCTACTAACATCCGGAGACCAGGGCCTTACTGCAGCCTTAGTGGGGCGCATAAAGGTGGAGGTGCGGCCGGCCGCTTTTTCGGCGGCCGCCTGCCCGCACCTCCTTCCCCGGCCTCCTCCACCATCCCCCCCGCGGCATTGCCGGCTGCTTTCCGCGAGCCCGGCACTTCTCTGTGGTGCCGGGCTCATTTGCCGGCACAATCCAGCGGCGATCTCCCCGTTGCAGGCACCTCCACCTTAAGAGAAGGAGGAGGCCTGCAGTACTGCAGCCTGCCGCACCGCATCGGGTGGCGCAGCGGCACCTAGAGCGCTGAAATTCAGTTTCAGCGCCCCAAGCGGGGGCGGGCACACCCTGGAATAGCGCCCGGTTCCGACTTGGGGCACAAAAAGTGAATATCTGACGGTCGCAAATGGCTCCGCGCCCAGCGCTAACTTTGTGGCCCCGCCAGCTGGCTAGCGCCCAAGTGAATTTCTAGGCCTAAGACTTACATTTGCAGGGTCCTATGTAGTCCAGGTGAATGCTGTGTCCCTCCTCGGTTCCTTCAAGAAGGCACTTAGAGGCGAAAAACTGGCAAGAGTTTCCATACGTCCTGTTGTCAGTGCCACACAGCTGAAGAACAAATCAAATAACAATTGGAAACAGAATGTTAAATGTACCGCGGCACCGTGGGCATCATTCCCTTCGCTTGAAATTCAGGCCAATACGGTGAAAGGGAACTGATGCCTGCTGGTGACTGAGTAATGCTGAGCTGTGGCTCAGTGGGCAGCACTCTCGCCTCTGAGTCAGGAGGTTGTGGGTTCAAGTCTCACTCCAGAGACTCGAGCTCATAATCCAGGCTGACACTCCCAGTGCAGTACTGAGGGAGCGCTGCACTGTCGGAAGGGCAGTACTGAGGGAGTGTTGTGCTGTCGGAGGGGCAGTACTGAGGGAGCGCCGCACTGTCGGAGGGGCAGTACTGAGGGAGCGCCGCACTGTCGGAGGGGCAGTACTGAGGGAGCGCCGCACTGTCGGAGGGGCAGTACTGAGGGAGCGCCGCACTGTCGGAGGGGCAGTACTGAGGGAGCGCCGCACTGTCGGAGGGGCAGTACTGAGGGAGCGCTGCACTGTCGGAGGGGCAGTACTGAGGGAGCGCTGCACTGTCGGAGGGGCAGTACTGAGGGAGCGCTGCAGTGTCAGAGGGGCAGTACTGAGGGAGCGCCGCACTGTCGGAGGGGCAGTACTGAGGGAGCGCTGCACTGTCGGAGGGGCAGTACTGAGGGAGCGCTGCACTGTCGGAGGGGCAGTACTGAGGGAGCGCTGCAGTGTCGGAGGGGCAGTACTGAGGGAGCGCTGCTCTGTCGGAAGGGCAGTACTGAGGGAGCGCCGCACTGTCGGAGGGGCGGTACTGAGGGAGCGCCGCACTGTCGGAGGGGCGGTACTGAGGGAGCGCTGCACTGTCGGAGGGGCAGTACTGAGGGAATGCTGCAGTGTCAGAGGGGTGGTACTGAGGGAGCGCCGCACTGTCGGAGGGGCAGTACTGAGGGAGCACCGCACTGTCGGAGGGGCAGTACTGAGGGTGCGCTGCATTGTCGGAGGGGCAGTACTGAGGGAGTGCCGCACTGTTGGAGGGGCAGTACTGAGGGAGTGCCGCACTGTCAGAGGGGCAGTACTGAGGGAGCGCTGCACTGTTGGAGGGGCAGAAGGCACGGCCACCAATGGTGGAGTGATTATAATCAGGGATGCTCAAGAGGGCAGAATTAGAGGAGCGCAGAGATCTCGGGGGGGGGGGGTGGGGGTTGTAGGGCTGGGGGAGATTACAGAGATAGGGAGGGGTGAGGCCATGGAGGGATTTGAAAACAAGGATGAGAATTTTGAAATCGAGGTGTTGCCGGACTGGGAGCAAGTGTAGGTCAGCGAGCACGGGGGTGATGGGTGAACAGGACTTGGTGCGAATTAGGACACGGGCAGCAGAGTTTTGGATGACGTCAAGTTTACGGAGGGTGGCGTGTGGGAGGCCAGCCAGGAGCGTATTGGAATAGTCAAGTCTGGAGGTAACAAAGGCATGGATGAGGGGGCTGACCCTGTATTGGACCTAAAATAGTTCACCTGATGTAAAGCACTGATAACTGTTGGATTTACTCCGAGACATTGGGTGAACGGGACTTGGTGCGAGGTCGAACATGGGCAGCAAGCAGAGTTCTGGATGATCTCAAGTTTTAGGTGTGTTTTCCCTCCTGAAAATACCAATCGCTATCAATAGCAAATTCAATATGGTCAAATCATGGGGCCATGGCACAATCAGGAGCGGTTATTACAGTATGAGATCATTTTTATCCTTGCTCTTTGTTATTAGGTACAGTTGAACATGGTTAACTATACTCACCTGTTGCAGTTCAGGGCTGCTAGGGCAGGCAGTCATGTCCTGGCAGATGCAAGTGGGCTTTCCTCGTCCATCGAGCTCACAGACGCTTCCGTGCCTACAGTGGAAGCTCTTACAAGAGTCTAAAAGTAGAATGAAAACACTGCATGTATCAGCTGTTCTGATCTCTTTACCGGAGGTTTCATTGGGTGTGATGCGAAGACCTTCCATTATGCACCATATTGTCTAAGTGCTGCCTTATTTCCCAGACCTCGCCAGTTAGTGTTAGCTACCTTGAAAATGTAAAACTTTTGCTCGCTGATATTTTCTCCCTTCCTTTCCTGATGCTGGTGACTCTCAGAGCAGATCTCTGTCCTCCAGCACCCTGCCCATGAGCCAAGACACTGAGTGTCAACATTCAACCACAGGCCCAATTGCAGTGGGGACCTGCGCTTGCAGGGAGTGCGGGTCGGTGAACCAAGGCTACAATGTTTAAAGGTGGTACAATCAAAGTAAATTATAAATGTTCCCAAGTACATTAGACCTTACACAAGATGACTATGTGTCCAAGGTCCTGTTGATATTACCGAGAAAGTGTAAAAGATTGAGAACTTAATCAGAACAAACACACAGGGAAGTGCCAAGAGTCAGCAAAAAGAATCGCCTCCAGCCACTACAATAATGATCTGTTACTGTTGGGGATTGTTGGGAAAACAAGAGTTCGCTCTACAAGGTACTGATTCTGACATACGAGAAAAGGGCAGAAAGGAGTAACTCAAGAGTAAGCAAATTGTGTGCGCTATTACTGATAAACCCACCCTGAGGGGATACTTTAGCAAAATACTGCGGATGCTGGAAATCTGAAATAACAACAGAAAATGCTGGAAACACTCAGCAGGTCAGGCAGCATCGAGGAGAGAGAAACAGAGTTAACGTTTCGGGTCGAACCTGAGGAAAGGGACATCGACCCGAAACGCTGACTCTGTTTCTCTCTCCTCGATGCTGCCTGACCTGCCGAGTGTTTCCAGCACTTTCTGCTGTTATTTCTGAGGGGAGACTTACTGAGTTGGTTCTGTATGTTGTCAATCTCAGCATTGTCGTCTTCTTCACCGGGTTGAGCTCCATCGCCATTTGCACCCTGATTGGAACCAGCGCCATTGTTATCATTGGAATGACTTCCGTCAGCTTGGTTGCCACGCTGGTTGGAATCTGCTGTGTTTCCTGGATTCAAATCAACTGCATTGTTGGCATTGAAACCAGTCCTGTCGTCATCCTCCCCAGAATCCATTCCATCGTCGTCACTGGTAACCGCTGCATTGACCTGATTGAGACGATCTTCATTGGAATTGGTCTCCTCATTGGAAAGTGAATTCATCACCACTGAGTTGGTGCCGGTGTTCTGGACCTGCAGAGCAAAGGAACTCCGTCAAATTACGGGAAGGACCTGCAACACCAGTGAATGCAGCTTCTGTGCTGTTCATGTTGATAACATTAGACCTTTTTTTTTTAACTGTTCAGGAATTTTTCACTTGAAAGTTTACACATTCTAATTGAACGCCTCGAGAAGGGGTTTTGAACAAAAAATAAGAAACACTAAAGTCTAGAAAATGGAAAAATTCCTTTTTGCACCTAGTGACAGTATTAAGCAGATTCGGAGCTGGAAACAGAAGCACTGGGCCATGTAATGCACACTCTGTTAATCTGCTGCAACGACAGGACTTTGTTTCTTTAATGCCACACAGTCTGAATGCTGTTGAGTAAACACAGCATGAAGCATTTATGAATTACTATCGGAGGGATTGCAAACTGATTGTAAATCGTGGTCTCCGGGTCAGAAGAAGCCAACAATAAATGACTCTTTTGAAAGATTGTTTTGCATCTGTAACAAAGTGTGACACTTTGGAGTGCGACATCTCAAGTGTGACACTTTGGAGTGCGACATCTCAGGTGTGACACTTTGGAGTGCGACATCTCAAGTGTGACACTTTGGAGTGCGACATCTCAGGTGTGACACTTTGGAGTGTGACATCTCAAATGTGACACTTTGGAGTGTGACATCTCAAGTGTGACACTTTGGAGTGCGACATCTCAAGTGTGACACTTTGGAGTGCGACATCTCAAGTGTGACACTTTGGAGTGCGACATCTCAGGTGTGACACTTTGGAGTGCGACATCTCAAGTGTGACACTTTGGAGTGCGACATCCCAAGTGTGACACATTGGAGTGCGACATCTCAAGTGTGACACTTTGGAGTGCGACATCCCAAATGTGACACTTTGGAGTGCGACATCTCAAGTGTGACACTTTGGAGTGCGACATCTCAAGTGTGACACTTTGGAGTGCGACATCTCAAGTGTGACACTTTGGAGTGCGACATCTCAAGTGTGACACTTTGGAGTGCGACATCTCAAGTGTGACACTTTGGAGTGTGACATCTCAAATGTGACACTTTGGAGTGTGACATCTCAAGTGTGACACTTTGGAGTGCGACATCTCAAGTGTGACACTTTGGAGTGCGACATCTCAAGTGTGACACTTTGGAGTGCGACATCTCAGGTGTGACACTTTGGAGTGCGACATCTCAAGTGTGACACTTTGGAGTGCGACATCCCAAGTGTGACACATTGGAGTGCGACATCTCAAGTGTGACACTTTGGAGTGCGACATCCCAAATGTGACACTTTGGAGTGCGACATCTCAAGTGTGACACTTTGGAGTGCGACATCTCAAGTGTGACACTTTGGAGTGCGACATCTCAAGTGTGACACTTTGGAGTGCGACATCTCAAGTGTGACACTTTGGAGTGCGACATCTCAAGTGTGACACTTTGGAGTGCGACATCTCAAGTGTGACACTTTGGAGTGCGACATCTCAAGTGTGACACTTTGGAGTGCGATTCTCAAGTGTGACACTTTGGAGTGCGACATCCCAAGTGTGACACTTTGGAGTGCGATTCTCAAGTGCAACTGAGCATCCACAGCCCTCTGGGGTAGAGAATTCCAAAGATTCACCACCCTCTGAGTGAAGAAATTCCTCCTCATCTGAGTCTTAAATGACCGACCCCTTATCCTGAGACGGTGACCCCTGGTTCTAGACTCTCCAGCCAGGGGAAACAGCCTCTCAACACAGGGGAGTTGTTTTGGGATTTGACAGAAATTGGCTGGGGGCCAGAAATTTGATGCATTTAAGGGGAGGCTTAATGCATACATGAGGGAGAAGGGAATCGAGGGATACGGGGGCGGGGTGGGGAGTGGTAATTAGAGTGGGAGGAGGCTGGTGTGGAGTCGAAACACTGGCACAGACCAGTTGGGCCGACCGGTTGTTTCTCTGCTGTAGGTTCAAGGTAATGGATACTCAGACATCCTGTGTGACCAGTGTTGCTAAAGGCACAAAGGTGAGATCAATAGCGGGTCCCCGCCCGCCCAGAATACCGTGCTAACAAGCTGAAAAGGCTGAGGAGACTCAGCCTCTTGTATTTTATCAACAATTAAGCTCTTAATCAGTCGAGCAGTAAACTAAAGAAAGGGAAAAATACCTCATTCTCCTCAGTTTGATCATCTTCATCCAAGTTTGCACGTGACACTTCCTGAGTTACAAATTCCTCATTATTCAGGGTTTCATCATAGTCCAAGTCTGATCCAGCTGGCGCATACATTACGTCTTGGCGGCTAATAACCTCATTACTCTCACCCATCATAGAATCTTCATCAACGTTTAATCCCAATAACTCTGAATTGTGCATGGAGTCAGAGTATGGTGAAACATCAGCCGCTTCCTCCGCATCGGTTACTTCAGTTGCCAGTTTGTTGGAGCTTGTTTGGTTGAACCCAAGATCCACAGCATTGGCATCTACTCCTGGTACAATAGGTCCCTCATCATCTGGTACTCCAGGTATCTGATAATCTGGTACTCCAGGTATCTGATAATCTGGTACTCCAGGTACCTGATAATCTGGTACATGATATGGTTTATTCATGAAAGGTGTCATGAAATTAGTAGCTTCCATACTGCGCATGTCCTCAACTGAAATCTCAGAACTCATACTGAGGGCGTTCATCTGTGGGCCATTTACTCCCAGATAATTAACCTTTCTATCCGTTGAAGGATCGGGATTGTAAAGCATTGGAACACCATTAAGTATACCTGGAAAACTAGGGTATTTCTGGTTAGGATTGTTGTAGGGGGGATTGTAGGGGGGATTGTAGCGGGGATTGTAGGAGGGATTGTAGCGGGGATTGTAGGGGGGATTATAGGGGGGATTGTCGCGGGGATTGTCGCGGGGATTGTAGGGGGGATTGTAGCGGGGATTGTAGCGGGGATTGTAGCGGGGATTGTAGGGGGAATTGTAGGGGGGATTGTAATTGTTTGGATAGTTGTAGTTAGGGTAAATCCTGGGATTGTTGGGAATGTTTGGGAACATATGCCGCATGAGGTTGTGTAAAGTCTGATCACGATTCATAGGTCGGTTCATAAGTCGGAGATTTTGCCGATTGACATTAAGCTGCAAATACAGAAGAACATATTATAAAAACCTCTCAAAGTTTATTCTATAACTAGACTGAGGTGAAAAACATACACTAAGTACAGAAATCAACAACCTCCATTTATATAGCGCCTTGTATGTTGAAAAAGTGCTTCACAGAGCCCTAATCAAAAACCGGACTTTAGGAACATTGGGCTGGATTTTACCAACCTCGGCAGTTTCCGGGGGGCGGGTGCCGACCCCACAGCCGTCTCGATCCCGGCCTCCGACATGACTTTCCCCTAATTGGGCTTGTTAAGCCCCGCCCTGCGAGATTCCCGGCCAATTAAAAGGAAGCGGGTCTGATGACATCACTTGATAACATCATCAGCCAAAGGGGCCACGACCAGATTCATTTCTACCGTTGTGCTGTCGGTGTTCTACAGCATTGAGGTGCTGCAAACACTGACAAGCACTGCACAGAGGAGCACGGCTGCATCCAGGCTCTCCCATGACTCCCTCCATATGCTTATGGAGGGAGTCACAGCACGCAGGGAGGTCCTCTTCCTTTCCCATGGGTGGAAGAGACCTCCCCAGGAGACCAACGTAGCCTGGTTGCACATTGCACAGGAGGACACAAGCAAGGATGTCGTCAGGAGGACCGGGCTGCAGTGGCGCAAACCTTTCAATGATCTCAGTAGATCACGAAACCTTACTGCAAAGCCACACTCAACCTCATAAGAACATAAGAAATAGGAGCAGGAGTCGGCCATTCGGCCCCTCGAGCCTGCTCCACCATTCAATAAGATCATGGCTGATCTTCTACCTCAGCTCCACCTTCTTGAACTATCCCCATATCCCTTGATTCCCTTAATATCCAAAAATCTATCGATCTCTGTCTTGAATATACTCAATGACTGAGCCTCCACAGCCCTCTGGGGTAGAGAATTCCAAAGATTCACCGCCCTCTGAGTGAAGAATTTCTCCTCATCTCAGTCCTAAATGGCCGACCCCTTATTCTGAGGCTGTGACCCCTGGTTCTAGACTCCCCAGCCAGGGGAAACATCCTCCCAGCATCTACCCTGTCAAGCCATGTAAGAATTTTGTATGTTTCAATGAGATCCCCTCTCATTCTTCTAAACTCTAGAGAATATAGGCCTAGTCTACTCAATCTCTCCTCATAGGACAATCCCCCCATCACAGGAACCAGTCTGGTGAACCTTCGTTGCACTCCCTCTATGGCAAATATATCCTTCCTTAGGTAAGGAGACCAAAACTGTACACAATACTCCAGGTGTGGTCTCACCAGGGCCCTATATAATTGCAGTAAGATGTCTTTACTCTTATACTCAAATCCTCTTGTAATAAAGGCCAACATACCATTTGCTTTCCTATTTGCCTGCTGTACCTGCATGTTAACTTTCAGTGATTCGTGGACAAGGACACCCAGGTCCCTCTGAACACCAACATTTCCCAATCTCTCACCACTTAAAAAATACTCTGCTTTACTATTTTTCCTACCAAAGTGGATAACTTCACATTTCTCCACATTATATTCCATTTGCCATGTTCTTGCCCACTCACTTAGCCTGTCTATATCCCCTTGAAACCTCCTTGCATCCTCTGCACAACTTACATTCCCAGCCAGCTTTGTATCATCAGCCAATTTGGATATATTACATTTGGTCCCCTCATCCAAATCATTGATGTAGATTGTGAATAGCTGAGGCCTGATATACCTATCAATTCCTCCAATAAAAGGCGAAGAGTTACGAAGGTGACTAAAGGTTTTTATTGACTAAATAACAGAGCCCACTCTCGTGGGTGATCCGATCCAAGCAGGAGGAATACCAGCCAGTCGCTCACCTTTATACCTGGCCTGGTGGGTGGAGCCAAGGCGGAGTCGGCAGTGGTCATCCCAGGTATAGCAGTGTGGCAAGAGGCGACCTCGTACCGTGATACAGTAGTGGTCAGTGATACAGTTATAACGAACAGTGGTGAACAGTGCTAACTACTAACAGTGATACGATAGTGAACGTGGTTTACCACATTCACCCCTTGTTTAGAATTAAGTCCGGCGGGGTGAAGTGTACTACCAATTCTGGTAGGTCAGTCTGTCCGGAGGCTTCGTAAGCCTCTCCGATCGCCGCAGCGGTGGTGTTGCCTTATCCGGTGCTGGTGCCTTATCCGGTGTTGATGCTGGTGTTTGCGTGGTCGGCGAGGGCTCGTGGGGTTCCGGCATGCCGTCTACCTGGACTGAGGTTGGGGGGGGTGGTGGCGGTGTTTCCGGATCGGCTGAGGGTGCGAGGTCTCGTAGGGAGACAGTGTCCTCCCGCCCGTCTGGGTACGCCACGTAGGCGTACTGGGGGTTGGCGTGCAGGAGGTTCACCCTCTCGACCAGGGGGTCCGTTTTATGGGTCCTCACGTGTTTCCGCAGCCAGACCGGCCCCGGGGCGGTCAGCCAGGTTGGTAGAGTGGTTCCCGTAGTCGACTTCCTGGGGAAAACGAACATTCGTTCATGGGGGGTGGTGTTAGTGGCCGTGCAAAGTAATGACCGGATGGAGTGCAGCGCTGTCGGGAGGACTTCTTGCCAGCGGGAGGTTGGGAGGCCCTTAGACTTTAAGGCTAAGAGGACGGCCTTCCATACCGTCGCGTTCTCTCTTTCCACCTGACCGTTACCTCTGGGGTTGTAGCTGGTGGTCCTGCTTGCTGCAATACCTCTCTCTAGGAGGAATTGCCGGAGTTCCTCGCTCATGAAGGAGGAGCCCCGGTCGCTGTGTATATAGTTCGGGAACCCGAACAAGGCGAAGAGGGCATTCAGGCACTTAATGACCGTGCTACTGGTCATGTCGGGGCAGGGGAAGGCAAAGGGGAAACGGGAGTACTCATCAACGATGTTGAGGAAGTACACATTACGGTCAGAGGACGGGAGGGGCCCCTTAAAGTCGATGCTCAGGCGCTCGAAGGGGCGGGTGGCCTTGATCAGGCTTGCTCGGTCCGGCCTATAGAAGTGCGGTTTGCACTCCGCACAGGTCTGGCAGTTCCTGGTCATGGTCCTGACCTCCTCGATGGAGTAGGTCAGGTTGCGGGCCTTAATGAAATGGTAGAGTCTGGTGACTCCGGGGTGGCAGAGCTGGTCGTGGAGGGTCTGAAGCCTATCGATATGCGCGCTGGCGCATGTCATTCGTGAAAGGGCATCAGGGGATTCGTTCAGCTTGCCTGGCCGGTACAAGATCTCATAATCGTAGGTGGAGAGCTCGATTCTCCATCTCAAAATCTTGTCATTCTTGATTTTGCCCTTCAGCTTGTTATTAAACATGAAAGCCACCGAACGCTGGTCGGTGAGGAGGGTAAATCGTTTGCCTGCCAGGTAGTGCCTCCAGCGCCGTACTGCCTCCACGATCGCCTGGGCCTCTTTCTCGACCGACGAATGTCGGATCTCGGGGCCCTGTAGGGTCCTTGAGAAGAAGGCCACTGGCCTCCCCTCCTGGTTTAGGGTGGCGGCTAAGGCGAAGTCGGATGCGTCGCTCTCCACCTGAAAGGGGATGGACTCGTCCACTGCGTGCATCGTGGCCTTGGCTATGTCTCCCTTAATGAGGGAGAAGGCCGCGCACGCCTCCTCCGTGAGGGGGAAGGAAGTGGCTTTCAGGAGGGGTCTGGCTTTGTCCGCGTAATTGGGTACCCATTGGGCATAGTAGGCGAAAAGCCCCAGGGTTCTCCTAAGTGCTTTAGGGCAGTGGGGGAGGGGTAGCTCCATGAGGGGGCGCATTCTTTCTGGGTCGGGGCCGATGATTCCGTTCTCCACTACGCAGCCGAGGATGGCAAGGCGCGTGGTGTTAAACACGCATTTCTCCTTATTGTAGGTGAGGTTCAGCCGTTGGGCCGTACGGAGGAATTTCTCCAGATTCGCGTCATGTTCCTGCCGGTCGCGGCCGCAGATAGTGACGTTATCTAGGTAGGGGAATGTAGCCTGCAGTTCGTTCTGGTCAACCATCTGGTCCATCTCCCTTTGGAAGACCGAGACCCCATTAGTGACACCGAAGGGGACCCTAAGGAAGTGGTATAGGCGCCCATTCGCCTCGAAGGCGGTATACTGGCGGTCCTCAGGGTGGATAGGGAGTTGGTGGTAGGCCGACTTCAGGTCGATGGTCGAGAATACTTTATACTGTGCAATCTGATTGACCATGTCAGATATGCGGGGGAGGGGGTATGCGTCCAGCTGGGTATATCTGTTTATGGTCTGGCTGTAGTCGATGACCAGGCGGTTTTTATCGCCGGTCTTTACGACTACGACCTGGGCACGCCAGGGGCTGCTGCTCCCCTCGATAATGCCCTCTTTCAGGAGGCGCCGCACCTCAGAGCTAATGAAGGCTCTGTCCCCGGTGCTATACCGCCTGCTTTTGGTAGCGACGGGTTTGCAGTCAGGGGTAAGGTTAGCAAACAGAGAGGGTGGCGGGACCTTGAGGGTGGAGAGGCTGCAGGTGTTACGCGGTGGGCGGTTTAACGTTTGCTGGTTGTTGACTGTGAGTGGGGGGAGGGGTCCACCGTATGCTAGGGTTACGCTTTGGAGGTGGGATTGGAAGTCCAGCCCTAGTAGGACGGCAGCGCAGAGATGGGGGAGGACGAGGAGTTTAAAGTTTTTATACTCCGTGCCCTTAACCGACAGGGTCACGACACAGTAGCCGCTGATGTCCGTGGCGTGGGACCTCGATGCCATCGAGATTCGGCTGCGCGTTGGTAGGACAGAGAGGGAGTAGTGGCTCACCGTGTCTGGGTGGATGAAGCTCTCCGTGCTTCCGCTGTCGAACAGGCAGGTCGTGGCGTGGCCGTTCACTTTGATGTCCATCATTGACTTGGACAGATGGTGCGGGCGGGCTTGGTCCAGGGTGACGGAAGCTAGTGTGTAGCTGAGCGAGTCGTTGTCATCTGCGGGCGAGGCGGTCGGGCGTGGTGAGTAAAATGGCGTCTCCCACGAGGTAGGGCCCCATGAGGCACTATTGGGGTCGGTTGCCTTAATCAAAGATGGCCGCCCCCATGACTCATGTGTGGGGATGCTGGCCTCAGTTGCCCTAAACAAAGATGGCCGCCCCCATGACTCATGTGTGGGGATGCTGGCCTCAGTTGCCCTAAACGAAGATGGCCGCCCCCATAGTTCGCATGCGGCACTGCTGGCCTCTGAGGATCCGCTCCTGCAGGCCTTGGAGAAGTGGCCTTTCTTCAGGCAGGTTTTACATATGGAGTTCTTGGCTGGGCAGCGCGACCTCGGGTGCTTCTCCTGGCCACAAAAAAAGACAGCCGGCGGCCCGATCGCGGATGCCCGATGTCGGGGCCGGTGCCGGGGGTGGCGGGGCCGGTCGGGTCCGGGACGCCGACGCAGAGGTAGGTCCCGGGGGCGGTGCTGGGAAGGGTGCTGTGGTAGGGGTCGGGCCCGAGTCCCAGGGTCGCGAGCAGTACCTGGTGAATGCTTCCTGATCTTGGTGGGCCACTTCCAGGGAGATAGCGAGGGCTTCAGCTTTTTCCATGCTGAGGTCTTTAGCTTCCAGCAGTCTTTGCCGTGAGTACTCGGACCGTAGGCCTTTCAGGAATGCGTCGCGGATATTATCTTCAGTATTTTCGGCTGCCGACACCGATTTAAACTCACAGTTCCTGGCGAGTGCATATAGCGCCTGTGAGAATTCGGCTACTGATTCTCCTGGCTGTTGCGGCCGTGATCTTAGGAGGTGCCTAGCGTACATGTAGTTTACCGGGGTCCGGTACTTCTGTTTCAGCAGGTTGATGGCGGTCTCGTAGGTAGTCATGTCCTCGATGAGAGTGTATACTCTCGGGCTCAGTTGTGCCTGCAGGACACTTAGTTTGGATGCCTGAGGGACGCTGGATTCTCTCAGGTATGATTCGAAGCAGACCAGCCAGTGTTTAAGGTCTGCGGCTGAGTTTGCTGCTCGTGGGTTCAGGTCCAGGTACGGCGGTCTGAGGGCTCGCAGCCAAGCTGGCTGGTGTGGCTGTGCTCCTGGGAGCTGCGCTGGTGGCTCCTCCGCCGGTTGTGACTCGTTGTCGGACATCATTAAATTTAGTCAATAAAATTGATATACCTATCAATTCCTCCAATAAAAGGCGAAGAGTTACGAAGGTGACTAAAGGTTTTTATTGACTAAATAACAGAGCCCACTCTCGTGGGTGATCCGATCCAAGCAGGAGGAATACCAGCCAGTCGCTCACCTTTATACCTGGCCTGGTGGGTGGAGCCAAGGCGGAGTCGGCAGTGGTCATCCCAGGTATAGCAGTGTGGCAAGAGGCGACCTCGTACCGTGATACAATAGTGGTCAGTGATACAGTTATAACGAACAGTGGTGAACAGTGCTAACTACTAACAGTGATACGATAGTGAACGTGGTTTACCACAAGGCCCAAGCACTGATCCTTGTGGTACCCCACTAGTAACAGCCTGCCAACCTGAAAATGACCTCATCTTGCTGTGCCACTCATCACATCCCCATCACTCTGCCTTCCCTACCCTACTCCTGCACATCCTTACTCACATCAGCTTACCTTGCACCTCCACCCATCCCTCTCTATCTAAATTATCACTTCCCCATCTCATTAGCCACCCCTCACACTCACCCTCATCTTAGTCCAATCATACCAATTAACAACACACAAGGGTAGGCAGTTGGGTGTATTGCCAATGTTACCCAACACTCAAATTGAAAATTCACATCCTGGTGTTTAAATCCTTTCATAGCCTCACCTCGCCCTATCTCTGTATCCTCCTCCAGCCTTACAACCCTCCACCCCGCCGCCAATTCTCTCTGGCTCTGGCCTCTTGTGCATCCTTCCCCTTCTTTGACCCACCACTGGCAGCCGTGCCTTCAGCTGCCGAAGCTGCATGCTCTGGAATTCCCTCCCTGAAGCTCTTACCGCTCCACCTCTTTCTCCTCATTCAGGACTTCCTCAAAACCCAGCCCTTTGGCCAGGCTTTTGGTCAGCCCTCCGAACATAAGAACATAAGAACATAAGAATTAGGAGCAGGAGTAGGCCAATCAGCCCCTCGAGCCTGCTCCGCCATTCAATAAGATCATGGCTGATCTGATCCTAACCGCCAATCCACTATCACAGAACCATCTCCTGAATCTAACAGAATTAGACACACAAAATAGGAGCAGGATCAGGCTACACGGCCCCTGGGCCCGCTCCGCTACCCACAGGGCCATGACTGATCTGAACTTAGACTCATGTCCAAATTCCTGCCCTCTCCCCGTAACCCTTAATTCCTTTTACTTCTAGGAAACTGTCTATTTCTGTTTTAAATTTATGTAATGATGTAGCTTCTACAGCTTTTTGGGGCAGCATATTCCATGGACCTACCACCCTCTGAGTGAAGTAGTTCCTCCTCATCTCAGTTTTGAAAGAGCAGCCCCTTATTCTAAGACTATGCCCCCTAGTTCTAGCTTCACCCATCATCGGGAACATCTTCCCCGCATCTACCCGATCCAACCCCTTCACAATCTTATATGTTTCAATAAGATCGCCTCTCATTCTTCTGAACTCCAATGAGTAGAGTCCCAATCTACTCAACCTCTCCTCATATGTCCATCCCCTCATCCCCGGGATTAACCGAGTGAACCTTCTTTGAACTGACTCGAGAGCAAGTATGTCCTTTCTTAAGTATGGACACCAAAACTGTACGCAGTATTCCAGGTGCGGTCTCACCAATACCTTGTACAACTGAAGCAATACCTCCCTATTTTTATATTCTATCCCCCTAGCAATGAACGCCAACATTCCATTGGCCTTCTTAATCACTTGCTGCACCTGCATACTAACCTTTTGAGTTTCGTGCACCAGGACCCCCAGATCCCTTTGTACTTCAGTACTTTCCAGTTTCTTGCCATTAAGATAATAACTTGCTCTACGATTTTTCCTGCCAAAGTGCATAACCTCACACTTTCCAGTATTGTATTCCATCTGCCAAATCTCTGCCCACTTACTTAGCCTGTTGATGTCCCCTTGCAGGTTTTTTATGTCCTCCTCACTCACTACTTTCCCTCCCATCTTAGTATCATCTGCAAACTTTGATATGTTACACTCGGTCCCCTCCTCCAAATCGTTAATATAGATTGTAAAGAGTTGGGGACCCAGCACTGACCCCTGCGGAACACCACTAGTTACTGATTGCCAGTCTGAGAATGAACCATTTATCCCAACTCTCTGCCTTCTGTTAGATAGCCAATCCTCTATCCATGCCAGAATATTACCCCCAATCCCGTGATTTTTTATCTTAAGCAATAATCTTTTGTGTGGCATCTTGTCAAATGCCTTTTGGAAGTCTAAATACACTACGTCCACTGGTTCCCCTTTATCCACCCTATACGTTACTTCCTCAAAGAACTCCAGCAAATTTGTCAAACATGACTTCCCCTTCATAAAACCATGCTGACTTTGTCCTATTAAATTATGATTATCCAAATGTCCTGTTACTGTCTCCTTAATAATGGACTCCAAAATTTTACCTACCACAGATGTTAGGCTAACCGGTCTATAGTTTCCAGCCTTCTGTCTACTGCCCTTTTTAAATAAGGGTGTTACATTAGCAGTTTTCCAGTCTGCCGGGACCTTTGCCGAGTCCAGGGAGTTTTGGAAAATTATTACCAATGCATCCACAATCCCTACCGCCACTTCCCTCAAGACCCTAGGATGTAAGCCATCAGGTCCAGGTGATTTATCTGCCTTGAGTCCCATTATTTTACCGAGTACCACTTCCTTAGTGATTTTGATCGTGTTTAGCTCCTCCCCCCCTTTAGCCCCCTGTTTGTCCAGTGTTGGGATATTCATAGTGTCTTCTACTGTAAAGACTGATGTAAAATATTCATTCAGTGTTTTTGCCATCTCCATATTTCCCACCATTAATTTCCCGGTCTCACCCTCTAAGGGACCAACATTTACTTTAGCCACCCTTTTTCTTTTTATATAACTATAAAAACTTTTACTATCTGTTTTTATATTTTTTGCTAATTTACTTTCATAATCTATCTTCCCTTTCTTAATCAATCTTTTTGTTATTTTTGCTGTCTTTTAAAGTTTTCCCAATCCTCTATCCTCCCACTAGATTTGGCTATCTTATATGCCCTTGTTTTTAGTTGAATACTATCCTTAATTTCTTTACTTAGCCACGGATGGCTGTCTTTTCTTTTACACCCTTTTCTTCTCATTGGAATTTATATTTTTTGGAAGTTGTAAAGTAACTCCTTAAATGTACACCACTGATCATGTATCGTCTTACCCTTTAATCTATTTTCCCAATCCACTCTACTCAATTTCGCTCTCATACCTTCATAGTCTC
Organism: Somniosus microcephalus; assembly: GCF_052327205.1. Lineage (NCBI taxonomy): Eukaryota > Metazoa > Chordata > Chondrichthyes > Squaliformes > Somniosidae > Somniosus > Somniosus microcephalus. The sequence goes on along the minus strand of NC_140988.1, from coordinate 4,589,862 downwards.
CTTTATTCAAGCTTAGCATGCTTGTTTGAGATCCAACCTTCTCACCCTCTAATTGAATATGGAATTCAACCATGTTATGGTCACTCATTCCAAGGGGATCCTTTACTAGGACATTTTTAATTAATCCCATCTCGTTACACAGGACCAGATCTAAGGTTGCTTGCCCCCTGGTCGGTTCAGTTACATACTGCTCAAGAAACCCATCCCTAATACACTCAATGAACTCATCCTCAAGGCAGCCCTGCCCAATTTGATTTGTCCAATTAATATGATAGTTAAAATCCCCCATAATTATAGATGTTCCCTTATTACAAGCCTCAACTATTTCCTGATTGATACTCCGTCCAACAGATTTGCCACAGTTCGGAGGCCTATAGACTACGCCCACTAGTGTTTTTTTCCCCTTATTATTCCTTACCTCCACCCAAACTGTTTCATTATCCTGATCTTTTGACCCAATATCATTTCTCTGTATTACAGTGATTCCTTCCTTTATTAACATAGCCACCCCACCTCCCCTTCCTTCCTGCCTGTCCTTCCTGATCGTTAAATAACCTGGTATGTTTAATTCCCAGGCATTGTCACCCTGCAGCCATGTTTCTGTAATGGCCACAAGATCATACCCATATGTAGTTATTTGTGCCATTAACTCGTCTATTTTGTTACGAATGCTACGTGCATTCAGATAGAGAACTTTCAAAGATGTTTTGTGACACTTAGTTCCTGCTTTTGCCCTTTTTATTACTTTACCTTTTACTCCATACCTTCTGCCCCTTCCTGACACGCTCTGGTTTTTAATTTCCCCACTGCTACCTAAGTCTATGACCTGCTCTGTTGTCATTTTTATTATTTGCTCTCTAGGAACCTCCCCCCCACTAGTTAGTTTAAAGCCCTCTCTACAGCCCTAGTTATATGATCCGCCAGGACTCTAGTCCCAGCACTGGCCAAGTGAAGCCCGTCCCAACGGAACAGCTCCCTCCTGCCCCAGTACTGGTGCCAGTGTCCCAGGAAGCAAAACCCATTTCTCCCACACCAGTCTTTGAGCCACGCATTTAACTCTCTAATTTTATTTGTCGTAGCCAAATTCGCTCATGGCTCAGGTAATAATCCAGAGATTATTACCCTTGTGGTTCTGCTTTTTAATTTGGCCCCTAGCTGCTCAAACTCCCTCAGCAGAACCTCCTTCCTTGTCCTATCTATGTCATTGGTACCAACATGGACCACGACAACTGGATCCTCCCCCCTCCCACTCCAAGTTTCTCTCCAGTCCAGAGGAGATGTCCTTAACCCTGGCACCAGGCAGGCAACACAGCCTTCGGGACTCTCGCTCTTTAGTTGAGCATTCACTTTACCCTAACACCTCTGTGAAGCATCTCGGCACATTTATTCCACATTATAGATTAATTGAAAAGAACTTTATTAAAAAAACGAATAAAGGAACCATATTGTAAGAATGATGGAAAAGGAGAGTTACCTCATTGCTGCCACTGTCCGAGTCTCTGGCTTTACGGACCTGAGAAATTAAATGTAAGAGCAGATGACATTTCGATTCATACGAAGGTAAACTATCCCTTCTCATCCTTCTGGACTTCTCTGCATCCTTTGACACGGTAGACCACTCAATCCTTCTCCAATGCCTCTCCACCGTCGTCCAGCTGGGTGGGACTGCACTCGCCTGGTTCCATTCTTATCTATCTAATCGTAGCCAGATAATCACCTGCAACGGCTTCTCTTCCCGCTCCCGCATCGTTACCTCTGGTGTCCCCCAAGGATCTATCCTTGGCCCCTCCTATTTCTCATCTACATGTTGCCCCTTGGCGACATCATCCGAAAACACAGCGTCAGTTTCCACATGTACGCTGACGACACCCAGCTCTACCTCACCACCACTTCTCTCGACCCCTCCACGGTCTCTAAATGGTCAGACTGCTTGTCCGACATCCAGTTCTGGATGAGCGGAAATTTTCTCCAATTAAATATTGGGAAGACCGACGCCATTGTTTTCAGTCCCCGCCACAAACTCTGTTCCCTAGCCACTGACTCCATCCCGCTCCCTAACATCTGTCTGAGGCTGAACCACAATGTTCGCAACCTTGGTGTCATATTTGACCCTGAAATGAGCTTCCGACCACATATCCGCAGCATAACAAAGACCGCCTACTTCCACCTCTAACATCGCCCGTCTCTGCCCCGCCTCAGCTCATCCGCTGCTGAAACCCTCATCCATGCCTTTGTTACCTCTAGACTTGACTATTCCAACGCACTCCTGGCCGGCCTCCCACATTCCACCCTACGTAAACTTGAGGTCATCCAAAACTTGGCTGCCCGTGTCCTAACTCGCACCAAGTCCGGTTCGCCCATCTCCCCTGTGCTCGCTGACCTACATCGGCTCCCGGTTAAATGGTGCCTAGATTTCAAAATTCTCATCCTTGTTTTCAAATCCCTCCATGGCCTCGCCCCTCCCTATCTCTGTAATCTCCTCCAGCCCCACAACCCCCCCGAGATATCTGCGCTCCTCTAATTCTGCCCTCTTGAGCATCCCCGATTATAATCGCTCCACCATTGGCGGCCGTGCCTTCAGCTGCCTGGGCCCCGAGCTCTGGAATTCCCTCCCTAAACCTCTCCGCCTCTCTGCCTCTCTTTCCTTCTTTAAGACAAGTCCCTACAGGGTGGTCCTGGCTCCACTTTACATCGGTCATTCCTCTCATTGAGACTCCTGTGAGCAGCCACTCCTCCCTGTACACGGGCATCTCAAGCAGCTCGTCCTCCCTGGTCCCAGGCAACTCACAGCCCGAAAACGTATAGACCTGTGCTTAAAGCAATGCCCCTTACAATGCAACACATTCTTAATCCTGGTGTGCAGTGAGTTTAAACAACTTCACCAGCCTCATACCTTGTCCTTTAAGGCTAACACATGGGCTGTATTCAATCAGGTCAATTAGACAGAGCGCACACTCATTCAAAAATGTCAGCACCTTATCTCAGATTTGTTTTAATTAGTGAACAGTTTCTTATTCTGAAGAAGTGATACTTACTGGGCTGGCAAATGCTATGGCCACCAGGCAAGCGGTGAGAATTACTGTTTTCATCTTTTTGTGGAGTTGCCTGCAATACAAGAACTTCCTTCGTTAGAGAAAGCAGTGTGAAAAGGTACTGGGACAAAAACAGTATCTTTTTCCTCTTGTTGTGAGAAGGTGATTCTGTTTGTACAACTCCTGGTGAACAATTCGTGACAGAGCTTGTATCGACTGGGAGAAAAAAAATCCCGAGACATTTAACAGCGGCATAATCAAAAAAAAAAGAAATGTGCCGCAGAAGGAGATATTGGGAGGGGTGACCATCATCTTGGCCCAAGAAGTTGAGGGTTTTAAAGGAAGAGATGGAGCTGGAGAGGTGGAGGTGTTTAGGGAGGGTGTCAGAGTGAGAGGAATGGAGAGCTCGGGGAGAGCTTGTACTCAATGTTCCCTTTAAGCTGCGTGGCCGCCCAGCGCGCTGGAGCTCCCGCGCATGCCCGCTACTTTGAATGGGCCGTGCTGCCCCTTAAAGGGGCCATGCACCCAAAAACAATTAAAGGGAACATCAGTTGTCGGGCTGGAGGAGGTTACAGAAATGTGGCGGGGAGGGGCTCTGCAGGAGCTTAAAGGCGGGGATGAGATTTTTAAATTTGAGGCTTTGTGGGGACTCAGGAGTTAATGTAAGCCAGCAAGGGCTCGGGTGATGGGTGGATGGGGCCGGATATCCACAGCCGAGTTTGGATGAGCTGAAGTTTACTGAGGGGCGGTGCGGGGAGGGAGACCAGCATGAATGAGGAATTCAGCATCAGACTTCCTCGACTTCCCCAGAAAACTGGGATCGCAACATTCTACCCCGAGATAATCACACACAACCTCACATAAAATATCGACACCAGAAAATATTTCCTCACAAGAACAAACATTCGCTCCGAGAATTGTGGGGATCGGGAACATTCGGCCCGAAAAGCTGGTGGAAGCTGATTCCATCAGTAATTTTAACAGGGAGTTGGACGGGTTCTGGAGGAGGAGGAGCTAACAGGGTTACGGACAGAGAGCGGGGGATGGGACTGAGCACGACTGATCTTTCAAAGAGCCGGCGCAGACTCGATGGGCCGAATGGCCTCCTCCTGCGCTGTAAGATCGATTATTCTATCTCTCTATTCTCATGCTAAGATGACGAATTTCTTTTGGCAGCTTGCCTGAGCAGTAAAAGCCATTTAAACTTTCTAATTACGTGTGAGCAGGCCCATGAAGACTGCAACAATTATTGTGTAGTAATACACCATAATTAGATGGGAGCTCTCCACACCCTCGGGGTTTGTACCTGGATCGACTTGTGTACAATGCCCACCAGGCACAGCTCCGAGCACTGCAATCACTTTCTTCACTGCAGACTTCAGCAGTGTTGAACCCTGGGTTGGGCAGCTCAGGTCAGCAAAAGCTTGTATTTATATAGCGCCTTTAACGTAGTAAAATGTCCCGAGGCGTTTCACAGGAGCGATTATCAAACACAATGTGACACCGAGCCACATAAAGAGATATTAGGACAGGCGACCAAAAGCTTGGTCAAAGAGGGAGGTTTTAAGGAGCGTCTTAAAGGGGGAGAGAGAGGCGGAGAGGTTTAGGGAGGGAATTCCAGAGCTCAGGGCCCAGGCAGCTGAAGGCACGGCCACCAATGGTGGAGCGATGGAAATCGGGGGATGCTCCAGAGGTCAAAATTTGAGGAGCGCAGAGATCTCGGGGCGAGGTGGGGTTGGGGTCTGCGGTTGTGGGGCTGGAGGAGATTACAGAGATAGGGAGGGGCGAGGCCATGGAGGGATTTGAAGGATGAGAATTTTAAAATCGTGGCGTTGCCGGACTGGGAGCCAATGTAGGTCAGTGAGCACAGGGGGTGATGGGTGAACGGGACTGGGTGTGAGTTAGGACACGGGGCAGTGAGCACAGTGGGTGATGGGTGAACCGGACTGGGTGTGAGTTAGGACACGGGGCAGTGAGCACAGGTGGTGATGGGTGAACGGGACTGGGTGCGAGTTAGGACACGGGGCAGTGAGCACAGGGGGTGATAGGTGAACGGGACTGGGTGTGAGTTAGGACACGGGGCAGTGAGCACAGGGGGTGATGGGTGAACGGGACTGGGTGTGAGTTAGGACACGGGGCAGTGAGCACAGGGGGTGATGGGTCAACGGGACTGGGTGTGAGTTAGGACACGGGGCAGTGAGCACAGGGGGTGATGGGTGAACGGGACTGGGTGTGAGTTAGGACACGGGGCAGTGAGCACAGGGGGTGATGGGTCAACGGGACTGGGTGTGAGTTAGGACACGGGGCAGTGAGCACAGGGGGTGATGGGTGAACGGGACTCGGTGTGAGTTAGGACACGGGGCAGTGAGCACAGTGGGTGATGGGTGAACGGGACTGGGTGTGAGTTAGGACACGGGGCAGTGAGCACAGGGGGTGATGGGTGAACGGGACTGGGTGTGAGTTAGGACACGGGGCAGTGAGCACAGGGGGTGATGGGTGAACGGGACTGGGTGTGAGTTAGGACACGGGGCAGTGAGCAAAGGGGGTGATGGGTGAATGGGACTTGGTGCGAGTTAGGACACGGGGCAGTGAGCACAGGGGGTGATGGGTGAACGGGACTGGGTGCGAGTTAGGACACGGGGCAGCGAGCACAGGGGGTGATGGGTGAACGGGACTTGGTGCGAGTTAGGACACGGGGCAGTGAGCACAGGGGGTGATGGGTGAACGGGACTGGGTGTGAGTTAGGACACGGGGCAGTGAGCACAGGGGGTGATGGGTCAACGGGACTGGGTGTGAGTTAGGACACGGGGCAGTGAGCACAGGGGGTGATGGGTGAACGGGACTGGGTGTGAGTTAGGACACGGGGCAGTGAGCACAGGGGGTGATGGGTGAACGGGACTGGGTGTGAGTTAGGACACGGGGCAGTGAGCAAAGGGGGTGATGGGTGAATGGGACTTGGTGCGAGTTAGGACACGGGGCAGTGAGCACAGGGGGTGATGGGTGAACGGGACTGGGTGCGAGTTAGGACACGGGGCAGCGAGCACAGGGGGTGATGGGTGAACGGGACTTGGTGCGAGTTAGGAAACGGGGCAGTGAGCACAGGGGGTGATGGGTGAACGGGACTGGGTGTGAGTTAGGACACGGGGCAGTGAGCACAGGGGGTGATGGGTCAACGGGACTGGGTGTGAGTTAGGACACGGGGCAGCAGAGTTTTGGATGAACTTAACTTTACGGAGGATGGAATGTGGGAGGCCGTCCAGGGGAACATTGGGATAGTCAAGTCTGGAGGTACCAAAGACATGCATGAAGGTTTCAGCAACAGACGAGCTGAGGCAGGGGCGGAGATGGGCGACGTGGAAGTTGAACATCACCACACTACTGTCCCCTTCTTTAAAGATACAAGGTGCCGATCAAAGTGATCTCTAGTCTGGGATCCCCGGGCCAGTCTTGGTTCCATTACCCTGACATCAATGCCGCTCTGCTTTGAAACCCAAGGGTACTGGTGAAAAGGCTCAAACTGAAGAAGGTTCTCTGTGGGTGAAAGCTTGTTTCTCATTCCCATCTTTGCTTTTAGCATTTCTTCAAACCCTTTCCCATCCATATGATTAAGAAAGCTGAACTCTTTTCAATACGAATTCACTGAAGGGATGGAGTTGAGTTCTCGGGACAAACTGCACTGTCGAAGATTAGGTTCCAAGTCCCCTACAAGGGGCAAAAAGCCCCAAAAATCTCATAATCAGGAGCTAGTGTTAGATACAGTTACTTATGTAACAACGGCACCGGACAAAAACTGCATCAAACCCAGCTCTGATGAAGGGGCCACACCTGAGACATTAAGCTGTCTGTTGTCCCCACAGATGCTTAGTATCCCCAGCATTTCCTGCTCTTGTAGTCGATCAAACTCCTTGATTCCAAAAGGCGAGTAATGCAAACGCATTATTTTTCCTTTAAGGCAAGTCTATGCGTTCTCAGCAAGATTAATGTGGCTGTATTTATCGATGCGACCATCAACGTCTCATTGAACACAACATAATGAAGACACCTGCCAGCGTGGAGTGCAGCAGACACTTGGTGCTCTGTAAATACACCTCACAGTGGGAGTGATCAGCCACAGACACCAAGACAGGGACAATGAGGAGTGTTATTGAGCTGTGCAGGCACGAGACACAGACCAGTGACTGACATCACCACCAGAAATCTGTGCATTTAATGTAAAATAACATTGCATCATCATCACTGCCGACAGGTGAAGTAAAAGCAGAAATAAAAACAGAAAATGCTGGAAACGCTCGGCAGGTCAGGCAGCATCTGTGGAGAGAGAAACAGAGTTAACGTTTCAGGTCGATGACCTTTCGTCAGGACTGGAACCAGTTAGCGATGTGACAGGTTTTAAGCAGGTGCCGAGACAGGGAAATGGGGAGGAGGGGGAGGAAAGAACAAAAGGGGAAGGTCTGTGATAGGGTGGAGGACAGGCGAGATTAAATGACAAAAGGGATGGTGGTGCGAGGCAAAAGGAGAGGTAATGGGACAAGTAAAGAAACAAAAGATGGGTCTGGAAGAGATGTAATTGGAAATAGCAGAATCATCAACAGCTGCTGTCCGAAAAAATAGGGGCAGAGGTTATGACGTGAAATTGTTGAACTCCGTGTTGAGTCCAGAAGGCTGTAAAGTGCCTAATCGAAAGATGAGCTGCTGTTCCTCGAGCTTACGCTGAGCTTCATTGGAACAATGCAAGAGGCCGAGGGCGGTGAGGTCTGAGTGGGAATGGGGCGGTGAATTAAAGTGACAGGCCACCGGGAGCTCGGGGTCCCCCTTACGGACTGAACGGAGGTGTTCCGCAAAGCGGTCGCCCAATCTGCGTTTGGTCTCCCCAATGTAGAGGAGACCACATCGTGAGCAGCGAATACAGTGTACTAGATTGCGAGAAGTACAAGTAAATCGCTGTTTCACCTGGAAGGTGTGTTTGGGGCCCTGGACAGTGGGAAGGGGGGAGGTAAAAGGGCAGGTGTTGCATCTCCTGCGCTTGCACGGGAAGGTGATGGGTTGTTGGGGGTGATAGAGGAGTGGACCAGGGTGTCGCGGAGGGAACGGTCCCTTCAACATACCCTGTGAAGTAAAAGCAAGGGTCCCCACGTTTGGACTGAACAATGAACTTTTTAAGTGTTTCAGCTAATCTATTGCTACAAACAGATCTAAGTGCTCTGACAATCCTTCACTATCACTGCTGTCTATTGGGAAGGGAGAACAGTAACTTTCTGCACTGCAGTTTATGAAATAATTGGAATATATTCTCCAGAGTTTAGAAGAATGAGCGGTGATCTCATTGAAACATACAAAATTCTTACAGGACTTGACGGGGTAGATGCAGGGAGGATGTTTCCCCCTGGCTGGGGAGTCTAGAACCAGGGGGCACAGTCTCAGGATAAGGGGTCAGCCATTGAGGACTGAGATGAGGAGAAATTTCTTCACTCAGAGGGTGGTGAATCTTTGGACTTCTCTACCCCAGAGGGCTGTGGAGGCTCAGTCGTTGAGTATATTCAAGACAGAGATCGATAGATTTTTGAATATTAAGGGAATCGAGGGATATGGGGATAGTGCAGGAAAGTGGAGTTGAGGTCGATGATCAGCCATGATCTCATTGAATGGCGGAGCAGGCTCGAGGGGCCGAATGGCCAACTCCTGCTCCTATTTCTTATGTTCTTATATTGAATGTGAGAGTTTGAACATGAATAAACTTCCATTAAAATGAACAAAATCGATTCCTGAGGCAATCGCTTAAACACAGGCAGGCACTTCCTAACACCACTCAGAACGGAAACTCTTTCAAGTTACTTTAGATCAGCAGTTCTCTGCTCCAATACAGGTCTTTCATCTGAAATAAATTCTTGTTCCCTTCTTACAAAAGATTGCTAATCCTGTCAGTGTTTTAACATAAGGTAGAACATCACCTAACATCTTTGAAACTTTTAAAAACGTTTCACTAATTTGACTCTCAGCTTGTACAAGAACGATACAAACACAAGATGCAAGTGCTTTAAACATTTCTGTCATTACCTCTCCACTTCTGGAAGATGCAGAGATCACCGGAGTACGATCAAGTGTGAGGCAAAGCCTTTCTCGCCTGTGAATGGACTGAACCAGCTAGAGGAGGACCACTCTCACTGTGAGAGGGAGCTCACTTCTCGGCAAACTTATCCTCCTGGCTTTCAGGCTCTGCCCAAAACACAGCCAGTCACTGCTTAGAGAATTCTGAAATGAGGTGGTAGAATCATTATTAACCCTCCAGACATTAGTCACTGGGGAAAAATAGCAAAACTAAACCTCAGTTAACCTCTGCTGATTGTGCAAGGGTTCAGTACATTCATTAACACTTTCTTCATCAGATCGACAAAAGCTTCCAATTTAGAAAAGGTTTGACCCTGACAATACCCTCAAAATGTTTAGATTGGCCAGTCAGCATTTGGTCCATTTGTGTGGATCATTTTCATAATTATTTGACCACTTGAGCTCCATAAATGTTGGTTAGATCTGTTGTTTTCTTTCTATATTTTGATGAATCTGAGTTCCAGTTGTTTATGGTACCTGTAGCGTAATGGAATATTCCATGGCAATGTGTCCATTGTGATCTTACACAGGAGTATTCCTGCAGCAGCAAGACCTGGACGACGTTCAGGCTTGGGCTGATAAGTGGCAGGTAACATTCATGCCACACAAGTGCCAGGCAATGACTATCTCCACCAAGTGAGCGTCTAACCACCGCCCCTTGACATTCAACGGCATTACCATCACTGAATCCCCTACCATCAACATCCTGGGGATCACCATTGACCAGAAACTTAACTGGACCAGCCACATAAATACTGTGGCAACAAGAGCAGGTCAGAGGCTGGGTATTCTGCGGCGAGTGTCTCACCTCCTGACTCCCCAAAGCCTTTCCACCATCTACAAGGCACAAGTCAGGAGTGTGATGGAATACTCTCCACTTGCCTGGATGAGTGCAGCTCCAACAACACTCAAGAAGCTCGACACCATCCAGGAGAAAGCAGCCTGCTTGATTGGCACCCCATCCACCACCTTAAACATTCACTCCCTCCACCAGTGGTGTACCGTGGCTGCAGTGTGTACCATCTACAAGATGCACTGCAGCAACTCACCAAGGCTTCTTTGGCAGCACCTCCCAAACCTGCGACCTCTACCACCTAGAAGGACAAGGGCAGCAGGCACATGGGAACACCACCACCTCCAAATTCCCCTCCAAGTCGCACACCATCCTGACTTGGAAGTATATCGCCATTCCTTCATCGTTGCTCGGTCAAAATCCTGGAACTCCTCTGAAGGGATAATTACAGTCCTAGCCCTTTTGGGCTATCCCAGACGTTCACCTTCAACTTAAGTTAGAGATAGCCGAATTCCATAAGAAGCTGAAATGGGTCTAAAGGTTCAGGCTATCTCTCCCTAAAGGAACGGAACGACTGAAGATGTTACCGTCCTCCTGATAGCACTTTTAATAAGTTGAACTAGACTTCCGGATATTATAAGGGTCCGGAATACCTCCCAGAATTCTGCAACTCCTTACAAAAGAGTGTACAGAATTTGTGGGTCCGCGTGTCTATACAGAATTACTCTTTGAGACTATTCTAAAAATATATAGTTTTATTTAAGAGCCGACATTCAGTTAACAACTGTTGAATCAGTCGCAACATTAACAATTCAAAATACAATTAGCTTACATCCTTATTTCTCAGAGATCCTTATTTTCAAATCTTTACTTCGTTACATTTCTTATTTCTTACTTATTTCTAAATCCAGAACATCCACCAAAATCAATCTGACTTCCCGAGACTCATAGTTAAATTCTTACAGAGATGCCTCTGGAAAGTTGAGAAACGCCCTGCCCGTTCAGCGTGTTCTGACTTTTCTGTTAAAAAGGTCTTATTTTTAATACCCTTTTGGCAGTGGTTTCTTTTTTGATGTTCTCTGCTGATGTCAGCTAATTGTCTTTATTGATACCTCTTTCGAATGCTTTCTATCTTACTATCAATTCAACTATTGCATGCATAATTATTTCTCTACCTTTAAGTGTTTCAAAAACCATCATAAAAACAATGACAGCAATGGTTTCTGTTTAGTGTCATTCTTATCGAAGATTCTACATTCAATTCTTAATATTGGCTTTACTGCTTTTTAGCAGACATTTTGACTTCGTGGTGTTTCAAGTTTAATACAAACACAATGTAATTGCTTGGTGTATCTATTGAAGTCTTATCTTCAAAGTGTCCTTGTTGGTATGGGTTTTACCATGTATATATTAAAGACACTTTGACCAGAGTGGTTCATGCATTTCTAGCTATCTCAATTGGTTGCATATTTAATCTTATGGTTCCTGTTTTCCAAGTTTAACATAAAACTATTTGACCAGCAGATGTTTCTTTTACTTGATGTCATGTATTCAAAGGCACATGCCTCTTTTAATGTTTGTGTTTCTGTTCCAACGTGTTAGCTCTTAACACTTCACTTGGGCCTTCCATTGTGTTTGTTCCAAACTCTACACTCTTTGGAAGCAAGTCTTTGCTTTTCAATAGGGTTTTAGTTTCTTGGTCAATATCCCTTTCCCATTTCAAAGCCTGTTTACAACTTTGTTATCAACTGATCTTTATCTCAGAAGCCTGTATTCTGTTTACAGCCTGTCTGCTGAGACTTGTGTCTTTTAAACCCAGTATGTGTTTTATTAATAATATTAGAATTCTGTTCATGGTATCGTGTATTTCTCTGAATCATGGCTATTCCTTCACACTCACTCCCTAACAGCACTGTGGGAGTACCTTCAACACACGGACTGCAGCGTTTCGAGAAGGTGGCTCACCACCACCTTCTCGAGGGCAATTAGGGATGGGCAATAAATGCTGGTCTTGCCAGCGACACCCAGATCCCAGGAACGAAAAAAGCGATGTCAGAATACTCACCCTAGTTATTAATGAAAAGCTCTCCTCTACATCGCATACCAATACGTCAACCAGCCTAGTCTTATGTTTTTTACGTTAAGCTGTAAGTTAAAACAAGCTCTGTGTGCCTGATTTCCCATCTCATCCTTGATTCTAAAGTCTGGGAACCTGATAATGATCACACCAGCCGTTCCAATTGGATAGCTCATTGTATCATTGACATGACCTAGAAGTAATCCAACAAACACCGCGACATAAGGGAACTTTGGAAAGATTGTGTTGATGTCTATTGATGTTTTCTGGAAGGGGGTTTGGTGGGAGGAAGCTGTTGTCATTTTCAACAATGCCAAGTGGAGAGCACTCGATGAAGGTTGGAATTAGAGCCACAATGTGATGGAAATGGGGATGCTTTCTCCTCTGTGTTGGGTATAAATTTGTAAATCGATATTCTGTCTAAATGTTGTTACACATTGCACGAAGAGTCAATCTCTCCCTCAGTGTCAGTAGTTTCCAGTTGGGCGATGGCCCTCAATATGAGACGGATATGTTCATTCCTACTCTCTTCCACGGTTTGTGTTCTGGCTTTATCTCCGGGATTCTGTGTTGTGTTCTGTATTTTGTTTTTACTCTGATGGTTTGACAGCTGAGTCTAAAATTGGACAGGTTTATGGTCAACGCCATTCCCACTAGTGTACAGGAGTAGCGACAATGTAGAGAATGATTGGACACCACACACTCACCCAGCATTCTGTCTGGAATGTGTCAATTGATCCAATCAGTTACAGGCTGGAGGCAGAGAGTGCACCTTTCAACCTCAGCTCGATGGCACAGAGATCCCAACGTATAGTAGCACTGCCGGCATCACCCGTCAGAGTTTAGAGAACACGCACAGCGCTCACACTCCCGGGTTCAGAGAACGCACAGCGCTCACACTCCCGAGTTCAGAGAACACACAGTGCTCACACTCCCGAGTTCAGAGAACGCACAGCGCTCACACCCCCGAGTTCAGAGAACGCACAGTGCTCACACTCCCGAGTTCAGAGAACGCACAGCGCTCACACTCCCGAGTTGAGTGAACCCACAGCGCTCACACTCCCGAGTTCAGATCACACATAGCGCTCACACTCCCGAGTTCAGAGAACGCACATCGCTCACACTCCCGAGTTCAGAGAACGCACAGCGCTCACACTCCCGAGTTCAGAGAATGCAAAACGCTCACACTCCCGAGTTCAGGGAACGCACAGCGCTCACACTCCCGAGTTCAGAGAACGCACAGCGCTCACACCCCCGAGTTCAGAGAACACACAGCGCTCACACTCCCGAGTTCAGAGAATGCACAGCGCTCACACTCCCGAGTTCAGAGAATGCACAGTGCTCACACTCCCGAGTTCAGAGAACGCACAGCGCTCACACTCCCGAGTTCACAGAACGCACAGCGCTCACACTCCCGAGTTCAGAAAACGCACAGCGCTCACACCCCCGAGTTCAGAGAACACACAGCGCTCACACTCCCGAGTTCAGAGAACGCACAGCGCTCACACTCCCGAGTTCAGAGAACGCACAGCGCTCACACTCCCGAGTTCAGAGAACGCACAGCGCTCACACTCCCGAGTTCAGAGAACACACAGCGCTCACACTCCCGAGTTCAGTGAACACACAGCACTCACACTCCCGAGTTCAGAGAACGCACAGCGCTCACACTCCCGAGTTCAGAGAACGCACAGCGCTCACACTCCCGAGTTCAGAGAATGCACAGCGCTCACACACCAGAGTTCAGAGAACGCACAGCGCTCACATTCCCGAGTTCAGAGAACACACAGCGCTCACACTCCCGAGTTCAGAGAACGTACAGTGCTCACACTCCCGAGTTCAGAGCACACACAGCGCTCACACTCCCGAGTTCAGAGAACGCACAGCACTCACACTCCCGAGTTCAGAGAACACACAGCACTCACACTCCCGAGTTCAGAGAACACACAGCGCTCACACTTCCGAGTTCAGAGCACACACAGCGCTCACACTCCCGAGTTCAGAGAACGTACAGTGCTCACACTCCCGAGTTCAGGGCACACACAGCGCTCACACTCCCGAGTTCAGAGAACGTACACTGCTCACACTCCCGAGTTCAGAGCACACACAGCGCTCACACTCCCGAGTTCAGAGAACGCACAGCGCTCACATTCCCGAGTTCAGAGAACACACAGCGCTCACACTCCCGAGTTCAGAGAACGCACAGCACTCACACTCCCGAGTTCAGAGAACGCACAGCGCTCACACTCCCGAGTTCAGAGAACACACAGCGCTCACACTGCCGAGTTCAGAGAACGTACAGTGCTCACACTCCCGAGTTCAGAGAACGTACAGTGCTCACACTCCCGAGTTCAGAGAACACACAGTGCTCACACTCCCGAGTTCAGAGAACGTACAGTGCTCACAGTCCCGAGTTCAGAGAACGCACAGCGCTCACACTCCCGAGTTCAGAGAACGCACAGCGCTCACACTCCCGAGTTCAGAGAACACAGAGCGCTCACACTCCCGAGTTCAGAGAACACACAGTGCTCACACTCCCGAGTTCAGAGAACGTACAGTGCTCACACTCCCGAGTTCAGAGAACACACAGCGCTCACAGTCCCGAGTTCAGAGAACGCACAGCGCTCACACTCCCGAGTTCAGAGCACACACAGCGCTCACACTCCCGAGTGCAGAGCACACACAGTGCTCACAGTCCCGAGTTCAGAGAACGTACAGTGCTCACAGTCCCGAGTTCAGAGAACGCACAGCGCTCACACTCCCGAGTTCAGAGAACGCACAGCGCTCACACTCCCGAGTTCAGTGAACACACAGCGCTCACACTCCCGAGTTCAGAGAACGCACAGCGCTCACACTCCTGAGTTCAGAGAACGTACAGCGCTCACACTCCCGAGTTCAGAGAACACACAGCGCTCACACTCCCGAGTTCAGAGAACGCACAGCGCTCACACTCCCGAGTTCAGAGAACGCACAGCGCTCACACTGCTGAATTCAGAGAACGCACAGCGCTCACACTCCCGAGTTCAGAGAACGCACAGCGCTCACACTCCCGAGTTCAGAGAACGCACAGCGCTCACACTCCCGAGTTCAGAGAACACACAGCGCTCACACTCCCGAGTTCAGAGAACGTACAGTGCTCACACTCCCGAGTTCAGAGAACACACAGCGCTCACACTCCCGAGTTCAGAGAATGTACAGTGCTCACACTCCCGAGTTCAGAGAACACACAGTGCTCACACTCCCGAGTTCAGAGAACGTACAGTGCTCACAGTCCCGAGTTCAGAGAACGCACAGCGCTCACACTCCTGAGTTCAGAGCACACACAGCGCTCACACTCCCGAGTTCAGAGAATGCACAGCACTCACACTCCTGAGTTCAGAGAACACACAGTGCTCACAGTCCCGAGTTCAGAGAACGTACAGTGCTCACAGTCCCGAGTTCAGAGAACGCACAGCGCTCACACTCCCGAGTTCAGAGAACGCACAGCGCTCACAGTCCCGAGTTCAGAGAACGCACAGCGCTAACACTCCCGAGTTCAGAGAACGCACAGCACTAACACTCCCGAGTTCAGAGAACGCACAGCGCTAACACTCCTGAGTTCAGAGAACGCACAGCGCTCACACTCCTGTGTACAGAGCACACACAGTGCTCACACTCCCGAGTTCAGAGAACGCACAGTGCTCACAGTCCCGAGTTCAGAGAACGCACAGCGCTCACACTCCTGATTTCAGAGCATGTACAGTGCTCACACTCCCGAGTTCAGAGCACACACAGTGCTCACACTCCCGAGTTCAGAGAACACACAGCGCTCACACTCCCGAGTTCAGTGAACACACAGCACTCACACTCCCGAGTTCAGAGAACGCACAGCGCTCACACTCCCGAGTTCAGAGAACGCACAGCGCTCACACTCCCGAGTTCAGAGAATGCACAGCGCTCACACACCAGAGTTCAGAGAACGCACAGCGCTCACATTCCCGAGTTCAGAGAACACACAGCGCTCACACTCCCGAGTTCAGAGAACGTACAGTGCTCACACTCCCGAGTTCAGAGCACACACAGCGCTCACACTCCCGAGTTCAGAGAACGCACAGCACTCACACTCCCGAGTTCAGAGAACACACAGCACTCACACTCCCGAGTTCAGAGAACACACAGCGCTCACACTTCCGAGTTCAGAGCACACACAGCGCTCACACTCCCGAGTTCAGAGAACGTACAGTGCTCACACTCCCGAGTTCAGGGCACACACAGCGCTCACACTCCCGAGTTCAGAGAACGTACACTGCTCACACTCCCGAGTTCAGAGCACACACAGCGCTCACACTCCCGAGTTCAGAGAACGCACAGCGCTCACATTCCCGAGTTCAGAGAACACACAGCGCTCACACTCCCGAGTTCAGAGAACGCACAGCACTCACACTCCCGAGTTCAGAGAACGCACAGCGCTCACACTCCCGAGTTCAGAGAACACACAGCGCTCACACTGCCGAGTTCAGAGAACGTACAGTGCTCACACTCCCGAGTTCAGAGAACGTACAGTGCTCACACTCCCGAGTTCAGAGAACACACAGTGCTCACACTCCCGAGTTCAGAGAACGTACAGTGCTCACAGTCCCGAGTTCAGAGAACGCAC
Organism: Somniosus microcephalus; assembly: GCF_052327205.1. NCBI lineage: Eukaryota > Metazoa > Chordata > Chondrichthyes > Squaliformes > Somniosidae > Somniosus > Somniosus microcephalus. The sequence goes on along the minus strand of NC_140988.1, from coordinate 4,573,222 downwards.
AGCGCTCACACTCCCGAGTTCAGAGAACGCACAGCGCTCACACTCCCGAGTTCAGAGAACACAGAGCGCTCACACTCCCGAGTTCAGAGAACACACAGTGCTCACACTCCCGAGTTCAGAGAACGTACAGTGCTCACACTCCCGAGTTCAGAGAACACACAGCGCTCACAGTCCCGAGTTCAGAGAACGCACAGCGCTCACACTCCCGAGTTCAGAGCACACACAGCGCTCACACTCCCGAGTGCAGAGCACACACAGTGCTCACAGTCCCGAGTTCAGAGAACGTACAGTGCTCACAGTCCCGAGTTCAGAGAACGCACAGCGCTCACACTCCCGAGTTCAGAGAACGCACAGCGCTCACACTCCCGAGTTCAGTGAACACACAGCGCTCACACTCCCGAGTTCAGAGAACGCACAGCGCTCACACTCCTGAGTTCAGAGAACGTACAGCGCTCACACTCCCGAGTTCAGAGAACACACAGCGCTCACACTCCCGAGTTCAGAGAACGCACAGCGCTCACACTCCCGAGTTCAGAGAACGCACAGCGCTCACACTGCTGAATTCAGAGAACGCACAGCGCTCACACTCCCGAGTTCAGAGAACGCACAGCGCTCACACTCCCGAGTTCAGAGAACGCACAGCGCTCACACTCCCGAGTTCAGAGAACACACAGCGCTCACACTCCCGAGTTCAGAGAACGTACAGTGCTCACACTCCCGAGTTCAGAGAACACACAGCGCTCACACTCCCGAGTTCAGAGAATGTACAGTGCTCACACTCCCGAGTTCAGAGAACACACAGTGCTCACACTCCCGAGTTCAGAGAACGTACAGTGCTCACAGTCCCGAGTTCAGAGAACGCACAGCGCTCACACTCCTGAGTTCAGAGCACACACAGCGCTCACACTCCCGAGTTCAGAGAATGCACAGCACTCACACTCCTGAGTTCAGAGAACACACAGTGCTCACAGTCCCGAGTTCAGAGAACGTACAGTGCTCACAGTCCCGAGTTCAGAGAACGCACAGCGCTCACACTCCCGAGTTCAGAGAACGCACAGCGCTCACAGTCCCGAGTTCAGAGAACGCACAGCGCTAACACTCCCGAGTTCAGAGAACGCACAGCACTAACACTCCCGAGTTCAGAGAACGCACAGCGCTAACACTCCTGAGTTCAGAGAACGCACAGCGCTCACACTCCTGTGTACAGAGCACACACAGTGCTCACACTCCCGAGTTCAGAGAACGCACAGTGCTCACAGTCCCGAGTTCAGAGAACGCACAGCGCTCACACTCCTGATTTCAGAGCATGTACAGTGCTCACACTCCCGAGTTCAGAGCACACACAGTGCTCACAGTCCCGAGTTCAGAGAACACACAGCGCTCACACTCCCGAGTTCAGAGAACGCACGGCGCTAACACTCCCGAGTTCAGAGAACGCACAGCGCTCACACTCCCGAGTTCAGAGAACGCACGGCGCTAACACTCCCGAGTTCAGAGAAGGCACAGTGCTCACACTCCCGAGTTCAGAGAACGCACGGCGCTAACACTCCCGAGTTCAGAGAATGCACAGTGCTCACACTCCCGAGTTCAGAGAACACACAGCGCTCACACTCCCGAGTTCAGAGAACGCACGGCGCTCACACTCCCGAGTTCAGAGAATGCACAGTGCTCACACTCCCGAGTTCAGAGAATGCACGGCGCTAACACTCCCGAGTTCAGAGAACGCACAGCGCTCACACTCCCGAGTTCAGAGAATGCACGGCGCTAACACTCCCGAGTTCAGAGAACGCACGGCGCTAACACTCCCGAGTTCAGAGAAACATAGAAACATAGAAGATAAGAGCAGGAGTAGGCCATTCGGCCCCTCGAGCCTGCTCCGCCATTTAATAAGATCATGGCTGATCATCCAAATTCAGTACCCTGTCCCTGCTTTCTCCCCATATCCCTTGATCCCTTTAGCCTTAAGAAATATATCTAACTCCTTCTTGAATATATTTAATGAATTGGCCTCAACTGCCTTCTGTGGTAGAGAATTCCACAGGTTCACCACTCTCTGGGTGAAGAAATTCCTCCTCATTTCTGTCCTAAATGGCTTACCCCTTATCGTTAGACTGTGACCCTTGGTTCTGGACTCCCCCGCCATCGGGAACATCCTTCCTGCATCTAGTCTGTCTAGTCCTGTTAGAATTTTATAAGTTTCAATGAGGTCCCCTCTCATTCTTCTAAACTCCAGCGAGTATAAGCCTAGTCGACCCAATCTCTCCTCATACGTCATTCCTGCCATCCCAGGTATCAGTCTGGTGAATCTTCGCTGCACTCCCTCCATAGCAAGAACATCCTTCCTCAGATAAGGTGACCAAAACTGCACACAATACTCAAGGTGTGGTCTCACCAAGGCCCTGTACAACTGCAGCAAGACATCCCTGTTCCTGTACTCGAATCCTCTCGCTACGAAGGCCAACATACCATTTGCCTTCTTAACCGCCTGCTGCACCTGCATGCTTACCTTCAGCGACTGGTGCACAAGGACAGCCGGGTCTCGTTGCACTTCCCCTTCTCCCAATCTATTGACGTTCAGATAATAAGCTGCCTTCCTGTTTTTGTCACCAAAGTGGATAACCTTGCATTTATCCACATTATACTGCATCTGCCATGCACCTGCCCAATCACCCAGCCTGTCCAAATCATACTGGAGTTTCTCGGCATCCTCCTCACAACACACATGCCCACCCAGCTTTGTGTCGTCTGCAAACTTGGAGATATTACATCTAATCCCCTTGTCTAGATCATTAATATATATCTTGTGAATAGCTGGGGTCCTAGCACCGATCCCTGCGGTACCCCACTAGTCACTGCCTGCCACTCGGAAAAAGACTCGTTTATTTAACGTCGGGGACGGGCAACGGCGGGGCCGAGACCACTCCGCCGCCGTTCTCGTTGGACGTCGAGGAGGCGACGACGCCGCTGCTGTTGGAGGAAGAAGTGATGGTTGTCAAACTGCCGCCGTCTACCGATGAGACGGCGACAACAATAACGACCACGGCGTCGACCACCACGACAACACCTCAGCTGATCATCGAGGAGTTGACGATGGCCACCCCGCCGCCGCCGGCGAAAGAGGGCAACGCGACCGAAACGGGCGAGTCCATCGTGGTGGTCGAGGTGCCGGAGACCACACCGACGCCGCCGCAGCAGCCCGACCAGGGCCAGCAGCAGCAGTTTGTCCCCAACAAGATAGAGCTGGGCGAAGCCAAAGACCAAAGCGCCCCCAAGAAGAAGAATAAGAAGAAGCAGCCCGAGGACGGAGGCGAGCCCGAGAAGCCCAAGCCCAAATTCCCTACCCGGAAGACCAAACCCACTGCTTTGACGAAAAAGCCCAAACCCAGAGCCCTCGAAGTCTCCAGCGCCTCGTTGCCCCCCGCTGGAGAAGCCGCCACTGACCGGGCTGAGACGGAGCCCCCCCAAGTGTACCTGGTGATCAAGGAAAGTGACCCCAACTCCAGAGCGCACCAGAAGCAAACTGAGCTTCCAGTGGCTTTACAAATTATTAGCACCAAGGATCTGGACCTCAGCACCGAGATTACGGATGCCGGCGAGCAAGATACACGCATCAGCGTGAAAGATACAGAAACTAGCACCAAGTCGTCCGTCTCCAGCACCAAGGACACGGGCACTAACGTCAATAACACGGCCAATGAGATCGGCAACACAATCATTAGCGTCAATGACAAAGGCATAAGCGTCGAGGAAACAATTGATAAAAAATCGGCCACAGAACCACATTTCAGGGAAGTGTATTTTGATCAGGTTGTCGATCACTTCAGTTTCACCTCCCATCAAAGGACCTACCGCCAGCGATATCTCATAACAGCGATGGAGGCCACGACGACCCGCTGTAGCACGGCGGCCGGCAGCTCCTCGGCGGGAGGCTCGGAGGTCGAACTGGTAGGAGGGGAGGCGGCCAGCGGAACTAGGGCGGGAAAAGCAAGCCCTGGAAGGTCGGACACCGCGGGAGGCTCGGAGGTCAGACCGGGTGGAAGGAGAGCCAGGGAGAAGCAGGCCCCGGGACGTCGGTACCACGGCGGCTGAAGATTGTCGGGCAGGAGTGCGGGAAAGGCGGAGCGAGGCGAGAGCGGACCCTATTGTGATGGCGCCGATGAAGATGGCTGCCGTCCTTGCGGGCTCCGTGCGTACCAGGCAGCTAAGTGTCCTTTGCTGCTTGGTGCGCTCGGCTCGTTAATAAAAAAGCATTTCACTGACTGGATTTCACTTGTTGTATTTGGTTATGTGACAAATAAAATAAAATTGAAATTGAAATTGAAATTATTCCAACTCTTTGCTTCCTGTCTGCCAACCAGTTCTCTATCCAAGTCAGTACCTTACCCCCAATCCCATGTGCTTTAACTTTACACGCTAATCTCTTATGCGGGACCTTATCGAAAGCCTTCTGAAAGTCCAAATACACCACATCCACTAGTTCTCCCTTATCTATTCTACCAGTTACAGCCTCAAAAAATTCCAGTAGTTTAGTCAAGCATGATTTACCTTTTGTAAATCCATGTTAACTTTGTCCGATCCTGTTACTGTTTTCCAAGTGCTCTGCTATTACATCTTTTATAATGGACTTTAGCATTTTCCCCACTACCGATGTCAGGCTTACCGGTCTATAATTCCCCGTTTTCTCTCTACCACCTTTTTTAAATAATGGGGTTACATTAGCTACCCTCCAATCCATGGGTACTGTTCCAGAGTCTATAGAATTTTGGAAGATGACCAGCAATGCATCTACTATTTCTAGGGCCACTTCCTTAAGTACCCTAGGATGTAGATTATCAGGCCCTGGGGATTTATCGGCCTTCAATCCCGTCAATTTCCCTAACACCATTTCCCTACAAATACTGATTTCATTCAGTTCCTCCCTCTCATTAGACCCTATGTTCCCCGACATCTCTGGGAGGTTATTTGTGTCCTCCTGTGTGAAGACAGAACCAAAATATGTATTTAATTGGTCAGCCATTTCTTTGTTCCCCATTATAAAATCCCCTGATTCTGACTGCAAGGGACCTACGCTCGACTTCACCAATCTTTTTCTCTTCACATATCTATAGAAGCTTTTACAATCAGTTTTTATTTTCCTTGCAAGCTTACTCTCATACTCTATTTTCCCGCTCTTAATTAATCCCTTTGTCCTCCTTTGCTGAATCCTAAACTGTTCCCAATCCTCAGGTTTGCTGCTTTTTCTGGCCAATTTATATGTCTTCTCCTTGGATCATATGCTATCCCTAATTTCCCTTGTTAGCCACGGTTGAGTCACCCTTTTAGTTTTATTTTTATGCCAAACAGGGATGAACAAATTCTGTAGTTCATCCATGCGGTCTTTAAATGTTTGCCATTGCCCATCCACCGTCAACCCTTTAAAGTAACATTCCCCAATCCATCCTAGCCAACTCGTGCCTCATACCATCGTAGTTTATTTTATTTAAATTCAGGACCCTAGTCTCTGAGTCAACTACTTCACTCTCCATCTTAATGAAGAATTCTATCATATTATGATCGCTCCGCCCCAAGGGGCCTCGCACAACAAGATTGCTAATTAATCCTTTCTCATTACATAATACCCAGTCTAAGATGGCCTGATCTCTCGTTGGTTCCTCGACATATTGGTCCAGGAAACCATCCCGTATACACTCCAGGAATTCCTCCTCCACAGTATTGTTACTAATTTGGTTAGCCCAATCGATATGTAGATTAAAGTCACCCATGATAACTGCTGTGCCCTTATTGCACGCGTCTCTAATTTCCCATTTAATGCCATCCCCAACCTCAGCATTACTGTTTGGAGGTCTATATACCACTCACACTAACGTTTTCTGCCCCTTGGTATTTCTCAGCTCTACCCATATAGATACCACATCATCAGAGAATATACCCTTCCTTACTATTGTGTTAATCTCCTCTTTAACCAGCAATGCTACCCCACCTCCTTTTCCTTTTTGCTTGTCTTTCCTGAATATTGAATACCCCTGGATGTTGAGTTCCCAGCCCTGGTCACCCTGGAGCCATGTCTCCATAATCCCAATCACATCATATCTGTTTACATCTATTTGTGCAGCTAAGTCATCCACCTTATTACGAATGCTCCTCGCATTAAGACACAAAGCCTTCAGGCTTGTTTTTTTAACACTCTTACACCTTTTAGAATTATTATTTACTGTGGCCATGTTTGATTTAAACCCTTGATTTCACTGACTGCCACTTTTGCTTTTCTCCCTCCTGTCTTTTGCTTCTATCCTTGCTTCCCTTTCCCCTGACTCCCTGCATAGGTTCCCAACCCCCTGCCATTTTAGTTTAGTTTAAACCCTCCCCAGCAGCACTAGCAAACACACAGCGCCAACACTCCCAAGTTCACAGAACGCACAGCGCTCACACTCCCAAGTTCAGGGAACGCACGGCGCTCACACTCCGAGTTCACGGAACGCACAGCGCTCACACTCCCGAGTTCAGGGAACGCACGGCGCTCACACTCCGAGTTCACGGAACGCACGGCGCTCGCACTCCCGAGTTCACGGAACGCACAGCGCTCACACTCCCGAGTTCAGATCAAATTGATACAATCATAATGCAGTGAGTTTACCTCAGTTGATCTCTGACTCTAACTCAGAAGGTGTGGGTTGAAGCTCCTCCTGGGGCCTTCACAATATAATCTCGCCAGATGTCAATGTGATGCCGATCACTGTCAGAGGTGCCATCCTTTGGAACAGGCAACAACCCATTAAAGATCTCATGGCTATTCAATGCAGGGAGCTCTTCAGCAGTCCTGGCTACCATGCTCCCCTGAACTACCACCAAACCAGATTAACTAATCATTCATTCCACTGCTGCTTCTAATGTCGGAAAAGAGCGGCAGCCAATTTGCACACATCAAACTCCCACAAACAGCAACGTGAAAATGACCAGATCATCTGTTTTCGGGATGTTGATTGAGGGATAAATATTGGCCCCAGGACACCGGGGAGAACTCCCCTGCTCTTCTTTCATATGGTGCCATGGAATACTTTACATCCACCTGAGAGAGCAGACAGGGCCTTGGTTCAAAGTCTCATCTGAAAGACGGCACCTGCGACAGTGCAGCGCTCCCTCAGTACCGCCCCTCCGACAGTGCAGCACTCCCTCAGTACCGCCCCTCCGACAGTGCAGCGCTCCCTCAGTACCGACCCTCCGACAGTGCAGCGCTCCCTCAGTACCGCCCCTCCGACAGTGCAGCGCTCCCTCAGTACCGCCCCTCCGACAGTGCAGCGCTCCCTCAGTACCGCCCCTCCGACAGTGCAGCGCTCCCTCAGTACCGCCCCTCCGACAGTGCAGCGCTCCCTCAGTACCGCCCCTCCGACAGTGCAGCGCTCCCTCAGTACCGCCCCTCCGACAGTGCGGTGCTCCCTCAGTACTGCCCCTCCAACAGTGCGGCGCTCCCTCAGTACTGGCCCTCCGACAGTGAGGCGCTCCCTCAGTACTGCCCCTCCGACAGTGCGGCGCTCCCTCAGTACTGGCCCTCCGACAGTGCGGCGCTCCCTCAGTACTGGCCCTTAGACAGTGCGGCGCTCCCTCAGTACCGCCCCTCCGACAGTGCAGGGCTCCCTCAGTCCTGCCCCTCCGACAGTGCGGCGCTCCCTCAGTACCGCCCCTCCGACAGTGCAGCGCTCCCTCAGTCCTGCCCCTCCGACAGTGCGCCGCTCCCTCAGTACTGCCCCTCCGACAGTGCAGCGCTCCCTCAGTACCGCCCATCTGACAGTGCTGTGCTCCCTCAGTCCTGCCCCTCCGACAGTGCAGCGCTCCCTCAGTACTGCCCCTCCGACTGTTCGGCACCCCCTCAGTACTGCCCCTCCGACAGTGCGGCGCTCCCACAGTACTTCCCCTCCGACAGTGCGGCGCTCCCTCAGTACCGCGCCTCCGACAGTGCAGCACTCCCTCAGTACTGCCCCTCCGACAGTGCGGCGCTCCCTCAGTACTGCCCCTCCGACAGTGCGGCGCTCCCTCAGTACTGCCCGTCCGACAGTGCTGTGCTCCCTCAGTCCTGCCCCTCCGACAGTGCAGCGCTCCCTCAGTACTGCCCCTCCGACAGTGCGGCGCTCCCTCAGTACCGCCCCTCCGACAGTGTGGCACTCCCTCAGTACTGCCCTTCCAACAGTGCGGCGCTCGCTCAGTACTGCCACTTCGACAGTGCGGCGCTCCGTCAGTACTGACCCTCTGACAGTGCAGTGCTCCCTCAGTACTGCCCCTCCGACAGTGCAGCGCTCCCTCAGTACTGACCCTCCGACAGTGCAGCGCTCCCTCAGTACTGCCCCTCCGACAGGGTGGCGCTCGCGCCGTACTGCCCCTTCGACAGTGCGGCGCTCCCTCTGCACTACCCCTCCGACAGTGTCAATGGGCTGTGGTTAGACTCTCGCTTGTTGGAGGTGGTCATTGCGTGGCGCGAATGTTACCTGCCACTTATCAGCCCAAGCCTGTACGTTGTCCAGGTTTTGTTGCATGCGGGCATGGACTGCTTCAATACCTGAGGAGTTGTGAATGGCGCTGAACACTGTGCAGTCATCAGCGAACATCCCCATTTCTGACCCTATATCGGAGCGAAGGTCATTGATGAAGTAGCTGAAGATGGTTGGGCCCAGGACACTGCCCTGAGGAACTCCAGCACCTTCCTTTGTGCTAGGTTTGACTCCAACCAATGGAGAATTTTCCCCCCGCTTCCCATTGACTTCAGTTTTACTAGGGATCCTTGATACCACACTCAGTCAAATGCTGCCTTGATGTCAAGGGCAGTCGCTCACACCTCACCTCTGGAATTCAGCTGCTTTGTCCATGTTTGGACCAAGGCTGTAATGAGGTCGGGAGCAGAGTGGTCTTGGCCGAACCCAAACTGGGCATCAGTGAGCAGGTTATTGGTGAGTAAGTGCCGCTTGATAGCACTGTCAATGACACCTTCCATCACTTTGCTGATGATTGAGAGTAGACTGATGGGGCAGTCATTGGCCTGGTTGGATTTGTCCTGCTTTTTGTGGACAGGACATACCCGGGCAGTTTTCCACATTGTCGGATAGATGCCAGTGTTGTAGCTGTACTGGAACACCTTGGCTAGAGGTGCGGCTAGTTCTGGAGCACAAGCCTTCAGCACGATAGCCCGGATGTTATCGGGCCCCATAGCCTTTGCTGTATCCAGTGCGCTCAGCCGTTTCTTGATATCATGTGGAGTGAATCGAATTGGCTGAAGACTGGTTTCTGTGATGGTGGGGACCTCAGGAGGAGGCCAATATGGATCATTCTCTCGGCACCTCTGGCCGAAGATGGTTGCAATCACTTCAGCTTTGTATTTTGCACTCACGTGCTGGGCTCCTCCATCATTGAGGATGGGGATATTCATGGAGCCTCCTCCTCCCGTTAGTTGTTTAATGGTCCACCACCATTCACGACTGGATGTGGCAGGACTGCAGAGCTTTGATCTGATCCGTTGATTGTGGGATCACTTAGCCCTGTCTATAGCATGCTGCTTCCACTTGTTAGCATGCATGTAGTCCTGTGTTGCAGCTTCCCCAGGTTGGCACCTCACTTTTACGTACGCCTGGTGCTGCTCCTGGCATGCTCTTCTACACTCCTTATTGAACCAGTGTAGGTCCCCTGGTTTGATGGTAATGGTAGAGTGAGGGACATGCCAGGCCATGAGGTTACAGATGGTGGTGGAATAAAAATCTGCTGCTACTGATGGCCCATAGCGCCTCATGGATGCCCAGTTTTGAGCTACTAGATCTGTTTTGAATCTGTTCTGAATCATTTAGCATGGTGGTAGTGCCACACAACACGATGGAGGGTGTCCTCAGTGTGAAGACGGGACTTCGTCCCAACAATGATTATACTACACCACCAACAGTGCAGCGCTCCCTCAGTGCAGCCGCCCCAACAGTGCAGCGCTCCCTCAGTACCACCCCTCCGACAGTGCAGCGCTCCCTCAGTACTGCCCCTCCAACAGTGCAGCGCTCCCTCAGTTCCGCCCCTCCGACAGTGCAGCGCTCCCTCAGTACTGCCCCTCCGACAGTGCAGCGCTCCCTCAGTACTGCCCCTCCGACAGTGCAGCGCTCCCTCAGTACTGCCCCTCCGACAGTGCGGCGCTCCCTCAGTACTGCCCCTCCGACAGTGTAGCGCTCCTTCAGTACTGCCCCTCCGACAGTGCGGCGCTCCCTCAGTACTGCTCCTCAGAGAGAAAGGGACAGAGAGAGAGGGATGGAGAGAGAGGGGGATGGAGAGAAAGAGAGGGGCTGGGGAGAGAGAGGGATGGAGAGAGAGGGGGCGAGAGAGAGGGTTGGAGAGAGAGAGGGATGGAGAAAGAGGGGGATGGAGAGAGAAAGGGTGGAGAGAGAGGGATGGAGAGAGAGCGGGCTGGAGAGAGAGAGGGGTGGAGAGAGGGGGGATGGAGAGAGGGGGTGGAGAGAGAGAGGGATGGAGAGAGAGCGGGTGGAGAGAGAGAGGGGGATGGAGAGAGAGAGGGGATGGAGTAAGAAGGTGAGCGAGAGAGGCGTGGAGAGAGGGGGAGAGAGAGAGGGGTGGAGAGAGGGGGAGAGAGAGAAAGCGTGAAAGAGTGACTGAGAGAAAGAGAGGTACAGGGAAAGAGGTGGACGGGGTTGAGAGGAAGCGGGAGAGACAGACGCAGAAGGAAGCTGGTAGTCCAAGCGCTGTGGTCAGGCATCACTCAGACTGGGTGTGCCAGTGGATGAAAACTCTGGACAGGTGGCCGGAAGCGATACAGGCCAGAGGTCAGGGAAATGCGAGCAGGTGGGCCGGCAAGCACTCGTGTGGAAACTGAGCTGTGAAACATCACGAACGATTTATGGAAACCAACCAGGGTTTGGTTTGAATACTGAGTCAAGATTATAGCCCGTCTCAAGCAAGTGTAACTGAAGTTCTGGTAAAATAGGGGGCGAGTTTCAGCCGTGCGTTCAGGCGCTAAACAACCTCCGAAGTGGCCAAGGTGCAGTCTTGAGCTGAATCGCCAGTTTAGCCCACGTTTAGCCTGCAAGACACCACCTTGGTAAAGTTGAAGCCGTCATTGGGAATGGCCGCCCACAGGATCGTTAAGGGGCTGATTGCCACTTAAAATGCCTGCCACTGCTCATTAACGAGGCTGCATGTCATTTTGGTGGCTAACACTTGTTCTAACGCCCTCGCCTAACAGCCTCCAGCTATTGGGGAGTAAACAAGGCCTTGCTGTGGATTTCAAGCATGACTTAAAGGGATGCTCACCAGTTAAAGGGGTACTCACCAGTTAAAGGGATACTCACCAGTTAAAGGGATGCTCACCAGTTAAAGGGATACTCACCAGTTAAAGGGATGCACACTAGTTAAAGGGATGCACAGCAGTTAAAGAGATGATCACCAGTTAAAGGGATGATCACCACTTAAAGGGATACTCACCAGTTAAAGGGGTACTCACCAGTTAAAGGGATGCTCATCAGTTAAAGGGATACTCACCAGTTAAAGGGATGCACACCAGTTAAAGGGATGCACACTAGTTAAAGGGATGCACAGCAGTTAAAGGGATGACCAATTAAAGGGATACTCACCAGTTAAAGGGATACTCACCAGTTAAAGGGATGATCACCAGTTAAAGGGATACTCACCAGTTAAAGGAATGATCACTAGTTAAAGGGATGCTCACCAGTTAAAGGAACACTCACCAGTTAAAGGGATGCTCACCAGTTAAAGGGATACTCACCAGTTAAAGGGATGCTCACTAGTTAAAGGGATACTCACCAGTTATAGGGATGCTCACCAGTTAAAGGGATACTCACCAGTTAAAGGGATGCTCACTATTAAAGGGATGCTCACTATTAAAGGGATACTCGCCAGATAAAGGGATACTCACCAGTTAAAGGGATACTCACCAGTTAACGGGACACTCACCAGTTAAAGGGATGATCACCAGTTAAAGGGATGCTCACTATTAAAGGGATACTCACCAGTTAAAGGGATACTCACCAGTTAAAGGGATACTCACCAGTTAAAGTGATACTCACCAGTTAAAGGGATGCTCACCAGTTTAAGGGATGCTCACCAGTTAAAGGGATGCTCACCATTTCATGCTCCCTCAGTACTGCCCCTCTGACAGTATGGCACTGTCTCAGTACTGCCCGTCAGAAAGTGCAGCAGTCCCTCAGCACTGCCCGTCCGACAATGCAGCGCTCCCTCAGTACCGCCCCTCCGACAGTGCGGCGCTCCCTCAGTGTAATGATCAATAACATGTCATTCTATAGTGGACACTAGGTGGAGCCGTACAGCTGTGTAGAGCTGTATATAAGACTACACTACCCAGCTGTATGTATATTAAGACTACATTACCCATGAGGCACTAGGCTACCCACAAGGCAGCAGTCAAGATAGATGCCTCTACAGATACTGTACCTAGTCCACATGTGCTCAATAAAAGTGTCTAGCAAAAGCTAGCTGTGTTCATAATAAGAATGTCTATTTATTAATGAACATAAGATGGTACCAGGATGGTGAAGATCTGCTGAAAATTGTGAAAAGCGACATGGAGAATTTGAAGCCACCAGAGCATTTGAAACTCACAGGAAACATCGACTACAATTGGCAGACTCTTAAACAACAATTCGAACTCTACATTGCAGCCATCGGATTCGGTATGAAGCCAGACGCAAGGAAGATAGCGTTGCTGCTTACGGTTGCAGGCCCACAGGTGATAGAGATATTTACTACATTTGTATTTAATCCAGAGGAGAACAGAGAAAAATTAGAAGATGTGCTAAAAAAATTTGATGCACATTGCTCTCCCAAAAAGAATGAGACCTATGAAAGATACATCTTCCGTTCTCGGACACAGCAACAAAATGAGACTTTTGATAGCTTTATAACTGATCTGAAACTGAAAGCACAGACATGTAATTTCTCTGAGCTGAAATCATCCATGATTCGTGACCAGATTGTGTTTGGTATTCATGATAAAAAAGTCAGGGAACGTCTGTTGAGAGAAACCGAACTAAATTTGGAAAATGCAGTGAAAATATGCCAAGCCAGCGAGCTAGCTCGAAAGCACGCGAAGACTTTCAGTGAAATCAATAATGATGCGATTGTAATGAGTGATAATGCTGCTGTCGGTGCTGTGTCCTACAAGGGGAAGAAACGTGGGCAGAACAGAAATGAAAAGCAATCGGAGGATGAAATTTTTAATTGTAAACGCTGTGGTTACAAACACCAGTTAAGACAATGCCCAGCGTTTGGAAAAATGTGCACAAAGTGTAATGGAAAGAATCACTTTGCCAAACAATGCTTTTCAAAAGTAAAAACTAAGAAAGGGCAATGAGTTAATGTAATTGAGGACACTGATTTAAGTGAGACATTTTTTGTAGGAATGGTGTCATGTGACAATATCAAAAAGGATACAGAAAATGTGCAGCCCTCAGAAATGGACAATGCTGAACATAAAGTTAATGCAGTAAAAGAGGACAAATGGATGATCCCACTGCAGATAAATGGAGCATTAGTTACATTGAAACTGGACACTGGGGCAAAAGCAAACTTAATCAGTATGAGTGACATTAAAACTATGAAAGAAAAGCCCAAACTACAGAAAAAGTCAGTACTACTGAAGAACTATAATGGTCAGAAAATAGATAGCTTAGGTGTATGCAGACTTAAAGTGACAGTCAAAGACAAAGTGCATCATCTCATGTTTTCTGTTGTGGCTGAAGGACTTGATTCACTATTGGGTGACAAAGCTTGTGAGGACTTAGAACTGGTCAAGAGAGTCTACCGTATAAACTGTGCCATAAGCAGACCAGATGACTCGGTGGATTCTGTAGTGAATAATTTCCAAGATGTGTTCAAAGGATTTGGAGTTCTACCATTCACTTAAAAGATCCAGCTAAAGGAGGATGCTCAGCCAGTGGTACATGCTCCACGAAGAGTTCCAGCACCCCTGCGTGACCGGCTCAAGAATGAACTGAACAGAATGACCACACTAGGAGTCATCAGGAAAGTCGAAGAGCCAACAGACTGGGTTAACTCCATGGTATGTGTAAAGAAAAAGAACAATGATCTAAGAATATGCATGGATCCAAAGGACTTAAATGCAAACATAAAACGTGAACACTACCAGATTCCCAAGCGAGAAGAAATCACCAGTGAAATGTCAGGTGCCAGATACTTTACAAAGCTCGATGCCTCACAAGGATTTTGGCAACTAAAACTGGATGAAGAGAGCACCAAATACTGTACCTTCAACACACCATTTGGCAGGTATTGTTTCCTCAGAATGCCTTTCGGGATAATATCTGCATCTGAAATCTTTCATAGAGTGATGGAACACATAATTGAAGGTCTGGAAGGAGTTCAGGTCTATGTTGATGACATCATCATCTGGAGCTCCACACTGAATGAACACAATGAGAGCCTGACTAAAGTGCTACAGAGCATACGCCAGAATGGACTGAAGCTCAACAAAGCCAAGTGTCAGTTTGGCGTCCAGGAAGTCACTTTCTTAGGAGATAATCTATCTGGTAAAGGAATAGAGCCAGATATGGAAAAAGTAAACGCCATCCTCAAAATGCCCCGACCCACTGACAAAAAAGGAGTGCTACGCATCATGGGGATGATAAACTTCATTGGAAAGTTCATTCCTAACTTGTCAGCCAAGACAGCCTGTCTGCGAGACCTGCTACATAAAACAAATGAGTTCGCATGGACAGAAAGACATGAACAAGAGTGGATAAACCTCAAAACAGTGCTGACAACCACACCTGTACTCACCTTCTTTGACCCAACAAAAAGAATCAAAGCGTCAACGGATGCATCAAAAGATGGCCGAGGTGCGGTCTTGCTACAAGCAGAGGGTGAAGATTGGAAGCCTGTTGCCTATGCCTCCAGGTCTATGACTGATACTGAGTGTCGATACGCCCAGATTGAAAAGGAATGTCTAGGCTTGGTAGTTGGACTAGAAAAGCTTCATGGCTACATATATGGACTTCCCACCTTCACAGTTGAGACAGACCACAGCCCTCTGGTTGCCATCATAAAAAAAAACCTGAATGAGATGTCTCCAAGGATTCAACGACTCATGATGAAGCTGCAAAGATATGACTTTGAACTGATCTACACACCAGGCAAATACATAGTGTTAGCAGATGCACTATCCCGAGCACCCACAATGAGTCATGTGAGCTCTACTGAAGAAGACGTGGATGTTCATGTGAGTATGGTCACTGCTGCGCTGCCCGTGTCAGACACAAAATCAAGGCAAATAGCAGAAGAAACAGTAAAAGATACAGTATTACAAACAGTAATAGAGAACATTCATCATGGTTGGCCAAAAGGTTCCTGTCCAAAATATTTTCACATAAGGTCAGAATTGAGTGTCACAAGTGGACTATTACTAAAACAGAACAGAATAGTCATTCCACAGGCTCTACGTCAAGACATGCTCAAAAGGATTCATGAGGGACACCTCGGAATTGAAAAATGCAAAAGGAGAGCAAGAGACACTGTTTATTGGCCTGGCATAAATAAGGACATTGAGAACATGATAGGCAAATGTGAGACATGTCAGAAACACCAAAACAAACAAGCAAAGGAACCAATGTTAGTAGCTGACATACCAACACCACCATGTAACAGGAAAGCTACAGAACTGAGGAAGGACAGATTCTCAGGAGGAACCGCCGTTCCCTCCTAAAAACACAAGAGACTATTCAAGACCAGATTGATGACAATGCCGCAACTGCATCTTGTCATTCACCGCCAGAACAATCTCATGAAGACACATCAGACTTACCCGTGTTGAGAAGATCCACACGTGAAGTAAAAAAGCCTGATAGACTTAATCTTTGAGTACAATGTAAAGCTTTGAAAATGTGTTGACTGTTTTGAAAATGTTTGTTTATAGAGCACTAACAAAAGTGTTACTGATATTATCTTTATTGTTTTCTTGAAAGTTGATTGATATTGATTTTGTTAAACCTCAAAGAAAGGGGGATGTAATGATCAATAACATGTCATTCTATAGTGGACACTAGGTGGAGCCGTAGAGCTGTGTAGAGCTGTATATAAGACTACACTACCCAGCTGTATGTATATTAAGACTACATTACTCATGAGGCACTAGGCTACCCACAAGGCAGCAGTCAAGATGGATGCCTCTACAGATAATGTACCTAGTCCACATGTGCTCAATAAAAGTGTCTAGCAAAAGCTAGCTGTGTTCATAATAAGAATGTCTATTTATTAATGAACATAAGACTCAGTACCGCCCCTCCGACAGTGCGGCACTCCCTCAGCACTGCCACTCTGATAGTGTAACGCTCCCTCAGTACTGCCCCTTCGACAGTGCGGCGCTCCCTCAGTACTGCCCCTCCGACAGTGCGGCGTTCCCTCAGTACTGCCCCTCCGACAGTGCAGCACTCCCTCAGTACTGCCACTCCGACAGTGCGGTGCTCCCTCAGTACTGCCCCTCCGACAGTGCGGTGCTCCCTCAGTACTGCCCCTCCGACAGTGCAGCACTCCCTCAGTACTGCCACTCCGACAGTGCGGCGCTCCCTCAGTACTGCCACTCCGACAGTGCGGCGCTCCCTCAGTACTGTCACTCCGACAGTGCGACGCTCCCTCAGTACTGCCCATCTGACAATGCAGGGCTCCCTCAGTACCACCCCTCCGACAGTGCGGCATTCCCTCGTACTGCCCTTCTGACAGTGCGGCACTCCCTCAGCACTGCACCTCCAACAGTGCAGAGCTCCCTCAGTAGTGCCCCTCTGACAGTGCGGCATTCCCTCAGTACTTTATTAAAATTTGTTTATGGGATGTGGGTGTCGCTGGCAAGGCCAGCATTTATTGCCCATCCCTAATTGCCCCAGAGAAGGTGGTGGTGAGCCACCTTTTTAAACCGCTGCAGTCCGTGTGGTGAAGGTGCTCCCACAGCGCTGTTAGGGAGGGTGTTCCAGGATTTTGACCCAGCGATGATGAAGGATCGGCGATATATTTCTAAGTCAGGATGGTGCGTGACTTGGAGGTGGTGGTGTTCCCATGTGCCTGCTGCCCTTGTCCTTCTAGGTGGTAGAGGTCGCGGGTTTGGGAGGTGCTGCTGAAGAAGCCTTGGCGAGTTGCTGCAGTGCATCTTGTAGATGGTACACACTGCAGCCACGGTGCGCCGGTGGTGGAGGGAGTGAATGTTTAAGGTGGTGGATGGGGTGCCAATCAAGCGGGCTGCTTTGTCCTGGATGGTGTCGAGCTTCTTGAGTGTTGTTGGAGCTGCATTGATCCAGGCAAGTGGAGAGTATTCCATCACACTCCTGACTTGTGCCTTGTAGATGGTAGAAAGTCTTTGGGAGTCAGGAGGTGAGTCACTCACCACAGAATACCCAGCCTCTGACCTGCTCTTGTTGCCGCAGTATTTGTGTGACTGGTCCAGTTAAGTTTCTGGTCAATGGTGACCCCAAGGTTGTTGATGGTGGGGGATTCGGCGATGGTATTGCCATAGAATGTCAATGGGCGGTGGTTAGACTCTCGCTTGTTGGAGATGGTCATTGCCTGGCGCGAATGTTACCTGCCACTTATCAGCCCAAGCCTGTACGTTATCCAGGTTTTGTTGCATGCGGGCATGGGCTGCTTCATTACCTGAGCAGTTGTGAATGGCACTGAACACTGTGCAGTCATCAGTGAACATTCCCATTTCTGACCATATGTCGGAGGGAAAGTCGTTGATGAAGTTGCTGAAGATGGTTGGGCCCAGGACACTGCCCTGAGGAACTCCAGCATCTTCCTTTGTGCTAGGTATGACTCCAGCCAGTGGAGAACTTTCCCCCCGCTTCCCATTGACTTCAGTTTTACTAGGGATCCTTGATACCACACTCAGTCAAATGCTGCCTTGATGTCAAGGGCAGTCACTCTCATCTCATCTCTGGAATTCAGCTCCTTTGTCCATGTTTGGACCTAGGCTGTAATGAGGTCGGGAGCAGAGTGGTCTTGGCGGAACCCAAACTGGGCATCAGTGAGCAGGTTATTGGTGAGTAAGTGCCGCTTGATAGCTCTGTTGATGACACCATCCATCACTTTGCTGATGATTGAGAGTAGGCTGATGGGGCGGTAATTGGCCGGGTTGGATTTGTCCTGCTTTTTGTGGACAGGACATACCTGGGCAGTTTTCCACATTGTCGGATAGATGGCAGTGATGTAGCTGTACTGGAACAGCTTGGCTAGAGGCGCAGCTAGTTCTGGAGCACAAGTCTTCAGCACAAATGTAGAAAAGGGGGGGTAAGGTTAGGTGGGGTGTGGTTTTGGTTGCCCCTGGGGTTTGTCTCTGGCCAGTCAGAAGTATCTGAGCTGCTCCAGGCCCCGTGCGGTTTTGAATCGCTCCCTTTTCTGGTTCTGACCGCCGGACCTATTTCAGTAGCGACGTAGACAAAACGAGACTCGTGGTTGGGTGCAAAGAAGACCAGTATTTTTTGAAATAAAGAATAAATTGAAAATAATGATGAATACAGCACACCTTTGCTTAATACAGCATACCTTCGCTTAATACAGCACACCTTTGCTTAATACAGCACACCTTCGCTTAATACAGCACACCTTTGCGTAATACAGCACACCTTTGCTTAATACAGCACACTTTTACTTAATACATCACACCTTTGCTTAATACAGCACACTTTTACTTAATACATCACACCTTTGCTTAATACAGCACACTTTTACTTAATAGGGGAGGAGAAACGGACACATCGAGGGAAAATTGACTAAAATTACAATTTAACAAATTCCCCTTTAATTCCCACCCCTAATACCTATCTAGGTTGCCTTGTAATGGGCCAGAAAGCTTATGCTCACCAGTGAATGCCTATTCCATGCCCCTGCGGTTTGTCTTAGTTTCTTCACCGCCCCGAAGTAGAGATACCCCAGTAATTCAAAAGTAACTGCTGGCATTCCACTTCTTTGGGCGGGTTGTTGAGCTGTTCCTCTTGTGGGCAGGGCATCGGAAGCAAGGCAGCAGAGAGAGAGAGACTGGCTTCCTGAGGGGTTATCTTTATACCCCATTGGGAGCTGTTATCTTCGCGCCCAAATCTGGATGTAGCTGGGCTATACAAAAGGGACCGATCTGTCCCCATTGACTGTACTGGGTTTGAATGTGTTTCCCATTTGTTTAAACTGGTTTGTGCTCAGTTTAAAATGTCTCAAGTGCTGGACAAACAAATCCTTAAGTGTTCAGTCAACAGCACTCAAGTGCTTTGTAAACAATCCATTGTCTTGTGGTCACCGCCGAACCGCAACTGATTGACAGCTTTAAGTAGTTAAGCCCTTGAGTCAACATTGTAGAGAGCTCGTGTAAACAAACAATCCTTTTGTTCCTCTGTTGAACTTCCTAAACCGCAGTTGATTGACAGTTTTAAGTACCTCAAGTACTTCAGTCAGTGATGGGAGATGTTCGAACAGGCTGCCTTTGTCTTCTGCCACGAGGCCTGACAGCCATTTTTGATGCCCTGGGTTTTTAAGGTACATTCCAACCAGGTTTTCTTTTAATCAAATAATCTTTGGGGGCTGCAGAAATTTCTGAAATTTTGCGACACCTTGCAGTCCTCCCTAGGATACTAAAACTTGCTTGTAGTATCCTGTTCAAAGGTGAGCAATAATTTCCGACCCCCCACAAACAACCTTCCCTTATACTTATCTATATTTATCTCTGATCCCCCGACACCTCCATCCCCCTTACCCAGAGAGAATCGCTGTACACGGTGGGCATCTATCGATAGAAAAACATGATTAGTTACAATAATTCAAACATGGAGGTTACCAATGCCCCTGCACCACTTGTGACATGGTTTTAACATGACACAACACCTTTAATGAGATTAACACCAAGCCAAAACATATCTGTTAAAAATACAAACGGAAGAAAACGAGCTTCCTTTTTTTATAATGCAATTGTCTGACACTTTAATAAATGGCACCATTCTTCAGCCATAAATGTATTTCAAACTTCCACAATCTACGAACACAACAATTCACAGGCATATGCAATTTGTTCAATTGACTCTAAACAAGTAGTACAATCTCACAGTTAGGAACCAAATTCACACATTATTTCCTTTGGAGTTGGGACCAGTACATAATACAAAATATAAAATAATTAACAAGCTTTTTGTAAACTCTTAATCTTAATCTGGATTTCCAATAACAGTTTAATTGCTGTGGGCACTGCCTCCTGCAGACCCCTCCCTTCATGGGCTAGGGGTGCTCCCTTCCCCGAGCATCCAAAGACACGATGGTCCTCTGCACCTCCTGAAACTCTGAAAAAGACTTTAAAAAAAACATCTAGCCAGGTTCCCTGGCTCGGGGGAATGTGATCAGGTCCCGCGACCTCGGCTCACATAGGCAACACTCTGGAACGGGATCATACTTAAAACTTATACTCTAATAATTAACACTACCGAATTGCAATATAAGATTAAAATTAACACATTCTAACTTAATCCTCTATACACGTTACTTGAACAAAACGATATACAAGCGTTGCCCGTCTCCGGGCGGCCAGCCTAATCCCTGTTTGGACTGTTGCAGGCTGCTCCCTGTGGCGAAGCTGGACTGGTCCCAACTTCTGGTCCCTTGCAGCTTATGGCTGCTGGTTGGGGACTTCTGTCTTTTGGCTTCTCCCTGACTCGGGAGACCGCCCTATTCCACTGGAAAGTGGGTGACCATACTTTCTTGGGCTGGGGTACCTGAAGAGACCTCCTAGGGAGTGTCGCTGGTGGGGCTACCCTGGCGAGCGGACCCTTAGCTCGGGTCACGCTGCTTGCTGGCTGGGGACATTCTCCCTCGGGTCCCTCCCTTCCCAAACCTGGGCTGGGGACAGGCAATCCCTTGCCACCGGCTGCCGGTGGCTGAGAGTCTTCCCCTTCAGGTCTAAAACCTGGTTTAGGCTCCTCCCCGGAGTCCCACAAGAGAGGGGCAATCGCTCGGGCCAAGTGCTGGGGAACTTCTCCCTTCACGCACGCGACTGCGCCTGCGTGTGCAGTCTGTGTGTGTGTATGCACTGCAGGCTGAGGATTTCTAATCTCAGGTACAATCCCAGCTGTCTGTTTCCCTGCCTCCGGCTTAAACAATTCGCATTGTGTAATATAGCTAGCAGCCTGCCAGTAACCCTGTTCTGAACTCTTTTCCCTTACCAGGGCGGCCTTAAAGGCGGAATCTTGGGCTTGGACCTGCTTTTGGTCCAGGGCCAAAACTATCCCCTGTGTGCCTCCCTTGTCCTGGATTGCTGCTACCGGACCTGCTCTACAGGGGTCCCAGAACTCTCCTTCCCTGTCCCCCTGCTTAAACAACTTACACTGGTCATGAATGGCTCCTCCCCTAACATAAGCCACAGCGCCTGCCTGTGCAGCCTGTGAGCTTGTACCCATTGCGGGCTGAGGATTTCTGACCTCAGGTTCAATCCCAGCTGCCCGTTTCCCTGCCTCCGGCTTAAACAATTTATACTGATTCACATGGAACCATTTTGTGCACCGGGGCAGTTTTACTGCATAAACCATGGGGCTGGCTCTATCGACTATACTATAGGGTCCCATGTACAGTGGCTCTAAACTCCCCACCCGGGCGTAGTTCCTAACCATAACCTGGTACACTGGTCCTGGTCCCGGCCTATCTAGCGGGGCCTGCTGTGCTTCCGCTACCACCTCATCCTCCACCCCACCTTGCTGCCAGAGCTCCTGAAAGCTCGGAGCTGTGGGTGGCGGTTGTAGGACCTCTGATTCCCTAACCAACCTTGTTCTGGGTGTTGCCTGGGGGACGGTTCTATTTGGGTTGCTGGTAAAGTTCGACTGACCTGCCTTCGGGCTGATAAGACATATCATCCCCTTTGCCCTCTTTAAAGCCATATTCAAGCTTTCTATCTCTTCCCTACAGGGGCCATGATCTGCTTCCTCAAACCCTTGGTCGCAGGCCAGCTTATACACTGCCTTTACCTCCCTAAACTTTTCCTCCTGCTCTTTTACTTCTTGTATGAGGCAGGCATTCTCCTCCCGCACCCTCATCTCATTGCTCTTGTCCTCTGCAACTAGGCACTTCAGGTACTCCAACTCGTACCTCGTGTGGCTTTTGCCCTCACTAAGCTGGTCCACCAGGCGCTCTATCTTGGCCTGGTATTCTTCAATCTCCATTTCCCTATCCCAACTCTCTGCTTTAACTTCCCAAAGCCTGCGGGAACCTAACCACAAACAGATCAGTTGGATAAAAAGAAACCCAATAACTGCTGCTCTCTCCAGACCCAGACCACCATCTGCTACATCGCATACTGTTGCCGACGGTCCTGCCGCGGTCGCCATTTTGTAGAAAGGGGGTAAGGTTAGTTGGGGTGTGATTTTGGTTGCCCCTGGGGTTTGTCTCTGGCCAGTCAGAAGTATCTGAGCTGCTCCAGGCCCCGTGCGGTTTCGAATTGCTCCCTTTTCTGGTTCTAACCGCCGGACTTATTTCAGTAGCGATGTAGACAAAACGAGACTCGTGGTTGGGTGCAAAGAAGACCAGTATTTATTGAAATAAAGAATAAATTGAAAATAATGATGAATACAGCACACCTTTGCTTAATACAGCACACCTTTGCTTAATACAGCACACTTTTACTTAATACAGCACACCTTTGCTGAATACAACACACTTTTACTTAATAGGGGAGGAGAAACAGACACATCGAGGGAAAATTGACTAAAATTACAATTTAACAAATTCCCCTTTAATTCCCACCCCTAATACCTATCTAGGTTGCCTTGTAATGGGTCTGAAAGTTTATGCTCACCAGTGAATGCCTGCTCCATGCCCCTGCAGTCTGTCTTAGATTCTTCACCGCCCCGAAGTAGAGATACCCCAGTAATTTAAAAGTAACTGCTGGTATTCCACTTCTTTGGGCGGGCTGTTGAGCTGTTCCTCTTGTAGGCAGGGCATCGGAAGCAAAGCGGCAGAGAGAGAGAGAATGGCTTCCTGAGGGGCTATCTTTATACCCCATTGGGAGCCGTTATCTTCGCGCCCAAATCTGGATGTATCTGGGCTATACAAAAGGGACTGATCTGTCCCCATTGCCTGTAATGGGTTTGAATGTGTTTCCCATTCATTTAAACTGGTTTGTGCTCAGTTTAAAATGTCTCAAGTGCTGGACAAACAAATCCTTAAGTGTTCAGTCAACAGCACTCAAGTGCTTTGTAAACAATCCATTGTCTTGTGGTCACCACCCAACCGCAAC
Source organism: Somniosus microcephalus (assembly GCF_052327205.1). Taxonomy (NCBI): domain Eukaryota; kingdom Metazoa; phylum Chordata; class Chondrichthyes; order Squaliformes; family Somniosidae; genus Somniosus; species Somniosus microcephalus. The sequence goes on along the minus strand of NC_140988.1, from coordinate 4,549,956 downwards.
TGATTGACAGCTTTAAGTAGTTAAGCCCTTGAGTCAACATTGTAGAGAGCTCGTGTAAACAAACAATCCTTTTGTTCCTCTGTTGAACTTCCTAAACCGCAGTTGATTGACAGTTTTAAGTACCTCAAGTACTTCAGTCAGTGATGGGAGATGTTCGAACAGGCTACCTTTGTCTTCTGCCACGAGGCCTGACAGCCATTTTTGATGCCCTGGGTTTTTAAGGTACATTCCAACCAGGTTTTCTTTTAATCAAATAATCTTCGGGGGCTGCAGAAATTTCTGAAATTTTGCGAAATCTTACACGACAGCCGGGATGTTGTCGGGGCCCATAGACTTTGCTGTATCCAGTGCGCTGAGCCGTTGCTTGCTATCATGTGGAGTGAATCGAATTGGCTGAAGACTGGCCTCTGTGATGGTGGGGACCTCAGGAGGAGGCCGATATAGATCATCCACTTGGCACTTCTTGCTGAAGATGGTTGCAAACGCTTCAGCCTTGTCTTTTGCACTCATGTGCTGGGCTCCACCATCATTGAGGATGGGGATATTCATGGAGCCCCCTCCTCCCGTTAGTTGTTTAATGGTCCACCACCATTCACAACTGGATGTGGCAGGACTGCAGAGCTTTGATCTGATCCGTTGATTGTGGGATCGCTTAGCTCTGTCTATAGCATGCTGCTTCCGCTTTTTAGCATGCATGTAGTCCTGTGTTGCAGCTTACCCAGGTTGGCACCTCATTTTTAGATACGCCTGGTGCTGCTCCTGGCATGCTCTTCTACACTCCTTATTGAACCAGGGTTGGTCCCCTGGCTTGATGGTAATGGTAGAGTGAGGGGCATGCCAGGCCATGAGGTTACAGATTGTGGAGGAATACAAATCTGCTGCTACTGATAGCCCACAGCGCCTCATGGATGCCCAGTTTTGAGCTGCTAGATCTGTTTTGAATCTGTTCTGAATCATTTAGCATGGTGGTAGTGCCACACAACACGATGGAGGGTGTCCTCAGTGTGAAGACGGGACGTCGTCCCAACAATGATTATACTACACCACCAATAATGCAGCGCTCCCTCAGTACTGACTCTCCGACAGTGCAGCGCTCCCTCAGTATTGCACTTTCGACAATGCGGCACTCCCTCAGTGCAGCCGCCCCGACAGTGCAGCGCTCCCTCAGTACTGCCCCACCGACAGTGCGGCGCTCCCTCAGTACTGCCCCTCCAACAGTGCGGCGCTCTCCAGTGCTGCCCTTCCGACAGTGCAGCGCTCCCTCAGTACTGCCCCTCTGACAGTGCGGCGCTCCCTCAGTACTGTCCCTCTGACAGTGCGGCGCTCCCTCAGTATTGCCCCTCCGACAGTGCAGCGCTCCCTCAGTACTGCCCCTCTGACAGTGCAGCGCTCCCTCAGTACTGCCCCTCCGACAGTGCGGCGCTCCCTCAGTACTGTCCCTCTGACAGTGCGGCGCTCCCTCAGTACTGCCCCTCCGACAGTGCAGCGCTCCCTCAGTACTGTCCCTCTGACAGTGCGGCGCTCCCTCAGTACTGCCCCTCCGACAGTGCGGCGCTCCCTCTGTACTGTCCCTCCGACAGTGCGGCGCTCCCTCAGTACTGCCCCATCGACAGTGCGGCGCTCCCTCAGTACTGCCCCTCCGACAATGCGGCGCTCCCTCAGTACTGCCCCTCCGACAGTGCGGCGCTCCCTCAGTACTGCCCCTCCGACAGTGCGTCGCTCCCTCAGTACTGTCCCTCTGACAGTGCGGCGCTCCCTCAGTATTGCCCCTCCGACAATGCAGCGCTCCCTGAGTACTGTCCCTCCGACAGTGCGGCGCTCCCTCAGTACTGCCCCTCCGACAGTGCGGCGCTCCCTCAGTACTGCCCCTCCGACAGTGCGGCGCTCCCTCAGTACTGCCCCTCCGACAGTGCGCCGCTCCCTCAGTACTGCCCCTCCGACAGTGCGGCGCTCCCTCAGTACTGCCCCTCCGACAGTGCGGCGCTCCCTCAGTACTGCCCCTCTGACAGTGCGCCGCTCCCTCAGTACTGCCCCTCCGACAGTGCGGCGCTCCCTCAGTACTGCCCCTCCGACAGTGCGGCGCTCCCTCAGTACTGCCCCCCGACAGTGCGGCGCTCCCTCAGTACTGCCCCTCCGACAGTGCGGCGCTCCCTCAGTACTGCCCCTCCGACAGTGCGGCGCTCCCTCAGTACTGCCCCTCCGACAGTGCGGCGCTCCCTCAGTACTGCCCCTCCGACAGTGCGGCGCTCCCTCAGTACTGCCCCTCCGACAGTGCGGCGCTCCCTCAGTACTGCCCCTCCGACAGTGCAACACTCCCTCAGTACTGCCCCTCCGACAGTGCGGCGCTCCCTCAGTACTGGCCCTCAGAGAGAAAGGGACAGAGAGAGAGGGCTGGAGAGAGAGGGGGATGGAGAGAGAGGGGGATGGAGAGAGAGAAGGGGAGAGAGAGGGTTGGAGAGAGAGTGGGATGAGGAAAGAGGGGGATGGAGAGAGAGAGAGTGGAGAGAGAGGGACGGAGAGAGAGCGGGATGGAGAGAGAGAGGGGTGGAGAGGGGGGATGGAGAGAGGGGGGTGGAGAGAGAGAGGGATGGAGAGAGAAGGGGTGGAGAGAGAGAGGGGGATAGAGAGAGAGAGGGGGATGGAGAAAGAGGGGGAGCGAGAGAGGGGTAGAGAGAGGGGACGAGAGAGAGGTGTGGAGAGAGGGGGAGAGAGAGAAAGCGTGAAAGAGTGACTGAGAGAAAGAGAGGTACAGGGAAAGAGGTGGACGGGGCTGAGAGGAAGCGTGAGAGACAGACGCAGAAGGAAGCTGGTAGTCCAAGCGCTGTGGTCAGGCATCACTCAGACTGGGTGTGCCAGTGGATGAAAACTCTGGACAGGTGGCCGGAAGCGATACAGGCCAGAGGTCAGGGAAATGCGAGCAGGTGGGCCGGCAAGCACTTGTGTGGAAACTGAGCTGTGAAACATCACGAACGATTTATGGAAACCAACCAGGGTTTGGTTTGAATACTGAGTCAAGATTATAGCCCGTCTCAAACAAGTGTAACTGAAGTTCTGGTAAAATAGGGGGCGAGTTTCAGCCGCGCGTTCAGGTGCTAAACAACCTCCAAAGTGGCCAAGGTGGAGTCTTGAGCTGAATCGCCAGTTTAGCCCACAAGGCACCACCTTGGTAAAGTTGAAGCTGTCATTGGGAATGGCCGCCCACAGGATCGTTAAGGGGCTGATTGCCACTTAAAATGCCTGCCACTGCTCATTAACGAGGCTGCATGTCATTTTGGTGGCTAACACTTGTTCTAACGCCCTCGCCTAACAGCCTCCAGCTATTGGGGAGTAAACAAGGCCTTGCTGTGAATTTCAAGCATTACTTATAGGGATGCTCACCAGTTAAAGGGACACTCACCAGTTAAAGGGATACTCACCAATTAAAGGGATGATCACCAGTTAAAGGGATGCACACCAGTTAAAGGGATACTCACCAGTTAAAGGGATACTCACCAGTTAAAGGGATGCTCACCAGTTAAAGGGATACTCACCAGTTAAAGGGATACTCACCAGTTAAAGGGATGCTCACCAGTTAAAGGGAGGCACACCAGTTAAATGGACACTCACCAGTTAAAGGGACGCTCACCTGTTAAAGGGATACTCACCAGTTAAAGGGATGCTCACTAGTTAAAGGAATACTCACCAGTTAAAGGGATGATCACCAGTTAAAGGGAGGCACACCAGTTAAAGGGATACTCACCAGTTAAAGGGATGCTCACCAGTTAAAGGGATACTCACCAGTTAAAGGGATGCTCACTAGTTAAAGGGATGCTCACCAGTTAAAGGGATGCTCACCAGTTAAATGGATACTCACCAGTTAAAGGGATGCCCACCAGTTAAAGGGATACTCACCAGTTAAAGGGATGCTCACCAGTTAAAGGGATACTCACCAGTTAAAGGGATGCTCACCAGTTAAAGGGATGCTCACCAGTTAAAGGGATACTCACCAGTTAAAGGGATGCTCACCAGTTAAAGGGATGCTCACCAGTTAAAGGGATGCTCACCAGTTAAAGGGATACTCACCAGTTAAAGGGATGCTCACTAGTTAAAGGAATACTCACCAGTTAAAGGGATGCCCACCAGTTAAAGGGATACTCACCAGTTGAAGGGATGTTCACCAGTTAAAGGGATACTCACCAGTTAAAGGGATGCTCACCAGTTAAAGGGATGCTCACCAGTTAAAGGGATGCTCAATATTTCATGTTCCCTTGCGGCTGGAGCTGTGAGAAGGACCCCGAGACACATCGGGAGACTTTCTGGGAGACTTTGTCAAGATTCACCAACACTCGAGCAACATTTATTCTGGAAATCTCTGAGGACCTCACCTAGAAAGAGTGAGTCTTGTGCTACTACACCTTATTGGTCACCTTATAGGAGTCACCAGGGGAAAGGGAGAGCTTGGCCAAGGGTATCTTGCTTGGGGTCCCCCTTTGGTGTGCAGGAGGAATGGGAGGAGGACCTGAGGCCAGGCAGAGCAGCACCGGCTGCTGCAGGAGAGGGGGACAGGAGTGCGAGGTGGGTACAGGACGTCCCTCCTCCTCTGGACCTCCTCCACCAGGACCCCCACTGCCGTGTCCGAGAACCTGCGTACCCTCTCCCTCAGTCCCTGAGCCATCCTGCAAAGTGCTGCTGTGTGTCAGGCAGCACACTCAGTGGAAGTGGGCGCGAGGAGCCCACATATACAGCGCCACAAACATTGCGTCCAATCAGCCCTTGTGCTAAACCTGCAGCTTTCTCCGGTTTAGCCTCCGGGCAAGTTCAAATTATGGTCATCAGCAATTCGGACCAAAACTGTGTGCTAAATCCAGACTTTCAAACAGGCGTGTCTTAGGAGAACCTCACCCAATTAGTGCCTTGTTTCACCCTTTCACCAAAATTACCGCTCGAATCTCTTCATTTCTGTTGTCAATGCGCGGGTTTTTTGGGGGTGGAGCAAGGGACAGAGGGGTGAAACATAAAGTGATGGTGCCCGGTTGAATTTGGACTTTCAGAAGGCTTTAGATAAGGTCCCGCATAAGAGATTAGCGTGTAAAGTTAAAGCACATGGGATTGGGGGTAAGGTACTGTCTTGGATAGAGAACTGGTTGGCAGACAGGAAGCAAAGAGTTGGAATAAATGGGTCTTTTTCCGAGTGACAGGCAGTGACTAGTGGGGTACCGCAGGGATCGGTGCTAGGACCCCAGTTATTCACAATATATATAAATGATCTAGACGAGGGAACTAGATGTAATATCTCCAAGTTTGCAGATGGCACAAAGCTGGCTGGGCATGTGAGCTGTGAGGAGGATGCAGAGGAACTCCAGCATGATTTGGACAGGTTGGGTGATTGGGCAGATGCATGGCAGATGCAGTATAATGTGGATAAATGCGAGGTTATCCACTTTGGTAGCAAAAACAGGAAGGCAGATTATTATCTGAACGGCAATAGATTGGGAAAAGGGGAAGTGCAATGAGACCTGGGTGTCTTTGTGCACCAGTCACTGAAGGTAAGCATGCAGGTGCAGCAGGCGGTTAAGAAGACAAATGGTATGTTGGCCTTCATAGCGAGAGGATTCGAGTACAGGAGCAAGGATGTCTTGCTGCAGTTGTACAGGGCCTTGGTGAGGCCACACCTTGAGTATTGTGTACAGTTTTGGTCGCCTTATCTGAGGAAGGATGTTCTTGCCATGGAGAGAGTGCAGTGAAGATTCACCAGACTGATACCTGGGATGGCAGGAATGACATATGAGGAAAGATTGGGTCAATTAGGCTTATATTCGCTAGAGATTAGAAGAATGAGAGGGGATCTCATTGAAACTTATAAAATTCTAACAGGACTAGACAGACTAGATGCAGGAAGGATGTTCCCGATGACGGGGGAGTCCAGAACCAGGGGTCACAGTCTAAGGATTAGGAGTAAGCGATTTAGGACAGAGATGAGGAGGAATTTCTTCACCCAGAGAGTGGTGAACCTGTGGAATTCTCTACCACAGAAGGCAGTTGAGGCCAATTTATTAAATATATTCAAGAAGGAGTTAGATATATTTCTTAAGGCTAAAGGGATCAAGGGATATGGGGAGAAGGCAGGGACAGGGTACTGAATTTGGATGATCAGCCATGATCGCATTGAATGGCGGAGCAGGCTCAAGGGGCCGAATGGCCTACTCCTGCTCCTATCTTCTATGTTTCTATGGGAGAAAAATTCAGTATCGCCCCGTTTGGGGCGCCATTATCGGCCGTGTGCAAAGTTTAGCGCCTGGCGCTAATTATCGCCTCCGACAGCAAACTTGGCTTTTATCGCCCCTGGAGGTGATTGGAGCGCTAAATCAGACGCTTCACACCTGTCTTAAGGTGCAAAGGCTGAGGAGCGAGGCGCTACCTCAGAGCGCTGGCGAAGCAAGGAAGGGCAAATCAAAATAAACCTGCAAAGTGCTGCTCAGTACTCAAAACTCCTTCACACAGTGTTGAATCTCTCCAGAAGTCTCTCTCTCTCTCTCTCAGAATGCGTGGTGCAAAAATGTCACCGATAAAAAAAGGCAGGAAGCGGGCGCCTTTAAATAGCGCTCCCCCAGTCCCTTTCTGACAGCAAAACGCTCCCCTCAGCCTGTTGTTGCTAGCGGCAGGCGGTAAGGCAGGGGGCGCCACTCAATATCCGGTCTAGGGCGCTAACAGGGCATAGCGCACTCGACTGACATCATGATCTGCCGGCGCAGGAGATCGTGGCAGTAGTGTTTAGCGCCGCCGCAAAATGTCTAGTTAATTTCGTGAGCAGCGCAAACATCGCCGCGCCCGGGCGCTAGTTGCTTTGCGCCCCATTAGCGCCCTCTTACGGTGCTAACGGGAGGCGCAAACAACTGAATTTTTCCCCCTATGTTTCTATATCTGAATGCACACAGCATTTGTAACAAGATAGATGATTTGACAGCACAAATAGACACAAATGGGTATGATCTGATCGCCATTACAGAGATGTGGTTGCAAGGTGTCCAGGGCTGGGAACTGAATATTCCAGAGTATTTGACAATTCGGAAGGATAGACAGAAAGGAAAGGGAGGTGGGGTGGCTTTGTTGGTAAAGGATGGGATCAGTGCAGTGGTGAGAAGTGATATTGGCTCAGAAGATCAAGATGTAGAATCGGTTTGGGTGGAGATAAAAATTAATAAAGGGAAAAAGTCTCTGGGGGGGCGTAGTCTACAGGCCCCCGAACAGTAGCAATACTGTTGAACAGAGTATAAATCAACAAATAATGGAGGCCTGTAAAAAAGGTACGGTAATAATCATGGGTGATTTTAATCTCCATATTGTTTGGACAAATCAAATTGGCCATGGTAGCCTTGAGGAGGAGTTCATAGAGTGCATCTGGGATGGTTTCCTAGAACAGTATGTAATGAAACCAACCAGGGAGCAGGCTATCTTGGATCTGGTACTGTGTAATGAGACAGAATTAATAAATGATCTCATAGTAAAGGATCCTCCAGGAAAAAGTGATCATAGCACAGTTGAATTTCAAATTCAGTTGGAGGGTGAGAAAGTTGTATCTCAAACCAGTGCCCTGATCTTAAACAAAGGCAATTACAATAGCATGAGGGCAGAACTGGCTAAAGTGGACTGGAAAAATAAATTAAAGGGTAAGACAGTTGAAATGCAGTGGCGGACATTTAAGGAGATATTTCATAACTCTCAACAAAAATGTATTCCAGTGAGAAAGAAAGATATAAGAGAAGGGAGCACCATCCGTGGCTAACTAAGGAAGTAAAGGATGGTATCAAATTGAAAACGAAGGCATACAATGTTGCGAAGATTGGTGGGAGACCAGAGGATTGAGAAATTTTTAAAAACCAGCAAAGGATGACTAAAAAAATAATAGAGATGAATTATGAGAGTAAACTGGAAAGAAATATTAAAACAGATAGTAAGAGCTTCTACAGGTATATAAAAAGGAAGAGAGTAGCTAAAGTAAACGTTGGTCCCTTAGAGGATGAGACTGGGGAATTAATAATGGGGAACGGGGAAATGGCAGAGACTCTGAACAAATATTTTGTATCTGTCTTCACGGTAGAAGACACTAACAACATCCCAATAATGGATAATCAAGGGGCCACAGGGAGGGGGGAACTAAAGACAATCACTATCACTAGGGAAATAGTACTTGGTAAAATAATGGGACTAAAAGACGACAAGTCCCCTGGACCAGATGGCCTGCATCCCAGGATCTTAAAAGAAGTGGCTGCAGAGATAGTGGATGCATTGGTTGCAATCTACCAAAATTCCCTGGACTCTGGAGAGGTCCCAGCAGATTGGAATACCGCAAATGTAACACTCCTATTTAAGAAAGGAGGGAGACAGAAAGCAGGAAACTATAGACCAGTTAGCCTAACATCTGTCATTGGGAAAATGCTGGAGTCCTTCATTAAGGAAGCAGTAGCAGGGCATTTAGAAAATCATAATGTAGTCAAACAGAGTCAGCATGGTTTTAGGAAAGGAAAATCATCTTTAACAAATTTGCTGGAGTTCTTTGAAGATGTAACAAGTAGGGTGGACAAGGGTGAGCCAGTGGATGTGGTGTATTTGGATTTCCAGAAGGCATTCGATAAGGTGCCACATAAAAGGTTACTGCATAAGATAAGAGCTCATGGAGTTGGGGGTAATATATTAGCATGGATAGAGAATTGGTTAACTAACAGAAAGCAGAGAGTCAGGATAAATGGGTCATTTTCCGGTTGGCAAACGGTAACTAGTGGGGTGCCACAAGGATCGGTGCTGGGGCCTCAAATATTTACAATCTACATTAATGACTTGGATGAAGGGACCAAGTGTAATGTAGCCAAGTTTGCGGATGATACAAAGATAGGTGGGAAAGCAAGTTGTGCAGAGGACTCAAAGAACCTGCAAAGGGATATAGACAGGCTAAGTGAGTGGGCAAACATTTGGCAGATGGAGTATAATGTGGGAAAGTGCGAGGTTATCCACTTTGGCAGGAAAAATAAAAAAGCAAATTATTATTTAAATGGAGAGAGATTACAAAATGCTACAGTTCAGAGGGACCTGGGGGTCCTTGTGCATGAAACACAAAAAGTTAGCATGCAGGTACAGCAAGTAATCAAAAAGGCAAATAGAATGTTGGTCTTTATTTCAAGGGGGTTGGAGTATAAAAGCAGGGAAGTCCTGCTGCAACTGTACAGGGTATTGGTGAGGCCACACCTGGAGCACTGCGTACAGTTTTGGTCTCCTTAGTTAAGGAAGGATATACTTGCATTGGAGGCAGTTCAGAGACGATTCACTAGGTTGGTTCCAGAGATGAAGGGGTTGTCTTATGAGGAAAGGTTGAGCAGGTTGGGCCTACACTCATTGGAGTTTAGAAGAATGAGAGGTGATCTTATTGAAACATATAAGATACTGAGGGGGCTCGACAAGGTAGATGCAGAGAGGATGTTTCCCCTCGTGGGGAAATCTAGAGCGAGGGGGCACAGTTTTCGAATAAAGGGTCGCCCTTTTAGAACTGAGATGAGGAGGAATTTCTTCTCTCAGAGGGTCGTAAATCTGTGGAATTCTCTGCCCCAGAGAGCTGTGGAGGATGGGTCATTAAATACATTTAAGGTGGAGATAGACAGATTTTTGCAAGATAAGGGAGTGAAGGGTTATGGGGAGCGGGCAGGGAAGTGGCTTTGAGCCCAAGAACAGCCGTGATCTTATTGAATGGCGGAGCAGGCTCGAGGGGCCAAGTGGCCTATTCCTGCTCCTATTTCTTATGTTCTTATGTAGATGATATGATAGAGAGCCACATGTTTGTCAATGACGCAAAGATAGGCAGCATTGTAGGCAATGTAGATGGAAGCATGAAATTACAGGGAGATATCAACAGATTAAGTGAATGGGCAAAACTGTGGCAAATTGGATTTCAATATAGGCCAATGTGAGGTCATCCACTTTGGACCTAAGAAGGATCGAACAGGGTACTTTCTAAATGGTGAAAGGCTAAAAACATTCCAAAGAGACTTGGGGGGGTCCAGGTATATAGATCATTAAAGTGTCATGAACAGGTACAGAAAATAATCAAAAAGTCTAATGGGATGCTGGCCTGTATATCTAGAGGACTAGAGTACAAGGGGGTAGAAGTTATGCTGCAGCTGTACAAAGCCCTGGTTAGACCACACCTGGAGCACTGGGAGCAGTTCTGGGCACCACACCTTAGGAAGGATATACTGGCCTTGGAGGGAGTGCAGCGTAGATTTACCAGAATGATACCCGGACTCCAAGGGTTAAATTACAAGGAGAGATTACACAAACTCGGGTTGTATTCCCTGGAATTTAGAAGGTTAAGGGGTGATCTGACCGAAGTTTTCAGGATATTAAGGAGAACAGATAGGGTAGATAGAGAGAAACTATTTCCGCTGGTTGGGGAGTCTAGGACTAGGGGGCATAGTCTAAAAATTAGAGCCAGACCTTTCAGGAGTGAAGTTAGGAAACACTTCTACACACAAAGGGTGGTAGAAGTTTGGAACTCTCTTCCGCAAATGGCAGTTGATGCGAGATCAATTGTTAATTTTAAATCGGAGATTGATAGATTTCTGTTAACCAAAGGTATTAAGGGATATGGGGCAAAGGCGGGTATATGGAGTTAGGTCGCAGATCAGCCGTGTTCCTGGGACTAGGGACAGGGTCACTGGCAAAGTGCTTGGAAGCTAAGCTAGAGCCAGGCCTGGTTAGTACCTGGAGGGGTGACCATCAGGGAAGACCAGGTGCAGAAGGTCACGAAAGGAGCCCCGAGGAGGGGCGGTTGGTGAGAAGGTCACAGAAGGAGCTCCGGGAGGGGCGGCTGGTGAGCAGGCCCGGGCGTTAGGCTGAAGATTGTCGGACAGGAGGAATGGTGGAAATGGAATGGCGGCGCGCACAGACGCAGCGGCTTTGCTTCTCCCAGGACGGTGCTATTTACGTTTAATGTTAATGTTATTTGTACTGGACTCATGGGAGCTTGCAAGATCACATTTCGTTGTTCATGTACTTGTGCATTGTACAATGACAATAAAGTTGAATTATTATTATTATTATCTCATTGAATGGCGGAACAGGCTCGAGGGGCTGAATGGCCTCCTTCTGTTCCTATGTTCCTAAGAAGGATGGAAAAAGATGCGGAGTTGACGGACACAACCTGAAACGAGTTTACACCCTAATTGGAAACAGGGACATTTGCTGGGATGGGTCCAATCACCTGCGGCCTGATATGCGGAAATATAAAAGTCTGAGAACGTGGTTGTTTTGCGGGGGGCGGGTGGGGTAGCAGGGAGGGGAGACTGGCTGACACAGGGTCTTTGTCACAACACATTCCTTCTTGGTAAGGTGACCAAACCACTCCATTCTTCTGATAAAATAATTCACAGCAAGCAAAAAAAAATGAGAAAAAGTTTTCACCATAGACTACATTTGCAAACTACCCCAAATTAAAAATTAAATGATCAAGACACAACCTTTTCAGGTGGTAACCTCGCTCCTAATTTTTAAAAAAGTGTCCCGCATAGAGGCTTTGCAACTAATGATGTTCCTTGAACTTGTTCTGGATCCGGGACTGTGTATTCACTTACTTAGTGTAGTTCTCCAGCGAGTTCTCATTGTAGTAAATGCAGATGCCCAATAAAAAGGCACAGAGACCTTGCACGAGCTGTTCCTCTTCGCCGAGGTTCTCCGATATCTGTGCAGTTAACTGAAGAATGTTGTCAAGGGCAATCTTAAAACCAGCAACTTGGAAATAAAGTGGTTATGAAAGTAAAAGTGGTTATAGAAATGAGTGTTTATTCAGGAACTATTTCCCTTCAGTAAATATAGTGTATTGTGGTGGTTCCACCGGGTGTCCCTTACTATGTATATACATAATTCACTTTAACCTAACTGTATGTATATTATTTACCTGTTTGGGCCGTTGCCCCTTTAAGACGCGCCCTAGCGCGCTGACGTCACGTCACGTATCACGTGACGCACCTAAACGCGTCGGCCGCCGGCCTAGTTCGGCCGTCCGCTCCCTTGACGGGCACAACGGCCAGCCACAGTGCCGGGTGCCTCTCCCGCTCCCGCGACTTCGGCTGCAATGGCCAGCCTCAGTGCCGGGTAGACGCGTCGACGTATCGGCGCGGGTCACGTGACCGCCCCAAGCGCGGGCGAATGCGCTGACGTCACGACGTGGTCACGTGACGCCCGAAGCGCGGGAAAACACAGCCGAGCGTGATGACGTCATCACGCTATCCAGAGGACTGTGGACTCAGTCCTCGTGGCATCCCCGCTGGGGAAAGACCTACTTCACAGTGCTCCTGCATCCAGCCGCCTTACCTGCTGTGTTTCGTCTGTTCTTGTAAATAAACAACTTCTAGATTGTTCTCCTGAAGTTGAACTCGATTATTTAGTAGTCATTCGTCCGATACCTATCTAGGTGAACACGAACTGCTACAGTATAAAATATATGTAGAATTCTATTTTCAGATTAGACATTTTCATTATTACCTCCAATAACAAGTGTGAGGAGCTCATGGGCTTCTTTGTCTCTAAGATTGAGACCATCTGTTCAGCTGCCTCTGCCACTTCTCTTCCTTCCCCTAGCCCACCAGGCCAAACTTCCTCTAAGGTTCCCCCCTGCCCTAGCCCTGAACTTTCTCCAGTTTCTCTCCGATCTCCCCTCATGGCCTGTCCGCGCTCATCTTGTCCATGAGACCCACCTCCTGCTCCCTCGACCCTATTCCCATCAGACTGCTGACCACTCAACTTTCTTTTCTGGCTCCCATGTTAGCTGACATTGTTAATGGTTCTCTCTCCTCAGGTATTCTCCCCCTCCCCCTCAAATCTGCCATCATCACCCCACTCTTCAAAACATCAACCCTTGATCCCTCCGTCATTGCAAACTACCGCCCCATCTCCAACCTCCCTTTCCTCTCCAAAGTCCTTGACCGTGTTGTCGCCTCCCAAATCCGTGCCCATCTTTCCCGCAACTCCATGTTTGAATCCCTCCAATCAGGTTTCCACCCTTGCCACAGTACCGAAACGGCTCTCATCAAAGTCACAAATGACACTCTTTGTGACTGTGACAAAGGTAAACTACCCCTACTCGTCCTCCTTGACTTGTCTGCATCCTTTGACACGGTTGACCACGCCATCCTTCTCCAACGCCTCTCCACCATCATCCAGCTGGGTGGGACTGCACTCGCCTAGTTCCATCCTTATCTATCTAATCGTAGCCAGAGAATCACCTGCAATGGCTTCTCTTCCCGCTCCCGCATCGTTACCTCTGGTGTCCCCCAAGGATCTATCCTTGGCCCCTCCTATTTCTCATCGACATGCTGCCCCTTGGTGACATCATCCAAAAACACAGCATCAGTTTCCACATGTACGCTGACGACACCCAGCTCTACCTCACCACCACTTCTCTCGACCTCTCCACGGTCTCTAAATTGTCAGACTGCTTGTCCGACATCCAGTTCTGGATGAGCAGAAATTTTCTCCAATTAAATATTGGGAAGACCGAAGCCATTGTTTTCGGTTCCCGCCACAAACTCTGTTCCCTAGCCACTGACTCCATCCCTCTCCCTAACATCTGTCTGAGGCTGAACCACACTGTTCACAACCTTGGTGTCATATTTGACCCTGAAATGAGCTTCTGACCCCATATCCACCCCATCACCAAGGCCGCCTATTTCCACCTCCGTAACATTGCCCGTCTCCGCCCTTGCCTCAGCTCATCCGCTGCTGAAACCCTCATCCATGCTTTTGTTACCGCTAGACTTGACTATTCCAACGCACTCCTGGCCGGCCTCCCACATTCCACCCTACGTAAACTTGAGGTCATCCAAAACTCGGCTGCCCGTGTCCTAACTCGCACCAGGTCCCGTTCACCCATCACCCCTGTGCTCCCTGACCTACTTTGGCTTCCGGTTAAGCAACACCTCGATTTCAAAATTCTCATCTTGTTTTTCAATCCCTCCATGGCCTCGCCCCTCCCTATCTCCTTAAAGGGGCCACGCACCCCCCAAAAGAAAGTAGTGGGTACATTGGTCATGTGCATATGTTATCCTTAAAGTAAAAGAATTAACAAAACATTGATCCCAGCTGTTCTTTTGATTAAAAAAATTCATTCTAAGGAGGGAACTCAAACTGCGACGGCTCAAAAATTGAGAGCCAGTTGCAAAATTCGGTGGGTCCAAGAACAGCTTGCGCCAAGGCCTTCAATGATTCCGTTCGCCCTGCTGCTATTGTTCGAATCATTCGAATCCAGCAGTGCGAGTAACACAGGGAATTGGGAATTGAGAGAAAAAACATGAAATCAGATTATTTGAATTCAGCCGCTCCGAATAATAAGTGGCCAGCGGATACCAGAAATATCCATGGCCCAACATCCAACAAGTGAAAATAAAACAGAGAATGCTGGAACCACTCGGCGGGTCAGGCAGCATCCCCTCCCGGGGATGAGGGGATGGACATATGAGGAGAGGTTGAGTAGATTGGGACTCTACTCATTGGAGTTCAGAAGAATGAGAGGTGATCTTATTGAAACATATAAGATTGTGAAGGGGTTGGATCGGGTGGATGCGGGGAAGATGTTCCCGATGATGGGTGAAACTAGAACTAGGGGGCATAGTCTTAGAATAAGGGGCTGCTCTTTCAAAACTGAGATGAGGAGGAACTACTTCACTCAGAGGGTGGTAGGTCCATGGAATATGCTGCCCCAAAAAGCTGTAGAAGCTACATCATTACATAAATTTAAAACAGAAATAGACAGTTTCCTAGAAGTAAAGGGAATTAAGGGTTACGGGGAGCGGGCAGGAATTTGGACAGGAGTCTAGGTTCGGATCGGTCATGGCCCTGTGGGTAGCGGAGCGGGCCCAGGGGCCGTGTAGCCTGATCCTGCTCCTATTTCGTGTGTCTAATTCTGTTAGATTCAGGAGATGGTTCTGCGATAGTGGATTGGCGGTTAGGATCAGATCAGCCATGATCTTATTGAATGGCGGAGCAGGCTCGAGGGGCCGATTGGCCGACTCCTGCTCCTATTTCTTATGTTCTTATGTTCTTATGAGAGAGAAATGACCCTTCGTCAGAACTGGAAAAAGTTGGAGATGTAACAGGTTTTTAAGCAAATGCAGAGGCAGGGAAAGTGGGGAGGGGGAGGAAAGAACAAAAGGGAAGGTCTGTGATAGGGTGGAAGGCAGCAGAGATTAAATGACAAAAGGGATGACGGTAATGGGACAAGTAAAGAAACAAAAGATGGGTCTAGAAACAAGTAATTGGCCCAGAAATTCGGGTCTCCACGGGTGAGTACGCACGGGGTACTCACCAATAGGCCCAATGGAAATGCCGGTTTCCTGCATGCACTACGCATGCGCGGGAAACCGGCACTTCCGATCCTCTGAACAAAGGGGTTCAGAGGTCGCACGCACGCGCAGGGGAGGCTGCGCGTGCGCTTTGAACTTAGGTTTTTTTTGCAGGTTTTCACGCGAGGTTAAGCCTGCAGGATTTACACATTTAAAAAGCAGGCGCAAGGCCTGCTTTTTACAAGGTAAGTGGTCAATTAATTAAAATTAAAACATTTTTTCCACAGGTTTATTATTTTTAAATACTTTAAAGCAAGGTAAGTTTATTTTTAGCCCCGTTTTTTTATAAAATAATTTTTTTCAGAAATTTAAATTATTGTTTAAAATAGTTATTTAATGTAATTTGTAGTTTATTGAAAAAGTGTGATTTAAAAAAAAAATTATTTGAAGGTTTAATGCTATTTTGGGGCCGGAGTATTCATAAGTTTAGACAGGTCTTCCTGTCAATCTTATGAATGGGCTTTTCCCTCCTCCGATTGGCTGCCCATGGTTCACGTGATCCCAGGGGACGCATCGCACTAACTACGCCCCTGGGACACACAAGCACAGCACGCCGGCAACTGGGCCAGGCCCCGGAGCGGAATTCCACGGGGCCCTAGAGCTCAACTACCGGCGCGCAAGGTAAGTGCAGGTCGGGGGTTTACACCCGCGGGAAGCCCCCGACCCGAATTTCTGGGCCAATATATTTTAATGTGTTTTTCACGGCACTGAGGAAACCCAAATGATTTCTTATTGCACACTGCCCCCTTGAGGAAAGGAAGATCAGTGACACGTCCATGTCCTCTTTCCCACAATCTGCGCCAGCTCTAAAGTACAGTACAAGAAACTCACTGTAAACTCCCGTACTCAACCTTTACAAATCACTGGGTTGGGCCTCAGCTGGAGTATTGTGTCCAATTCTGGGCACCGCACTTTAGGAAGGATGTCAAGGCCTTAGAGAGGGTGCAGAGGAGATTTACTAGAATGGTTCCAGGGATGAGGGATTTCAGTTACGTGGAGAGACTGGAGAAGCTGGGGCTGTTCTCCTTAGAGCAGAGAAGGTTAAGGGAGATTTAATAGAGGTGTTCAAAATCATGAAGGGTTTTGATAGAGTAAATAAGGAGAAACTGTTTCCAGTGGCAGGAGGGTCGGTAACCAGAGGACACAGATTGAAGATAATTGGCAAAAGAACCAGAGGGGAGATGAGGAGAATTGTTTTTACGCAGCGAGTTGTTGTGATCTGGAACGCGCTGCCTGAAAGGGCGGTGGAAGCAGATTCAATAATAACTTTCAAAAGGGAACTGGATAAATACTTGAAAAGGAAACATTTTGCAGGGCTGTGGGGAAAGAGCAGGGGGGAGTGGGACTAATTGGAGAGTTCGTTCAAAGAGCCGGCACAGGCACGATGGGCCGAATGGCCTCCTCCTGTGCTGTGAGATTCTCTGATCCTAGATGACAGATTATGCACCTTGAATGAAGCAGCAGCACAGACAGGGAGAACAGAAGGAGAAAAGACCAACATGATGGGGATTATGGTTTTTTGATTGACAGCTGCAATTTGACATTAACAATCAAGGTCTAGTTTAATCTGAATGCAGGTGCACTGTACACAGGGCTGTTGTATATTCAGCTACATGGATAATGGTGTAGGTTTGGTCAAGTTATGCAGCAGCAGGGCTCCCCAGTTGCTCAAATGGATGTGAAGTGTGTATAGTGCAGAAGGTGCGAGCACATCTGTCTGTGTCTGTGAGGTGGCGGGGGGGGGGGGGGGAGGTTGGTGGGAGAGAATATCCATCACCCATAGACTGGTATCAGGGAATCGTACACCACCGGAGGAGGCCATTCGGCCCTTCATGCCTGTGACGGCTCTTTGAAAGACCGATCCAATTCAGCCCCACCGCCCAGTTTTTGCCCCACGACCCATCATCCGACAACTGAAATGGTTTAATGGCCCGGATTTTCGGGAGTTATGACCACGGCCGCGTACGCGGCTGTGAGGGCCCCGCAAGGTTCCGGGATTCCGCGTGTCGGTGCGCGTGCAGGAAAACCCGGAACTTGCCATCAGTCAGGTTTCAGCTCGACAGATTGTCCGAATCCGCGGGGAACGGACACTCGCTGGCGCAGGGCGGGGATATTTGCTCAACTAACTGCCCAGAGAATGCCCACAAAATCCTTGCGCCCAGTGCAAGCAGGCGTAGGGCCTTCCTTTACCAGCGTAAGGGTTTAAACAAATATTAAAATAAAATCAAAAACCTTCAAAGTTAGTTTTGCCTATTTTTGGCCCCTTTAAATTTATTTTTCAAATAATTAAATTTGTTTTGAATGTTTAATTAAACTGTATTTAAATTAATTTTAAACCTGCGATGATTTATTTTTGTTTAGGTTGTGTGAAAGTGTGTTTTTTGGGGGATTCCGTGCGTAGATGGAATCTCAAAGGGAATCCCCCCTTTCTCATTGGTTGGGCCGGTCCGCGTGATGCCAGGGACGCTTGCGAACCGCGCGAGCCCCCGGGATACGTGGGCCTTTACCCAGGCGTCTGCCCACAGGCCCAGGACCGCGAGAGTTCGGAGATACCGAGGCACCAGGTCAGTGCGGACTTTCCCCGCGGAGCGGAGGCATTCGCCCCATGGGAAGCCTCCGATCTGCGGGTCCAATTGTGTTTTTCACGGCACCAAGAAAAAAACCCAAATGATTTCTTATTGCACACTGCCCCCGTGAGGAAAGGAAGATCAGTGACAACTCCATGTCCTCTTTCCCACAATCTGCACCAGCTCTAAAGTACAGGAAAAGAAACTCAATGACCCAGAAATTCGGGTCTCCACGGGTGAGTACGCACGGGGTACTCACCCATAGGCCCAATGGAAGTGCCGGTTTCCTGCATGCACTGCGCATGCGCGGGAAACCGGCACTCCCGTTCTCCTGAAAGAAGGGGTTCAGAGTTTGAACGTGTGTGCGGGAGAGGCTGCGCGTGCGCATCGAACTTACGTTTTTTTTGCAGGTTTTCCCGGGAGGGTAAGTCTCCAGAAGTTAGACATATAAAAAGCAGTCGCAAGGCCTCCTTTTTACAAGGTAAGTGGTGAATTAATTAAAATTAAAACATTTTTTCCACAGGTTTATTATTTTTAAATACTTTAAAGAAAGGTAAATTTATTTTTAGCCCCGTTAGAAAATGTAATTAATTTTTCAAAAATTTAAATTATTGTTTAAAATAGTTATTTCATGTAATTTATAGTTTATTTTAAAAATGCGATGTTTTTAAAAAATTTATTTGAAGATTTAGTGATGTTTTGGGGCTTATAGTATTTATAGGTTTGACAGCTCTTCCTGTCAGACTTATGAATGAAGCATTCCCTGCTACCATTGGCTCTCCGTGGCCCACGTGATCCCAGGGGACGCATCGAACTAACTGCGCCCCTGGGATACGCAAGCACTGCGCGCCGGCAGCTGGAGGAGGCCCAGGATCGGAATCCCACGCGGGCCCGCAGCTCAACGGCCGGCGCGCTAGGTAAGTGCAGGTCGGGGGCTTGCACCCGCGGGAAGCCCCCGACCCGAATTTCTGGGCCAACGTAAACTCCGGTGTTACCACAGCAACTACCTGATCATAAAATACACAGAAACCCAGGACAGCGGTTGAATCACTCAATGCAGTTAAAGAAAATAGCTTAAATCAAGGCAAGAGAAAAGAACCCTGCTGCGAGAAGAGGTGGCTATAGAGATAGTGGATGCATTGGTTGTCATTTTCCAAAATTCCATAGATTCTAGAACGGTTCCCACGGATTGGAACGTAGCAAATGTAACCCCACTATTTAAGAAAGGAGGAAGAGAGAA
The DNA here is from genome assembly GCF_052327205.1 of Somniosus microcephalus. Taxonomy (NCBI): domain Eukaryota; kingdom Metazoa; phylum Chordata; class Chondrichthyes; order Squaliformes; family Somniosidae; genus Somniosus; species Somniosus microcephalus. The sequence goes on along the minus strand of NC_140988.1, from coordinate 4,530,787 downwards.
TCCAGGAACTACAGACCAGTTAGCCTGACATCAGTAGTAGGGAAAATGCTAGAATCTATTATTAAGGACGTGGTAACAGGGCACTTAGAAAATAATAATAAGATTGGGCAGAGTCAACACAGAGTTATGAAAGGGAAATCGTATTTGACGAATCTATTAGAGTTTTTTGAGGTTGTAACTAGCAGAATAGATAAGGGGGAACCAGTGGATGTGGTGTATTTGGATTTTCAGAAGGCTTTCGATAAGGTGCCACACAAGAGGTTATTAAACAAAATTAGGGCTCATGGGATTGGGGGTAATATACTAGCATGGATTGAGGATTGGTTAACGGACAGAAAACAGAGAGTAGGAATAAACGGGTCATTTTTGGGATGGCAGGCTGTAACTAGTGGGGTACCGCAAGGATCAGTGCTTGGGCCTCAGCTATTCACAATCTACATCAATGATTTGGATGAGGGGACCAAATGTAATATATCCAAGTTTGCTGATGATACAAAGCTGGGTGGGAATGTAAGTTGTGCGGAGGATGTAAAGAGGCTTCAAGGGGATATAGACAGGCTAAGTGAATGGGTAAGAACATGGCAAATGGAATATAATGTGGAGAAATGTGAAGTTATCCACTTTGGTAGGAAAAATAGAAAAGCAGAGTATTTTTTAAATGGTGAGAGATTGGGAAATGTTGGTGTTCAGAGGGACCTGGATGTCCTTGTACACGAATCACTGAAAGTTAACATGCAGGAACAGCCAGCAATTAGGAAAGCAAATGGTCTGTTGGCCTTTATTACAAGAGGATTTGAGTATAAGAGTAAAGACATCTTACTGCAATTATATAGGGCCCTGGTGAGACCACACCTGGAGTATTGTGTACAGTTTTGGTCTCCTTACCTAAGGAAGGATATACTGGCCATAGAGGGAGTGCAATGAAGGTTCACCAGACTGGTTCCTGGGATGGGGGGATTGTCCTATGAGGAGAGATTGAGTAAACTAGGCCTTAAATCTCGAGTTTAAAAGAAACATAGAACATAGAAACATAGAAGATAGGAGCAGGAGTCGGCCATTCGGCCCCTCGAGCCTGCTCCGCCATTCAATGAGATCATGGCTGATCATCCAAATTCAGTACCCGGTCCCTGCCTTCTCTCTATATCCCTTGATCCCTTTAGCCTTAAGAAATATATCCAACTCCTTCTTGAATATATTTAATGAATTGGCCTCTACTGCCTTCTGTGGTAGAGAATTCCACAGGTCCACCACTCTCTGGGTGAAGAAATTTCTCCTCATCTCTGTCCTAAATGGCTTACCCCTTATCCTTAGACTGCGACCCCTGGTTCTGGACTCCCCGAACATCGGGAACATCCTGCCAGCATCTAGTATGTCTAGTCCTGTTAGAATTTTATAAGTTTCGATGAGATCCCCTCATTCTTCTAAACTCCAGCGAGTACAAGCCCAATCGACCCAATCTCTCCTCATACGTCATTCCTGCCATCCCAGGTATCAGCCTGGTGAATCTTCGCTGCACTCCTTCCATGGCAAGAACATCCTTCCTCAGATAAGGCAACCAAAACTGCACGAAATACTCAAGATGTGGTCTCACCAAGGCCCTGTACAACTGCAGCAAGACATCCTTGTTCCTGTACTCAAACCCTCTCGCTACGAAGGCCAACATACCATTTGCCTTCTTAACCGTCTGCTGCACCTGCATGCTTACTTTCAGCGACTGGTGCACAAGGACGCCCAGGTCTCGTTGCACTTCCCCTTCTCTCAATCTATTGACATTCAGATAATAATCTGCCTTCCTGTTTTTGACACCAAAGTGGATAACCTCGCATTCATCCACGTTATATTGCATCTGCCATGCTTCTGCCCAATCACTCAACATGTCCAAATCATACTGGAGTGTCTCGGCATCCTCCTCACAGCACACACGCCCACCCAGCTTTATGTCGCCTGCAAACTTGGAGATATTACATCTAGTTCCTTCGTCCAGATCTTTAATATATATTGTGAATAGCTGGGGTCCAAGGACCGATCCCTGCGGTACCCCACTAGTCACTGCCTGCCACTCGGAAAAAGAGCCGTTTATTCTAACTCTTTGCTTTCTGTCTGCCAACCAGTTCTCTATCTAAGTCAATACCTTGCCCCCAATCCCATGTGCCTTAATTTTACGTGCTAATCTCTTATGCGGGACCTTATCGAAAGCCTTTTGAAAATCCAAATTCACCACATCCACTGGTTCTCCCTTATCTATTTTCCCAGTTACATCCTGAAAAAATTCCAGTAGATTAGTCAAGCACGATTTACCTTTTGTAAATCCATGTTGACTTTGTCCGATCTGGTCACTTTTTTCCAAGTGCTCTGCTATTACATCCTTTATAATGGACTCTAGCATTTTCCCCACTACCGATGTCAGGCTTACTGGTCTATAATTCCCCGTTTTCTCTCTACCACCCTTTTTGAACATAAGAACATAAGAAATAGGAGCAGGAGTAGGCCAATCAGCCCCTCGAGCCTGCTCCGCCATTCAATAAGATCATGGCTGATCTGATCCTAACCGCCAATCCACTATCACAGAACCATCTCCTGAATCTAACAGAATTAGACACACAAAATAGGAGCAGGATCAGGCTACACGGCCCCTGGGCCCGCTCCGCTACCCACAGGGCCATGACCGATCCGAACCTAGACTCATGTCCAAATTCCTGCCTGCTCCCCGTAACCCTTAATTCCCTTTACTTCTAGGAAACTGTCTATTTCTGTTTTAAATTTATGTAATGATGTAGCTTCTACAGCTTTTTGGGGCAGCATATTCCATGGACCTACCACCCTCTGAGTGAAGTAGTTCCTCCTCATCTCAGTTTTGAAAGAGCAGCCCCTTATTCTAAAACTATGCCCCCTAGTTCTAGTTTCACCCATCATCGGGAACATCCTCCCCGCATCCACCCGATCCAACCCCTTCACAATCTTATGTTTCAATAAGATCGCCTCTCATTCTTCTGAACTCCAATGAGTAGAGTCCCAATCTACTCAACCTCTCCTCATATGTCCATCCCCTCATCCCCGGGATTAACCGAGTGAACCTTCTTTGTACTGACTCGAGAGCAAGTATGTCCTTTCTTAAGTATGGACACCAAAACTGTACGCAGTATTCCAGGTGCGGTCTCACCAATACCTTGTACAACTGAAGCAATACCTCCCTATTTTTATATTCTATCCCCCTAGCAATGAAAGCCAACATTCCATTGGCCTTCTTAATCACTTGCTGCACCTGCATACTAACCTTTTGAGCTTCGTGCACCAGGACCCCCAGATCCCTTTGTACTTCAGTACTTTCCAGTTTCTTGCCATTAAGATAATAACTTGCTCTACGATTTTTCCTGCCAAAGTGCATAACCTCACACTTTCCAGTATTGTATTCCATCTGCCAAATCTCTGCCCACTTACTTAGCCTGTCTATGTCCCCTTGCAGGTTTTTTATGTCCTCCTCACTCACTACTTTCCCTCCCATCTTAGTATCATCTGCAAACTTTGATATGTTACACTCGGTCCCCTCCTCCAAATCGTTAATATAGATTGTAAAGAGTTGGGGACCCAGCACTGACCCCTGCGGAACACCACTAGTTACTGATTGCCAGTCTGAGAATGAACCATTTATCCCAACTCTCTGCCTTCTGTTAGATAGCCAATCCTCTATCCATGCCAGAATATTACCCCCAATCCTGTGATTTTTTATCTTAAGCAATAATCTTTTGTGTGGCACCTTGTCAAATGCCTTTTGGAAGTCTAAATACGCTACGTCCACTGGTTCCCCTTTATCCACCCTATATGTTACTTCCTCAAAGAACTCCAGCAAATTTGTCAAACATGACCTCCCCTTCATAAAACAGTGGAGTAACATTAGCTACCCGCCAATCCATGGGGACTGTTCCAGAGTCCATCGAATTTTGGAAGATGATCAGCAATGCACCAACTATTTCTAGGGCCACTTCCTCAAGTACCCTAGGATGTAGATTATCAGGCCCTGGGGATTTATCGGCCCTCAATCTCATCAATTTCCCTAACACAATTTCCCTACAAATACAGATTTCTTTCAGTTCCTCCCTTTCATTAGACCCTATGTTCCCCGAATGAGACACACGCACTGTAATTGATGAATTACAAGACACACGCAGTGTAATTGATGAATTGCAAGACACACGCACTGTAATTGATGAATTAAAAGTCACACGCAGTGTAATTGATGAATTACAAGACACACGCACTGTAATTACTGAATTGCAAGACACACACACTGTAATTGATGAATTACAAGGCACCTGCACTGTAATTGCTGATTTACAAGACACACGCACTGTAATTGATGAATTACAAGACACCCGCACTGTAATTGCTGATTTACAAGACACACGCACTGTAATTGATGAATTACAAGACACCACACTGCAATTGATGAATAAAGAGACACAAGCACTGTAATTGTTGAATTACAGGACACACACAATGTAATTAATGAATTACAAGACACACACACTGTAATTAATGAATTACAAGACACACACAGTGTAACTGCTGAATTATAAGACACACGCACTGTAATTGCTGAACTACAAGACACACGACGTGTAATTGATTAATTACAAGACACATGCACTGTAATTGATGAATTACAAGACACACACACTGTAATTGCTGAATTACAAGACACACACATTGTAATTGATGAATTACAAGACACACGCAGTGTAATTGCTGAATTGCAAGACAGGCGCACTGTAATTGCTGAATTACAAGACACACACACTGTAATTGCTGAATTACAAGACACACACATTGTAATTACTGAATTACAAGACACGCACACTGTAATTGATGAATTAAAAGACACACACACTGTAATTGGTGAACGACAAGACAAACGCAATGTAATTGCTGAATTACAAAACACATGCTCTGTAATTTCTGAATTACAAGAAACACGCATTGTAATTGATGAATTACAAGACACGCACACTGTAATTGATGAATTAAAAGACACACACACTGTAATTGATGAATTAAAAGACACACACACTGCAATTGATGAATTACAAGACACACGCACAGTAGATGATGAATTACAAGACACCCGCACTGTAATTACTGAATTGCAAGAAACACGCACTGTAATTGATGAATTACAAGACATACGCACTGTAATTGATGAATTACAAGACACACGCACTGCAGTTGATGAATAACAAGGCACTGCACTGTATCTGCTTAATTACAAGACAAACGCAGTGTAATTGATGAATTACAAGACACATGCACTGTAATTGATGAATTACATGACACACACAGTGTAATTGCTGAATTACAAGACACACGCACTGTAATTGATGAATTACAAGACTCACGCAGTGTAATTGATCAACTACAAGTCACCCGCACTGTAATTACTGAATTACAAGACAGACACACTGTAATTGATGAGTTACAAGACACACACACTAACTGCTGAGTTACAAGACACACGCACTGTAATTGCTGAATTACAAGAGACATGAGGTGTAATTGATGAATTACAAGACACACGCAATGTAATTGCTGAATTACTAGACACACACACTGTAATTACTGAATTACAAGACACACGCAGTGTAATTGATGAATTACAAGACACGCACTGTAATTGATGAATAACAAGACACATGCACTGCAATTACTGAATTGCAAGACACACACACTGTAGGTGATGAATTACAAGACACACACACTGTAATTACTGAATTACAAGACACACGCAATGTAATTGATGAATTACAAGACACACGCACTGTAATTGATGAATTACAAGACACACGCACTGTAATTACTGAATTACAAGACACACGCACTGTAATTGATGAATTACAAGACAAACGCACTGTAATTGATGAATTACAAGACACACGCACTGTAATTACTGAATTACAAGACATACGCGCTGTAATTGATGAATTACAAGACACACGCACTGTAATTGATGAATTACCAGACACACGCACTGTAATTGCTGAATTACAAGACACCCGCACTGTAATTGCTGAATTATAAGACACACACTGTAATTGCTTAATTACAAGTCACACGCACTGATATTCCTGAATTACAAGACACACACACTGTAACTGCTGAATTACAAGACAGACACACTGTAATTGATGAATTACAAGACACACACAGTGTAACTGCTGAATTACAAGACATACACACCGTAATTGCTGAATTACAAGACACACACACTGTAATTACTGATTACAAGACACACACACTGTAATTGATGAATTACAAGACACGCACTGTAATTGATGAATTACAAGACACACGCACTGTAATTACTGAATTGCAAGACACACACACTGTAATTGATGAATTACAAGACACACGCACTGTAATTACTGAATTACAAGACACACACACTGTAATTGATGAATCACAAGACACGCACTGTAATTGATGAATTACAAGACACACGCACTGTAATTTCTGAATTACAAGACATACGCACTGTAATTGATGAATTACAAGACACACACACTGGAATTGATGAATTACAAGACACACGCACTGCAGTTGATGAATAACAAGGCACCGCACTGTATCTGCTTAATTACAAGACAAACGCAGTGACACATGCACAGTAATTGATGAATTACATGACACACACACTGTAATTGCCGAATTACAAGACACACGCACTGTAATTACTGAATAAAAAGACACACGCAATATAATTGCTGAATTACAATACACACACTCTGTAATTATTGAATTACAAGACACAGGCACTGTAATTGCTGAATTACAAGACACACGCACTGTAATTGCTGAATAAAAAGACACATGCACTGTAATTGCTGAATTACAAGACACACACAATGTAATTAATGAATTACAAGACACACACACTAATTGCTGAATTACAAGACACACACTGTAATTGATGAATTACAAGACGCACACACTGTAATTGATGAATTACAAGACACACACACTGTAACTGCTGAACTAGAAGACACACGCACTGTAATTGATGAATTACAAGACACACGCACTGTAATTGATTAATTACAAGACACACGCACTTTAATTACTGAATTACAAGACATACGCACTGTAATTGATGAATTACAAGACACACACACTGGAATTGATGAATTACAAGACACACGCACTGTAATTGATGAATTACAAGACATACACACTGTAATTGATGAATTACAAGACACATGCACTGCAGTTGATGAATAACAAGGCACTGCACTGTATCTGCTTAATTACAAGACAAACGCAGTGTAATTGATGAATTACAAGACACATGCACTGTAATTGATGAAATACAAGACACACGCATTGTAATTGATGAACTACAAGACACATGCACTGTAATTGATGAATTAAAGGACACACGCACTGTAATTGATGAATTACAAGACACACGCAATGTAATTGGTGAGCTACAAGACACACGCACTATAATTGATGAATTACAAGACACACACACTGTACTTGATGAATTACAAGACTCACGCAGTGTAATTACGGAATTACAAGACACACGCACTGTAATTACTGAATTACAAGACACACGCAATATAATTGCTGAATTACAAAACACACACTCTGTAATTATTGAATTACAAGACACACGCACTGCAATTGCTGAATTACAAGACACACACACTGTAATTACTGAATTACAAGACACACACAGTGTAATTGATTAATTACAAGACACACGCACTGTAATTGATGAATTACAAGACACCGGCACTGTAATTACTGAATTACAAGACAGGCACACTGTAATTGCTGAATTACAAGACACACACACTGTATTTACGGAATTACAAGACACACGCACTGTAATTACGGAATTACAAGACACGCACACTGTAATTGATGAATTACAAGACACATGGGCCTAGAAATTCAGTGGGCTGCGCCACTAGTTTGTGCCCAAAGAGGGCACTCAGTGGCTTTAGCACCACTGGGCACACCTCCCGCGATATTTAGCGGGGCGCTAATTGCGGCGTTAGCCTGTAGCGCTGCGCCGCCACCGATGACGTCATCGGTGTGCGCAGTGCCCTGCTCCCACCCCGATGACCATATTTGGTCGCGCCCGCCTCTTTAACGCCAGTCGCAAATCGCGACCGGCTCACAGGGCCTACCTGTGGCGGTAGTGGCGCTAGTTAAGGTGGAGGTGGGGGCGGCCGCTTTTTCGGCGGCTGCCTGCCAGCACCTCCATCCCCGGCCTCCTAAACCCCCCCCCCGCGGCATTGCCGGCTGTTTCCCGAGAGCCCGGCACTTCTCCTTGGTGCCGGGCTCATTTGCCGGCACTCGCGAGCGGGGATCGCGCTGTTGCAGGCACCTCCCCCTTAACAGTGGGAGGAAGGCCTGCAGTACTGCAGCGTGCCGTGCCGCAGCGTGTGGTGCTGCGGCTCTTAGCGCGCCGATATTCAGGGTGAGCGCCTCAAGCGGGTCGCGGGGAGCCTCGAGTAGCGGCCAGCTTCCGTTTGGGGCGCAGAAACTGAATATCGGGATGGCGCAAGTGGCTCTGCTCGCAGCGGTAATTCCGGCGCCCAGGCGAGCTTGGCGCCCCAAATGGCGCCCAACTGAATTTTTAGCCCATGCACTGTAATTGATGAATTACAAGACACACGCACCGTAATTGATGAATTACAAGACAGATGCACTGTAATTACTGAATTGCAAGACACACACACTGTAATTGCTGAATTACAAGACACGCGCACTGCAATTACAGAATTACAAGACACCACACTGTAATTGATGAATAAAGAGACACAAGCACTGTAATTGTTGAATTACAAGATACACACAATGTAATTAAGGAATTACAAGACACACACATTGTAACTGCTGAATTACAAGACACACGCACTGTAATTGATGAATTACAAGACACTTGGGGCTAGATTTTCAGTTGCTTGCGCCAGCAGTTAGCGCCTTAAGAGAAGTGATTTCCGGGCGCTATGCGTGTAGCGCCCGGGCGCAGCGCAGTTTGCGCCCCGCCCCAAATTAAGTTGCCCGTTAGCGCCGGCGCAAAGTTTAGCGCCTGCCCGGATGCGCGCGCAGAAAATGACGTCACATCCTCGTGCAACGCCCTTTGGCCGCCCCGATTGCAAACTTCAGTCGGACCGCCCCATTGTGCGGCGGGCGGCCGGAGCGTTTGGAAAAAGGAACGCAACACAACCAGCGCGGGCCCCGGGGGGCGCTAATTAAAGGGAACGTCCTCTCCAGTATAAAGGCCATCCTTTTTTCAGAAAACAGTCTTGTGCAACGCATTTCTGGAGACACAACAAGGAGGATAGCTAACTGGTTTCAAGCAGCAAGAGCCAGGTATTTTTGGACTCAGGCAACAGCGCTGCAAGTGGCCATTTGGAAATTAGAGTGTTTGCCAGGATTTGATGGGGGTTGCATGGGGTGCCAACGCGGAGCTGCAGCTCCATGTCCGTAGGGCTCGCAGACGCATTGTGAGAGGGGCAGCCCTGGCTAGAGGCAGAGGGGGCTACAGGCGTCGGCCACGTAGGCCTTACCCAGTCAGGCTATACCGCCAGCAGCGCTCCTACCTAAACATGAGTGCCGCGCGATGTGTTAAAAGGCTCCGATTCCGAAAGGGGGTGATTGCAGAGATCTGCCACCTGCTTCGCCGAGATCTGCGGCCAAAGCTCAGGTGCAGGACGTCTCTGTCGGTGGAAGTGAAGGTGACAGTGGCATTGAACTTCTATGCCACCGGCTCCTTCCAATACGCTGCTGGGGACATAGCAAACATCTCCCAGTATGGCGCGCATCGCTGCATCCGCCAGGTGACCGAAGCACTGTTCAGAAGGAGAAGCCAATTCATCTCCTTCCCCATGGCCCTGGAGAGCCAGCATCAGCGCGCATTGGGATTTTCCAGACTCGGGGAATTCCCCTTGGTGCAGGGCGCCATTGACTGTACGCATGTGGCTTTGCGGGCCCCTCTGGAGCATGGCGAGCAGTATCGCAACAGGAAGGGCTACCATTCTCTGAATGTGCAGCTGGTCTGTGACCACAAGCAGCGCATCATGGCAGTCAATGCCAGCTTCCCAGGCAGCAGCCACGATGCCTTTATCCTGCGGCAGAGTACTGTGCATGACATGTTCCAGGCACAGCCTCCCCCAAGAGGATGGCTACTCGGGGACAAAGGCTATCCTTTGTGCACCTGGCTCATGACCCCGCTCCGCGCGCCCAGGACCGCTGCTGAAGAGGCCTACAACGAGAGCCATCAAACCACCCGCAACATCATCGAGCTAACTATTGGGGTCCTCAAGCAGCAGTTCCGCTGCCTTGATCGCTCCGGAGGAGCTCTCCAGTATTCGCCGGACCGGGTCTCCCAATTTGTGGTGGTTTGCTGCATGCTACACAACCTGGCTATCCGCAGGACTCAGGCACTGCCACCTGACGTTGGACCAGCACCTCAGGAGGAGGAGCAGGAGGAGCATGAGGAGGAGGAGGAGGAGGAGGAGGAGGAGCAGGAGTACGTTCCCAGGAGGGAGCGACCAGGGCCAAGGGCCGCACGACGCCACCTTATTACACGGTACTTCTAAGCCCCCTGTCAGGGAATGGCCAGGGGCCATGAGGGAAGATGAATGCAGCCGCTCCGCAAGCCCTCAGCCGGCGAAGCCAACAAACACTAAGAAGAACAACCATGGAGACTGCATGAATAAAGATAATTTTTTATTACACAAAAATGAAAAGCCCTTCCCACATGAATCCCCAAAAACAATAAACGGGCCCCACAAAAAGCCCAACAAACGACTCACTCCCACAAACTGGGGAGGAGCCACTCCACCTTTATTGAAACCGGGCCTCAACGTCGGCCTAACGCAAAAAAAAAGCCCTCCAAAAGCACAACCATGGGCAAAATAAAGATGGCCACCGCCATATTAAAGGAAAGCTGGCCACACCCTCTACTGAGTGGCCCGCGAGGGCGAGACCTTGGCCAGCATTTTGCCTCCCCTGCCCTGCCTGCTGCTCCTTCGCAAGCTCTGCCCAGTGGCTGCTGCGAGGCTGGGGGAAGGCGCCTGAGGCTCAGATGCCCTTCCGCCAGATGCCGCTGGGGGGCGGCCTACACGGCGTTTGGGCCTCGAGGGGCCGTCTGCTGAGTGGCGCACCTGAGCCTGGCCACCATCAGCTGCAGCCGCTTGCCGTCGACGCCCCAGAGGGGGAATGGCGGCGACGGATGGCGCAATGTGGGCCAGCTGGCATCTGGGATGCGCTGGCTGGTGCTGTGGCGCGGTGGCACTCGGCCGGGCCCGCACTGCAGGATCCGCAGCAATCAGCCGACGGCCGGCTTGCTGGGATGGTCCAGCGCGGCGCCTGCCCTGGCGATGCCTGCCTGAGACAGCGCGTGTGGCAGCAGTGAGTGGCCCTGGTGTGCGCGCGCATCACATCCGCCAGGGTCTTGACGGCATCAGTTAGCATGCGGCCAGTCACGGCAGTTGCTGCCCCGAACTCGCGCACACTGGTCGCCAGCGACTCGATGGCCTCAGGCATGCGCCCCACCACGCTCATGAGCTCCATGTGGCGCCGGTCCGAGTCGTCGGCCATCTGATCGAGCTTCCGCACCTCCTCCGAAGTGAAGGTGTCCGGACTGGAGTCGCGACTCTCCCGCTGGGGAGGAGGGGGCCGAACTAGGGGACCCTTGCCGCGTTGGTGACGGCGAGTGTGCCGAGCAGCAGCACTCCCCTCTGATCCTTCCCCCCTTTGGGGGGAAGGCCGCGGGCCACGCGCACGGCTGCTGGGTGGCTGGACGCCACTGGTCCCAGAAGCTGCATTGCCCTGCGACAGTTCCTCCAGGCACTCGTCCAGTGAGGAGGTGTCAAGCATTTCCTCCTCTCCTGCGGGACGTGACTGTTCCCCCGAAGGTCCGGCTTGCTCCTCCTCCTCCTCCTGGTTGGAGGTGCTGTCACTGGCAGCCTCAGGGTCCTGGTCGTCACCAGCTGAAAGCAGGAATGCACAAGAGTAGCTTCAGAGTGAGGAGACGGCGTCAGCGAGGGAGTTAGGACTGGTGGGATTCAGTGCATTGGTGGGACAGTGGCAAAGGAGGTAGCTCGGATGGGCCAGTGCGACGCGAGAGGGCCAAAAGGCGAGGTCCTTACCATTGCCGGGCAGTGGAGGGTCGGATACACCGCACGCTGTGGGGACAATCACACGGGCTCCCATGAGCACACACACGCGCTCCTCCAGCCGAGTGAGCTTCTGCAGCTTGGCGCGGCCACCCCTGGCACGGGCCTGGCGATTAAACGCTACTTTAGCCTGCAAGAGAAAGGACGGGCTGTAAGTGCGCAGTGAAGCCCTGATGTAGTGTGCACTGCCTCCCATGGTGGAATAGCTTGGACAGAGTGAAGCCCTGATGTAGTGTGCACTGCCTCCCATGGTGGAATAGCTTGGACAGAGTGAAGCCCTGATGTAGTGTGCACTGCCTCCCATGGTGGAATAGCTTGGACAGAGTGAAGCCCTGATGTAGTGTGCACTGCCTCCCATGGTGGAATTGCTTGGACAGAGTGAAGCCCTGATGTAGTGTGCACTGCCTCCCATGGTGGAATAGCTTGGACAGAGTGAAGCCCTGATGTACTGTCCACTGCCTCCCATGGTGGAATAGCTTGGCCAAAGTGTAGAGTGCCGAATGGCCATTTGATGCTCATGACTGTCCCAATGCTGCTGGCTGAGGGCTGGCCAAAAGGACTTTCAGGTCCCTTTGCCCATCATGTCAGGTGTACATGCAAGAATGAGGAGGAGACTGGAAAGGCTACTCACCCTCACAATCCTGGTCAGATCGTTGTATTTCTTACGGCATTGTTTGTGGGTCCTGGGGGCCTCGCCGGTGAACGTCACCCTCTGGGCGATCTGCTTCCAGGCTTTGGTGTAGTCGTGGTGGGTTGGATTCCTCCCACTCTCTGGAAACAAGATCTTGCGCCTCACCTCCAGAGCTGTGACCATTATGTCCAGATCACCCTCTGAGAAGCGCAGGGCACGCTGACGGGCCTTCTCTGGCGTTGCCATGACTCCCTGGGGCTGAGCAGTAGTGTTGAGGCCTCTTTGCAAGGCTGCAGTGTGCAGGGCGTGGCAGCAGACCAATTCGTCCCTTCCCCCTTTAAGAGCTGGTCGGCACCACGGGGTCTGCTGTCAGTGCAAAAATGACCGCACCCGTGCTGCGCCCCGCCTGGGCGCTATCCCTCTGGACCGCCGGCTTAGCGCCTAAAGAGAGTAGTGGAACGCCTCTTTTAGCGCTCCACCAACCTCTTAGGGCGAAGCCACTGAATTCCCGGCAACGGGGCGCTACTTTGGGGCGGGCGCTAACTTCGGGCGGGCGCTAAAGCTAGCGCCCCAAAACTGCCTATACTGAAAATCTAGCCCAAGGTGTAATTGATGATATACAAGACACACAGTGTAATTGATAACATACAAGAGACATGCACTGTAATTGCTGAATTACAAGACACACACACTGTAATTGATGAATTACAAGACACACGCACTGTAATTGATGAATTACAAGACACACGCACTGTAATTGATGAATTACAAGACACACGCACAGTAATTGATGAATTAGAAGACACACGCACTGTAATTACTGAATTGCAAGACACACGCATTGTAATTGATGAATTACAAGACACACTTACTGTAATTACTGAATTACAAGACACACGCAATGTAATTGATGAATTACAAGACACATGCTCTGTAATATCTGAATTACAAGACACACGCACTGTAATTGATGAATTACAAGACACACGCACAGTAGATGATGAATTACAAGACACCCGCACTGTAATTACTGAATTACAAGACACACGCACTGTAATTACTGAATTGCAAGACACACGCACTGTAATTGATGAATTAAAAGTCACACGCAGTGTAATTGATGAATTACAAGACACACGCACTGTAATTACTGAATTGCAAGACACACACACTGTAATTGATGAATTACAAGACACCTGCACTGTAATTGCTGATTTACAAGACACACGCACTGTAATTGATGAATTACAAGACACACGCACTGCAATTACAGAATTACAAGACACTGCACTGCAATTGATGAATAAAGAGACACAAGCACTGTAATTGTTGAATTACAGGACACACACAATGTAATTAATGAATTACAAGACACACACACTGTAATTAATGAATTACAAGACACACACACTGTCATTGCTGAATTACAAGACACACACAGTGTAACTGCTGAATTATAAGACACACGCACTGTAATTGCTGAACTACAAGACACACGACGTGTAATTGATTAATTACAAGACACACGCACTGTAATTGATGAATTACAAGACACACACACTGTAATTGCTGAATTACAAGACACACACATTGTAATTGATGAATTACAAGACACACGCAGTGTAATTGCTGAATTGCAAGACAGGCGCACTGTAATTGCTGAATTACAAGACACACACATTGTAATTACTGAATTACAAGACACGCACACTGTAATTGATGAATGAAAAGAAACACACACTGTAATTGGTGAATTACAAGACACACGCACTGTAACTGCTGAATTACAAGGCAGACACACTGTAATTGATGAATTACAAGAAACAAACACTGTAATTGCTGAATTACAAGACACACACACTGTAATTGCTGAAGTACAAGACACACACACTGTAATTGATGAATAACAAGACACGCACTGTAATTGATGAATTACAAGACACACGCACTGCAATTGATGAATTACAAGACACACGCACTGTAATTGATGAATTACAAGACACACACACTGTAATTACTGAATTACAAGACATACGCACTGTAATTGATGAATTACAAGACACACACACTGGAATTGATGAATTACAAGACACACGCACTGTAATTGATGAATTACAAGACATACGCACTGTAATTGATGAATTACAAGACTCACGCAGTGTAATTGATCAACTACAAGTCACCCGCACTGTAATTACTGAATTACAAGACAGACACACTGTAATTGATGAGTTACAAGATACACACACTGTAACTGCTGAGTTACAAGACACACGCACTGTAATTGCTGAATTACAAGAGACATGAGGTGTAATTGATGAATTACAAGACACACGCAATGTAATTGCTGAATTACTAGACACACACACTGTAATTACTGAATTACAAGACACACGCAGTGTAATTGATGAATTACAAGACATGCACTGTAATTGATGAATAACAAGACACATGCACTGCAATTACTGAATTACAAGACACACACACTGTAATTACTGAATTACAAGACACACGCAATGTAATTGATGAATTACAAGACACACGGACTGTAATTGATGAATTACAAGACACACGCACTGTAATTACTGAATTACAAGACACACGCACTGTAATTGATGAATTACAGGACACACGCACTGTAATTGATGAATTACAAGACACACGCACTGTAATTACTGAATTACAAGACATACGCACTGTAATTGATGAATTACAAGACACACGCACTGTAATTGATGAATTACCAGACACACGCACTGTAATTGCTGAATTACAAGACACCCGCACTGTAATTGCTGAATTATAAGACACACACTGTAATTGCTTAATTACAAGTCACACGCACTGATATTCCTGAATTACAAGACACACACACTGTAACTGCTGAATTACAAGACAGACACACTGTAATTGATGAATTACAAGACACACACAGTGTAACTGCTGAATTACAAGACATACACACCGTAATTGCTGAATTACAAGACACACACACTGTAATTACTGAATTACAAGACACACACACTGTAATTGATGAATTACAAGACACGCACTGTAATTGATGAATTACAAGACACACACACTGTAATTGATGAATTACAAGACACACGCACTGTAATTACTGAATTACAAGACACACACACTGTAATTGATGAATCACAAGACACGCACTGTAATTGATGAATTACAAGACACACGCACTGTAATTTCTGAATTACAAGACATATGCACTGTAATTGATGAATTTCAAGACACACACACTGGAATTGATGAATTACAAGACACACGCACTGTAATTGATGAATTACAAGACATACGCACTGTAATTGATGAATTACAAGACTCACGCAGTGTAATTGATCAACTACAAGTCACCCGCACTGTAATTACTGAATTACAAGACAGACACACTGTAATTGATGAGTTACAAGACACACACACTGTAACTGCTGAGTTACAAGACACACGCACTGTAATTGCTGAATTACAAGAGACATGAGGTGTAATTGATGAATTACAGGACACACGCACTGTAATTGATGAATTACAAGACACACGCACTGTAATTGATGAATTACAAGACACACGCACTGTAACTGCTGAATTACAAGACAGACACACTGTAATTGATGAATTACAAGACACACACACTGTAACTGCTGAATTACAAGACACACACACTGTAATTGCTGAATTACAAGACACACACACTGTAATTGATGAATTACAAGACACACGCACTGTAATTGATGAATTACAAGACACACACACTGTAATTACTGAATTACAAGACATACGCACTGTAATTGATGAATTACAAGATACACACACTGGAATTGATGAATTACAAGACACACGCACTGTAATTGATGAATTACAAGACATACGCACTGTAATTGATGAATTACAAGACACCTGCACTGTAATTACTGAATTGGAAGACACACGCACTGTAATTGATGAATTACAAGACTCACGCAGTGTAATTGATCAACTACAAGTCACCCGCACTGTAATTACTGAATTACAAGACAGACACACTGTAACTGCTGAGTTACAAGACACACGCACTGTAATTGCTGAATTACAAGAGACATGAGGTGTAATTGATGAATTACAAGACACACGCAATGTAATTGCTGAATTACAAGACACACGCAGTGTAATTGATGAATTACAAGACACGCACTGTAATTGATGAATAACAAGACACATGCACTGCAATTACTGAATTGCAAGACACACACACTGTAGGTGATGAATTACAAGACACACACACTGTAATTACTGAATTACAAGACACACGCAATGTAATTGATGAATTACAAGACACACGCACTGTAATTGATGAATTACAAGACACACGCACTGTAATTACTGAATTACAAGACACACGCACTGTAATTGATGAATTACAAGACACACGCACTGTAATTGATGAATTACAAGACACACGCACTGTAATTACTGAATTACAAGACATACGCACTGTAATTGATGAATTACAAGACACACGCACTGTAATTGATGAATTACCAGACACACGCACTGTAATTGCTGAATTACAAGACACCCGCACTGTAATTGCTGAATTATAAGACACACACTGTAATTGCTTAATTACAAGTCACACGCACTGATATTCCTGAATTACAAGACGCTGAATTACAAGACAGACACACTGTAATTGATGAATTACAAGACACACACAGTGTAACTGCTGAATTACAAGACATACACACCGTAATTGCTGAATTACAAGACACACACACTGTAATTACTGAATTACAAGACACACACACTGTAATTGATGAATTACAAGACACACGCACTGTAATTACTGAATTACAAGACACACACACTGTAATTGATGAATCACAAGACACGCACTGTAATTGATGAATTACAAGACACACGCACTGTAATTTCTGAATTACAAGACATACGCACTGTAATTGATGAATTACAAGACACACACACTGGAATTGATGAATTGCAAGACACACGCACTGCAGTTGATGAATAACAAGGCACCGCACTGTATCTGCTTAATTACAAGACAAACGCAGTGACACATGCACAGTAATTGATGAATTACATGACACACACACTGTAATTGCCGAATTACAAGACACACGCACTGTAATTACTGAATTACAAGACACACGCAATATAATTGCTGAATTACAATACACACACTCTGTAATTATTGAATTACAAGACACAGGCACTGTAATTGCTGAATTACAAGACACACGCACTGTAATTGCTGAATAAAAAGACACATGCACTGTAATTGCTGAATTACAAGACACACACAATGTAATTAATGAATTACAAGACACACACACTGTAATTGCTGAATTACAAGACACACACTGTAATTGATGAATTACAAGACGCACACACTGTAATTGATGAATTACAAGACACACACTGTAACTGCTGAACTAGAAGACACACGCACTGTAATTGATGAATTACAAGACACACACACTGTAATTAGTGAATTACAAGACACACGCACTGTAATTGATGAATTACAAGACACACGCACTGTAATTACTGAATTACAAGGCACACGCACTGTAATTCATGAATTACAAGACACACGCACTGTAATTGATTAATTACAAGACACACGCACTTTAATTACTGAATTACAAGACATACGCACTGTAATTGATGAATTACAAGACACACACACTGGAATTGATGAATTACAAGACACACGCACTGTAATTGATGAATTACAAGACATACACACTGTAATTGATGAATTACAAGACACATGCACTGCAGTTGATGAATAACAAGGCACTGCACTGTATCTGCTTAATTACAAGACAAACGCAGTGTAATTGATGAATTACAAGACACATGCACTGTAATTGATGAAATACAAGACACACGCATTGTAATTGATGAACTACAAGACACATGCACTGTAATTGATGAATTAAAGGACACACGCACTGTAATTGATGAATTACAAGACACACGCAATGTAATTGATGAGCTACAAGACACACACACTATAATTGATGAATTACAAGACACACACACTGTACTTGATGAATTACAAGACTCACGCAGTGTAATTACGGAATTACAAGACACACGCACTGTAATTACTGAATTACAAGACACACGCAATATAATTGCTGAATTACAAAACACACACTCTGTAATTATTGAATTACAAGACACACGCACTGCAATTGCTGAATTACAAGACACACACACTGTAATTACTGAATTACAAGACACACACAGTGTAATTGATTAATTACAAGACACATGCACTGTAATTGATGAATTACAAGACACCGGCACTGTAATTACTGAATTACAAGACAGGCACACTGTAATTGCTGAATTACAAGACACACACACTGTATTTACGGAATTACAAGACACACGCACTGTAATTACGGAATTACAAGACACACACACTGTAATTGATGAATTACAAGACACATGGGCCTAGAAATTCAGTGGGCTGCGCCACTAGTTTGTGCCCAAAGAGGGCACTCAGTGGCTTTAGCACCACTGGGCACACCTCCCGCGATATTTAGCGGGGCGCTAATTGCGGCATTAGCCTGTAGCGCTGCGCCGCCACCGATGACGTCATCGGTGTGCGCAGCGCCCTGCTCCCACCCCGATGACCATATTTGGTCGTGCCCGCCTCTTTAACGCCAGTCGCAAATCGCGACCGGCTCACAGGGCCTACCTGTGGCGGTAGTGGCGCTAGTTAAGGTGGAGGTGGGGGCGGCCGCTTTTTCGGCGGCTGCCTGCCAGCACCTCCGTCCCCGGCCTCCTAAACCACCCCCCCCGCGGCATTGCCGGCTGTTTCCCGAGAGCCCGGCACTTCTCCTTGGTGCCGGGCTCATTTGCCGGCACTCGCGAGCGGGGATCGCGCTGTTGCAGGCACCTCCCCCTTAACAGTGGGAGGAAGGCCTGCAGTACTGCAGCGTGCCGTGCCGCAGCGTGTGGTGCTGCGGCTCTTAGCGCGCCGATATTCAGGGTGAGCGCCTCAAGCGGGTCGCGGGGAGCCTCGAGTAGCGGCCAGCTTCCGTTTGGGGCGCAGAAACTGAATATCGGGATGGCGCAAGTGGCTCCGCTCGCAGCGGTAATTCCGGCGCCCAGGCGAGCTTGGCGCCCCTGGCGCCCCAAATGGCGCCCAACTGAATTTTTAGCCCATGCACTGTAATTGATGAATTACAAGACACACGCACCGTAATTGATGAATTACAAGACAGATGCACTGTAATTACTGAATTGCAAGACACACACACTGTAATTGATGAATTAAAAGTCACACGCAGTGTAATTGATGAATTACAAGACACACGCACTGTAATTGATGAATTACAAGACACACGCACTGTAGATGATGAATTACAAGACACACGCACTGTAATTACTGAATTGCAAGACACACGCACTGTAATTGATGAATTAAAAGTCACACGCAGTGTAATTGATGAATTACAAGACACACGCACTGTAATTACTGAATTGCAAGACACACGCATTGTAATTGATGAATTACAAGACACACTTACTGTAATTACTGAATTACAAGACACAAGGTGTAATTGATGAATTACAAGACACATGCTCTGTAATATCTGAATTACAAGACACACGCACTGTAATTGATGAATTACAAGACACACGCACAGTAGATGATGAATTACAAGACACACGCACTGTAATTACTGAATTGCAAGACACACGCACTGTAATTGATGAATTAAAAGTCACACGCAGTGTAATTGATGAATTACAAGACACGCACTGTAATTACTGAATTACAAGACACACACACTGTAATTGATGAATTACAAGACACACGCACTGTAATTGATGAATTACAAGACACACGCACAGTAATTACTGAATTACAAGACATACGCACTGTAATTGATGAAATACAAGACACACGCACTGTAATTGATGAATTACCAGACACACGCACTGTAATTGCTGAATTACAAGACACCCGCACTGTAATTGCTGAATTATAAGACACACACTGTAATTGCTTAATTACAAGTCACACGCACTGATATTCCTGAATTACAAGACACACACACTGTAACTGCTGAATTACAAGACAGACACACTGTAATTGATGAATTACAAGACACACACAGTGTAACTGCTGAATTACAAGACATACACACCGTAATTGCTGAATTACAAGACACACACACTGTAATTACTGAATTACAAGACACACACACTGTAATTGATGAATTACAAGACACACACTGTAATTGATGAATTACAAGACACACGCACTGTAATTACTGAATTACAAGACACACACACTGTAATTGATGAATCACAAGACACGCACTGTAATTGATGAATTACAAGACACACGCACTGTAATTTCTGAATTACAAGACATATGCACTGTAATTGATGAATTTCAAGACACACACACTGGAATTGATGAATTACAAGACACACGCACTGTAATTGATGAATTACAAGACATACGCACTGTAATTGATGAATTACAAGACTCACGCAGTGTAATTGATCAACTACAAGTCACCCGCACTGTAATTACTGAATTACAAGACAGACACACTGTAATTGATGAGTTACAAGACACACACACTGTAACTGCTGAGTTACAAGACACACGCACTGTAATTGCTGAATTACAAGAGACATGAGGTGTAATTGATGAATTACAGGACACACGCACTGTAATTGATGAATTACAAGACACACGCACTGTAATTGATGAATTACAAGACACACGCACTGTAACTGCTGAATTACAAGACAGACACACTGTAATTGATGAATTACAAGACACACACACTGTAACTGCTGAATTACAAGACACACACACTGTAATTGCTGAATTACAAGACACACACACTGTAATTGATGAATTACAAGACACACGCACTGTAATTGATGAATTACAAGACACACACACTGTAATTACTGAATTACAAGACATACGCACTGTAATTGATGAATTACAAGATACACACACTGGAATTGATGAATTACAAGACACACGCACTGTAATTGATGAATTACAAGACATACGCACTGTAATTGATGAATTACAAGACACCTGCACTGTAATTACTGAATTGGAAGACACACGCACTGTAATTGATGAATTACAAGACTCACGCAGTGTAATTGATCAACTACAAGTCACCCGCACTGTAATTACTGAATTACAAGACAGACACACTGTAACTGCTGAGTTACAAGACACACGCACTGTAATTGCTGAATTACAAGAGACATGAGGTGTAATTGATGAATTACAAGACACACGCAATGTAATTGCTGAATTACAAGACACACGCAGTGTAATTGATGAATTACAAGACACGCACTGTAATTGATGAATAACAAGACACATGCACTGCAATTACTGAATTGCAAGACACACACACTGTAGGTGATGAATTACAAGACACACACACTGTAATTACTGAATTACAAGACACACGCAATGTAATTGATGAATTACAAGACACACGCACTGTAATTGATGAATTACAAGACACACGCACTGTAATTACTGAATTACAAGACACACGCACTGTAATTGATGAATTACAAGACACACGCACTGTAATTGATGAATTACAAGACACACGCACTGTAATTACTGAATTACAAGACATACGCACTGTAATTGATGAATTACAAGACACACGCACTGTAATTGATGAATTACCAGACACACGCACTGTAATTGCTGAATTACAAGACACCCGCACTGTAATTGCTGAATTATAAGACACACACTGTAATTGCTTAATTACAAGTCACACGCACTGATATTCCTGAATTACAAGACGCTGAATTACAAGACAGACACACTGTAATTGATGAATTACAAGACACACACAGTGTAACTGCTGAATTACAAGACATACACACCGTAATTGCTGAATTACAAGACACACACACTGTAATTACTGAATTACAAGACACACACACTGTAATTGATGAATTACAAGACACACGCACTGTAATTACTGAATTACAAGACACACACACTGTAATTGATGAATCACAAGACACGCACTGTAATTGATGAATTACAAGACACACGCACTGTAATTTCTGAATTACAAGACATACGCACTGTAATTGATGAATTACAAGACACACACACTGGAATTGATGAATTGCAAGACACACGCACTGCAGTTGATGAATAACAAGGCACCGCACTGTATCTGCTTAATTACAAGACAAACGCAGTGACACATGCACAGTAATTGATGAATTACATGACACACACACTGTAATTGCCGAATTACAAGACACACGCACTGTAATTACTGAATTACAAGACACACGCAATATAATTGCTGAATTACAATACACACACTCTGTAATTATTGAATTACAAGACACAGGCACTGTAATTGCTGAATTACAAGACACACGCACTGTAATTGCTGAATAAAAAGACACATGCACTGTAATTGCTGAATTACAAGACACACACAATGTAATTAATGAATTACAAGACACACACACTGTAATTGCTGAATTACAAGACGCACACACTGTAATTGCTGAATTACAAGACACACACACTGTAATTGCTGAAGTACAAGACACACACACTGTAATTGATGAATTACAAGACACGCACTGTAATTGATGAATTACAAGACACACGCACTGCAATTGATGAATTACAAGACATACGCACTGTAATTGATGAATTACAAGACACACACACTGTAATTACTGAATTACAAGACATACGCACTGTAATTGATGAATTACAAGACACACGCACTGGAATTGATGAATTACAAGACATACGCACTGTAATTGATGAATTACAAGACACCTGCACTGTAATTACTGAATTAGAAGACACACGCACTGTAATTGATGAATTACAAGACTCACGCAGTGTAATTGATCAACTACAAGTCACCCGCACTGTAATTACTGAATTACAAGACAGACACACTGTAATTGATGAGTTACAAGACACACACACTGTAACTGCTGAGTTACAAGACACACGCACTGTAATTGCTGAATTACAAGAGACATGAGGTGTAATTGATGAATTACAAGACACACGCAATGTAATTGCTGAATTACTAGACACACACACTGTAATTACTGAATTACAAGACACACGCAGTGTAATTGATGAATTACAAGACACGCACTGTAATTGATGAATAACAAGACACATGCACTGCAATTACTGAATTGCAAGACACACACACTGTAGGTGATGAATTACAAGACACACACACAGTAATTACTGAATTACAAGACACACGCAATGTAATTGATGAATTACAAGACACACGCACTGTAACTGCTGAATTACAAGACAGACACACTGTAATTGATGAATTACAAGACACACACAGTGTAACTGCTGAATTACAAGACATACACACCGTAATTGCTGAATTACAAGACACACACACTGTAATTACTGAATTACAAGACACACACACTGTAATTGATGAATTACAAGACACACACTGTAATTGATGAATTACAAGACACACGCACTGTAATTACTGAATTACAAGACACACACACTGTAATTGATGAATCACAAGACACGCACTGTAATTGATGAATTACAAGACACACGCACTGCAATTGATGAATTACAAGACACACGCACTGTAATTGATGAATTACAAGACACACACACTGTAATTACTGAATTACAAGACATACGCACTGTAATTGATGAATTACAAGATACACACACTGGAATTGATGAATTACAAGACACACGCACTGTAATTGATGAATTACAAGACATACGCACTGTAATTGATGAATTACAAGACACCTGCACTGTAATTACTGAATTGGAAGACACACGCACTGTAATTGATGAATTACAAGACTCACGCAGTGTAATTGATCAACTACAAGTCACCCGCACTGTAATTACTGAATTACAAGACAGACACACTGTAATTGATGAGTTACAAGACACACACACTGTAACTGCTGAGTTACAAGACACACGCACTGTAATTGCTGAATTACAAGAGACATGAGGTGTAATTGATGAATTACAAGACACACGCAATGTAATTGCTGAATTACTAGACACACACACTGTAATTACTGAATTACAAGACACACGCAGTGTAATTGATGAATTACAAGACACGCACTGTAATTGATGAATAACAAGACACATGCACTGCAATTACTGAATTGCAAGACACACACACTGTAGGTGATGAATTACAAGACACACACACTGTAATTACTGAATTACAAGACACACGCAATGTAATTGATGAATTACAAGACACACGCACTGTAATTGATGAATTACAAGACACACGCACTGTAATTACTGAATTACAAGACACACGCACTGTAATTGATGAATTACAAGACACACGCACTGTAATTGATGAATTACAAGACACACGCACTGTAATTACTGAATTACAAGACACCCGCACTGTAATTGCTGAATTATAAGACACACACTGTAATTGCTTAATTACAAGTCACACGCACTGATATTCCTGAATTACAAGACGCTGAATTACAAGACAGACACACTGTAATTGATGAATTACAAGACACACACAGTGTAACTGCTGAATTACAAGACATACACACCGTAATTGCTGAATTACAAGACACACACACTGTAATTACTGAATTACAAGACACACACACTGTAATTGATGAATTACAAGACACACGCACTGTAATTACTGAATTACAAGACACACACACTGTAATTGATGAATCACAAGACACGCACTGTAATTGATGAATTACAAGACACACGCACTGTAATTTCTGAATTACAAGACATACGCACTGTAATTGATGAATTACAAGACACACACACTGGAATTGATGAATTACAAGACACACGCACTGCAGTTGATGAATAACAAGGCACCGCACTGTATCTGCTTAATTACAAGACAAACGCAGTGACACATGCACAGTAATTGATGAATTACATGACACACACACTGTAATTGCCGAATTACAAGACACACGCACTGTAATTACTGAATTACAAGACACACGCAATATAATTGCTGAATTACAATACACACACTCTGTAATTATTGAATTACAAGACACAGGCACTGTAATTGCTGAATTACAAGACACACGCACTGTAATTGCTGAATAAAAAGACACATGCACTGTAATTGCTGAATTACAAGACACACACAATGTAATTAATGAATTACAAGACACACACACTGTAATTGCTGAATTACAAGACACACACTGTAATTGATGAATTACAAGACGCACACACTGTAATTGATGAATTACAAGACACACACACTGTAACTGCTGAACTAGAAGACACACGCACTGTAATTGATGAATTACAAGACACACACACTGTAATTAGTGAATTACAAGACACACGCACTGTAATTGATGAATTACAAGACACACGCACTGTAATTACTGAATTACAAGGCACACGCACTGTAATTCATGAATTACAAGACACACGCACTGTAATTGATTAATTACAAGACACACGCACTTTAATTACTGAATTACAAGACATACGCACTGTAATTGATGAATTACAAGACACACACACTGGAATTGATGAATTACAAGACACACGCACTGTAATTGATGAATTACAAGACATACACACTGTAATTGATGAATTACAAGACACATGCACTGCAGTTGATGAATAACAAGGCACTGCACTGTATCTGCTTAATTACAAGACAAACGCAGTGTAATTGATGAATTACAAGACACATGCACTGTAATTGATGAAATACAAGACACACGCATTGTAATTGATGAACTACAAGACACATGCACTGTAATTGATGAATTAAAGGACACACGCACTGTAATTGATGAATTACAAGACACACGCAATGTAATTGATGAGCTACAAGACACACACACTATAATTGATGAATTACAAGACACACACACTGTACTTGATGAATTACAAGACTCACGCAGTGTAATTACGGAATTACAAGACACACGCACTGTAATTACTGAATTACAAGACACACGCAATATAATTGCTGAATTACAAAACACACACTCTGTAATTATTGAATTACAAGACACACGCACTGCAATTGCTGAATTACAAGACACACACACTGTAATTACTGAATTACAAGACACACACAGTGTAATTGATTAATTACAAGACACATGCACTGTAATTGATGAATTACAAGACACCGGCACTGTAATTACTGAATTACAAGACAGGCACACTGTAATTGCTGAATTACAAGACACACACACTGTATTTACGGAATTACAAGACACACGCACTGTAATTACGGAATTACAAGACACACACACTGTAATTGATGAATTACAAGACACATGGGCCTAGAAATTCAGTGGGCTGCGCCACTAGTTTGTGCCCAAAGAGGGCACTCAGTGGCTTTAGCACCACTGGGCACACCTCCCGCGATATTTAGCGGGGCGCTAATTGCGGCATTAGCCTGTAGCGCTGCGCCGCCACCGATGACGTCATCGGTGTGCGCAGCGCCCTGCTCCCACCCCGATGACCATATTTGGTCGTGCCCGCCTCTTTAACGCCAGTCGCAAATCGCGACCGGCTCACAGGGCCTACCTGTGGCGGTAGTGGCGCTAGTTAAGGTGGAGGTGGGGGCGGCCGCTTTTTCGGCGGCTGCCTGCCAGCACCTCCGTCCCCGGCCTCCTAAACCACCCCCCCCGCGGCATTGCCGGCTGTTTCCCGAGAGCCCGGCACTTCTCCTTGGTGCCGGGCTCATTTGCCGGCACTCGCGAGCGGGGATCGCGCTGTTGCAGGCACCTCCCCCTTAACAGTGGGAGGAAGGCCTGCAGTACTGCAGCGTGCCGTGCCGCAGCGTGTGGTGCTGCGGCTCTTAGCGCGCCGATATTCAGGGTGAGCGCCTCAAGCGGGTCGCGGGGAGCCTCGAGTAGCGGCCAGCTTCCGTTTGGGGCGCAGAAACTGAATATCGGGATGGCGCAAGTGGCTCCGCTCGCAGCGGTAATTCCGGCGCCCAGGCGAGCTTGGCGCCCCTGGCGCCCCAAATGGCGCCCAACTGAATTTTTAGCCCATGCACTGTAATTGATGAATTACAAGACACACGCACCGTAATTGATGAATTACAAGACAGATGCACTGTAATTACTGAATTGCAAGACACACACACTGTAATTGATGAATTAAAAGTCACACGCAGTGTAATTGATGAATTACAAGACACACGCACTGTAATTGATGAATTACAAGACACACGCACTGTAGATGATGAATTACAAGACACACGCACTGTAATTACTGAATTGCAAGACACACGCACTGTAATTGATGAATTAAAAGTCACACGCAGTGTAATTGATGAATTACAAGACACACGCACTGTAATTACTGAATTGCAAGACACACGCATTGTAATTGATGAATTACAAGACACACTTACTGTAATTACTGAATTACAAGACACAAGGTGTAATTGATGAATTACAAGACACATGCTCTGTAATATCTGAATTACAAGACACACGCACTGTAATTGATGAATTACAAGACACACGCACAGTAGATGATGAATTACAAGACACACGCACTGTAATTACTGAATTGCAAGACACACGCACTGTAATTGATGAATTAAAAGTCACACGCAGTGTAATTGATGAATTACAAGACACGCACTGTAATTACTGAATTACAAGACACACACACTGTAATTGATGAATTACAAGACACACGCACTGTAATTGATGAATTACAAGACACACGCACAGTAATTACTGAATTACAAGACATACGCACTGTAATTGATGAAATACAAGACACACGCACTGTAATTGATGAATTACCAGACACACGCACTGTAATTGCTGAATTACAAGACACCCGCACTGTAATTGCTGAATTATAAGACACACACTGTAATTGCTTAATTACAAGTCACACGCACTGATATTCCTGAATTACAAGACACACACACTGTAACTGCTGAATTACAAGACAGACACACTGTAATTGATGAATTACAAGACACACACAGTGTAACTGCTGAATTACAAGACATACACACCGTAATTGCTGAATTACAAGGCACACACACTGTAATTACTGAATTACAAGACACACACACTGTAATTGATGAATTACAAGACACACACTGTAATTGATGAATTACAAGACACACGCACTGTAATTACTGAATTACAAGACACACACACTGTAATTGATGAATCACAAGACACGCACTGTAATTGATGAATTACAAGACACACGCACTGTAATTTCTGAATTACAAGACATACGCACTGTAATTGATGAATTACAAGACACACACACTGGAATTGATGAATTACAAGACACGCACTGCAGTTGATGAATAACAAGGCACCGCACTGTATCTGCTTAATTACAAGACAAACGCAGTGACACATGCACAGTAATTGATGAATTACATGACACACACACTGTAATTGCCGAATTACAAGACACACGCACTGTAATTACTGAATTACAAGACACACGCAATATAATTGCTGAATTACAATACACACACTCTGTAATTATTGAATTACAAGACACAGGCACTGTAATTGCTGAATTACAAGACACACGCACTGTAATTGCTGAATAAAAAGACACATGCACTGTAATTGCTGAATTACAAGACACACACAATGTAATTAATGAATTACAAGACACACACACTGTAATTGCTGAATTACAAGACGCACACACTGTAATTGCTGAATTACAAGACACACACACTGTAATTGCTGAAGTACAAGACACACACACTGTAATTGATGAATTACAAGACACGCACTGTAATTGATGAATTACAAGACACACGCACTGCAATTGATGAATTACAAGACATACGCACTGTAATTGATGAATTACAAGACACACACACTGTAATTACTGAATTACAAGACATACGCACTGTAATTGATGAATTACAAGACACACGCACTGGAATTGATGAATTACAAGACATACGCACTGTAATTGATGAATTACAAGACACCTGCACTGTAATTACTGAATTAGAAGACACACGCACTGTAATTGATGAATTACAAGACTCACGCAGTGTAATTGATCAACTACAAGTCACCCGCACTGTAATTACTGAATTACAAGACAGACACACTGTAATTGATGAGTTACAAGACACACACACTGTAACTGCTGAGTTACAAGACACACGCACTGTAATTGCTGAATTACAAGAGACATGAGGTGTAATTGATGAATTACAAGACACACGCAATGTAATTGCTGAATTACTAGACACACACACTGTAATTACTGAATTACAAGACACACGCAGTGTAATTGATGAATTACAAGACACGCACTGTAATTGATGAATAACAAGACACATGCACTGCAATTACTGAATTGCAAGACACACACACTGTAGGTGATGAATTACAAGACACACACACAGTAATTACTGAATTACAAGACACACGCAATGTAATTGATGAATTACAAGACACACGCACTGTAACTGCTGAATTACAAGACAGACACACTGTAATTGATGAATTACAAGACACACACAGTGTAACTGCTGAATTACAAGACATACACACCGTAATTGCTGAATTACAAGACACACACACTGTAATTACTGAATTACAAGACACACACACTGTAATTGATGAATTACAAGACACACACTGTAATTGATGAATTACAAGACACACGCACTGTAATTACTGAATTACAAGACACACACACTGTAATTGATGAATCACAAGACACGCACTGTAATTGATGAATTACAAGACACACACACTGGAATTGATGAATTACAAGACACGCACTGCAGTTGATGAATAACAAGGCACCGCACTGTATCTGCTTAATTACAAGACAAACGCAGTGACACATGCACAGTAATTGATGAATTACATGACACACGCAGTGTAATTGATGAATTACAAGACACACGCAGTGTAATTGATGAATTACAAGACACGCACTGTAATTACTGAATTACAAGACACACACACTGTAATTGATGAATTACAAGACACACGCACTGTAATTGATGAATTACAAGACACACGCACTGTAATTACTGAATTACAAGACATACGCACTGTAATTGATGAAATACAAGACACACGCACTGTAATTGATGAATTACCAGACACACACACTGTAATTGCTTAATTACAAGTCACACGCACTGATATTCCTGAATTACAAGACACACACACTGTAACTGCTGAATTACAAGACAGACACACTGTAATTGATGAATTACAAGACACACACAGTGTAACTGCTGAATTACAAGACATACACACTGTAATTACTGAATTACAAGACACACACACTGTAATTGATGAATTACAAGACACACACTGTAATTGATGAATTACAAGACACACACTGTAATTGATGAATTACAAGACACACGCACTGTAATTACTGAATTACAAGACACACACACTGTAATTGATGAATCACAAGACACGCACTGTAATTGATGAATTGCAAGACACACGCACTGTAATTTCTGAATTACAAGACATACGCACTGTAATTGATGAATTACAAGACACACGCACTGTAATTGATGAATTACAAGACACACGCACAGTAATTACTGAATTACAAGACATACGCACTGTAATTGATGAAATACAAGACACACGCACTGTAATTGATGAATTACCAGACACACGCACTGTAATTGCTGAATTACAAGACACCCGCACTGTAATTGCTGAATTATAAGACACACACTGTAATTGCTTAATTACAAGTCACACGCACTGATATTCCTGAATTACAAGACACACACACTGTAACTGCTGAATTACAAGACAGACACACTGTAATTGATGAATTACAAGACACACACAGTGTAACTGCTGAATTACAAGACATACACACCGTAATTGCTGAATTACAAGACACACACACTGTAATTACTGAATTACAAGACACACACACTGTAATTGATGAATTACAAGACACACACTGTAATTGATGAATTACAAGACACACGCACTGTAATTACTGAATTACAAGACACACACACTGTAATTGATGAATCACAAGACACGCACTGTAATTGATGAATTACAAGACACACGCACTGTAATTTCTGAATTACAAGACATACGCACTGTAATTGATGAATTACAAGACACACACACTGGAATTGATGAATTACAAGACACGCACTGCAGTTGATGAATAACAAGGCACCGCACTGTATCTGCTTAATTACAAGACAAACGCAGTGACACATGCACAGTAATTGATGAATTACATGACACACACACTGTAATTGCCGAATTACAAGACACACGCACTGTAATTACTGAATTACAAGACACACGCAATATAATTGCTGAATTACAATACACACACTCTGTAATTATTGAATTACAAGACACAGGCACTGTAATTGCTGAATTACAAGACACACGCACTGTAATTGCTGAATAAAAAGACACATGCACTGTAATTGCTGAATTACAAGACACACACAATGTAATTAATGAATTACAAGACACACACACTGTAATTGCTGAATTACAAGACGCACACACTGTAATTGCTGAATTACAAGACACACACACTGTAATTGCTGAAGTACAAGACACACACACTGTAATTGATGAATTACAAGACACGCACTGTAATTGATGAATTACAAGACACACGCACTGCAATTGATGAATTACAAGACATACGCACTGTAATTGATGAATTACAAGACACACACACTGTAATTACTGAATTACAAGACATACGCACTGTAATTGATGAATTACAAGACACACGCACTGGAATTGATGAATTACAAGACATACGCACTGTAATTGATGAATTACAAGACACCTGCACTGTAATTACTGAATTAGAAGACACACGCACTGTAATTGATGAATTACAAGACTCACGCAGTGTAATTGATCAACTACAAGTCACCCGCACTGTAATTACTGAATTACAAGACAGACACACTGTAATTGATGAGTTACAAGACACACACACTGTAACTGCTGAGTTA
This sequence comes from Somniosus microcephalus, assembly GCF_052327205.1. Lineage (NCBI taxonomy): Eukaryota > Metazoa > Chordata > Chondrichthyes > Squaliformes > Somniosidae > Somniosus > Somniosus microcephalus. The sequence continues at coordinate 4,497,890 of NC_140988.1, read as the reverse complement.
CAAGACACACGCACTGTAATTGCTGAATTACAAGAGACATGAGGTGTAATTGATGAATTACAAGACACACGCAATGTAATTGCTGAATTACTAGACACACACACTGTAATTACTGAATTACAAGACACACGCAGTGTAATTGATGAATTACAAGACACGCACTGTAATTGATGAATAACAAGACACATGCACTGCAATTACTGAATTGCAAGACACACACACTGTAGGTGATGAATTACAAGACACACACACAGTAATTACTGAATTACAAGACACACGCAATGTAATTGATGAATTACAAGACACACGCACTGTAATTGATGAATTACAAGACATACGCACTGTAATTGATGAATTACAAGACACACGCACTGTAATTGATGAATTACCAGACACACGCACTGTAATTGCTGAATTACAAGACACCCGCACTGTAATTGCTGAATTATAAGACACACACTGTAATTGCTTAATTACAAGTCACACGCACTGATATTCCTGAATTACAAGACACACACACTGTAACTGCTGAATTACAAGACAGACACACTGTAATTGATGAATTACAAGACACACACAGTGTAACTGCTGAATTACAAGACATACACACCGTAATTGCTGAATTACAAGACACACACACTGTAATTACTGAATTACAAGACACACACACTGTAATTGATGAATTACAAGACACACACTGTAATTGATGAATTACAAGACACACGCACTGTAATTACTGAATTACAAGACACACACAATGTAATTGATGAATCACAAGACACGCACTGTAATTGATGAATTGCAAGACACACGCACTGTAATTTCTGAATTACAAGACATACGCACTGTAATTGATGAATTACAAGACACACACACTGGAATTGATGAATTACAAGACACGCACTGCAGTTGATGAATAACAAGGCACCGCACTGTATCTGCTTAATTACAAGACAAACGCAGTGACACATGCACAGTAATTGATGAATTACATGACACACACAGTGTAATTGCCGAATTACAAGACACACGCACTGTAATTACTGAATTACAAGACACACGCAATATAATTGCTGAATTACAATACACACACTCTGTAATTATTGAATTACAAGACACAGGCACTGTAATTGCTGAATTACAAGACACACGCAGTGTAATTGCTGAATAAAAAGACACATGCACTGTAATTGCTGAATTACAAGACACACACAATGTAATTAATGAATTACAAGACACACACACTGTAATTGCTGAATTACAAGACACACACACTGTAATTGCTGAATTACAAGACACACACACTGTAATTGCTGAAGTACAAGACACACACACTGTAATTGATGAATTACAAGACACGCACTGTAATTGATGAATTACAAGACACACGCACTGCAATTGATGAATTACAAGACATACGCACTGTAATTGATGAATTACAAGACACACACACTGTAATTACTGAATTACAAGACATACGCACTGTAATTGATGAATTACAAGACACACACACTGGAATTGATGAATTACAAGACACACGCACTGTAATTGATGAATTACAAGACATACGCACTGTAATTGATGAATTACAAGACACCTGCACTGTAATTACTGAATTAGAAGACACACGCACTGTAATTGATGAATTACAAGACTCACGCAGTGTAATTGATCAACTACAAGTCACCCGCACTGTAATTACTGAATTACAAGACAGACACACTGTAATTGATGAGTTACAAGACACACACACTGTAACTGCTGAGTTACAAGACACACGCACTGTAATTGCTGAATTACAAGAGACATGAGGTGTAATTGATGAATTACAAGACACACGCAATGTAATTGCTGAATTACTAGACACACACACTGTAATTACTGAATTACAAGACACACGCAGTGTAATTGATGAATTACAAGACACGCACTGTAATTGATGAATAACAAGACACATGCACTGCAATTACTGAATTGCAAGACACACACACTGTAGGTGATGAATTACAAGACACACACACAGTAATTACTGAATTACAAGACACACGCAATGTAATTGATGAATTACAAGACACACGCAGTGTAATTGATGAATTACAAGACACGCACTGTAATTACTGAATTACAAGACACACACACTGTAATTGATGAATTACAAGACACACGCACTGTAATTGATGAATTACAAGACACACGCACTGTAATTACTGAATTACAAGACATACGCACTGTAATTGATGAAATACAAGACACACGCACTGTAATTGATGAATTACCAGACACACGCACTGTAATTGCTGAATTACAAGACACCCGCACTGTAATTGCTGAATTATAAGACACACACTGTAATTGCTTAATTACAAGTCACACGCACTGATATTCCTGAATTACAAGACACACACACTGTAACTGCTGAATTACAAGACAGACACACTGTAATTGATGAATTACAAGACACACACAGTGTAACTGCTGAATTACAAGACATACACACCGTAATTGCTGAATTACAAGACACACACACTGTAATTACTGAATTACAAGACACACACACTGTAATTGATGAATTACAAGACACACACTGTAATTGATGAATTACAAGACACACGCACTGTAATTACTGAATTACAAGACACACACACTGTAATTGATGAATCACAAGACACGCACTGTAATTGATGAATTGCAAGACACACGCACTGTAATTTCTGAATTACAAGACATACGCACTGTAATTGATGAATTACAAGACACACACACTGGAATTGATGAATTACAAGACACGCACTGCAGTTGATGAATAACAAGGCACCGCACTGTATCTGCTTAATTACAAGACAAACGCAGTGACACATGCACAGTAATTGATGAATTACATGACACACACAGTGTAATTCCCGAATTACAAGACACACGCACTGTAATTACTGAATTACAAGACACACGCAATATAATTGCTGAATTACAATACACACACTCTGTAATTATTGAATTACAAGACACAGGCACTGTAATTGCTGAATTACAAGACACACGCACTGTAATTGCTGAATAAAAAGACACATGCACTGTAATTGCTGAATTACAAGACACACACAATGTAATTAATGAATTACAAGACACACACACTGTAATTGCTGAATTACAAGACGCACACACTGTAATTGCTGAATTACAAGACACACACACTGTAATTGATGAATTACAAGACACGCACTGTAATTGATGAATTACAAGACACACACACTGTAATTACTGAATTACAAGACATACGCACTGTAATTGATGAATTACAAGACACACACACTGGAATTGATGAATTACAAGACACACGCACTGTAATTGATGAATTACAAGACATACGCACTGTAATTGATGAATTACAAGACACCTGCACTGTAATTACTGAATTAGAAGACACACGCACTGTAATTGATGAATTACAAGACTCACGCAGTGTAATTGATCAACTACAAGTCACCCGCACTGTAATTACTGAATTACAAGACAGACACACTGTAATTGATGAGTTACAAGACACACACACTGTAACTGCTGAGTTACAAGACACACGCACTGTAATTGCTGAATTACAAGAGACATGAGGTGTAATTGATGAATTACAAGACACACGCAATGTAATTGCTGAATTACTAGACACACACACTGTAATTACTGAATTACAGGACACACGCAGTGTAATTGATGAATTACAAGACACGCACTGTAATTGATGAATAACAAGACACATGCACTGCAATTACTGAATTGCAAGACACACACACTGTAGGTGATGAATTACAAGACACACACACTGTAATTACTGAATTACAAGACACACGCAATGTAATTGATGAATTACAAGGCACACGCACTGTAATTGATGAATTACAAGACACACGCACTGTAATTACTGAATTACAAGACACACGCACTGTAATTGATGAATTACAAGACACACGCACTGTAATTGATGAATTACAAGACACACGCACTGTAATTACTGAATTACAAGACATACGCACTGTAATTGATGAATTACAAGACACACGCACTGTAATTGATGAATTACCAGACACACGCACTGTAATTGCTGAATTACAAGACACCCGCACTGTAATTGCTGAATTATAAGACACACACTGTAATTGCTTAATTACAAGTCACACGCACTGATATTCCTGAATTACAAGACACACACACTGTAACTGCTGAATTACAAGACAGACACACTGTAATTGATGAATTACAAGACACACACAGTGTAACTGCTGAATTACAAGACATACACACCGTAATTGCTGAATTACAAGACACACACACTGTAATTACTGAATTACAAGACACACACACTGTAATTGATGAATTACAAGACACGCACTGTAATTGATGAATTACAAGACACACGCACTGTAATTACTGAATTGCAAGACACACACACTGTAATTGATGAATTACAAGACACACGCACTGTAATTACTGAATTACAAGACACACACACTGTAATTGATGAATCACAAGACACGCACTGTAATTGATGAATTACAAGACACACGCACTGCAATTGATGAATTACAAGACACACGCACTGTAATTGATGAATTACAAGACACACACACTGTAATTACTGAATTACAAGACATACGCACTGTAATTGATGAATTACAAGACACACACACTGGAATTGATGAATTACAAGACACACGCACTGTAATTGATGAATTACAAGACATACGCACTGTAATTGATGAATTGCAAGACACCTGCACTGTAATTACTGAATTAGAAGACACACGCACTGTAATTGATGAATTACAAGACTCACGCAGTGTAATTGATCAACTACAAGTCACCCGCACTGTAATTACTGAATTACAAGACAGACACACTGTAATTGATGAGTTACAAGACACACACACTGTAACTGCTGAGTTACAAGACACACGCACTGTAATTGCTGAATTACAAGAGACATGAGGTGTAATTGATGAATTACAAGACACACGCAATGTAATTGCTGAATTACTAGACACACACACTGTAATTACTGAATTACAAGACACACGCAGTGTAATTGATGAATTACAAGACACGCAATGTAATTGATGAATAACAAGACACATGCACTGCAATTACTGAATTGCAAGACACACACACTGTAGGTGATGAATTACAAGACACACACACTGTAATTACTGAATTACAAGACACACGCAATGTAATTGATGAATTACAAGACACACGCACTGTAATTGATGAATTACAAGACACACGCACTGTAATTGATGAATTACAAGACACACGCACTGTAATTGATGAATTACAAGACACACGCACTGTAATTGATGAATTACAAGACACACGCACTGTAATTACTGAATTACAAGACATACGCACTGTAATTGATGAATTACAAGACACATGCACTGTAATTGATGAATTACCAGAAACACGCACTGTAATTGCTGAATTACAAGACACCCGCACTGTAATTGCTGAATTATAAGACACACACTGTAATTGCTTAATTACAAGTCACACGCACTGATATTCCTGAATTACAAGACACACACACTGTAACTGCTGAATTACAAGACAGACACACTGTAATTGATGAATTACAAGACACACACAGTGTAACTGCTGAATTACAAGACATACTCACCGTAATTGCTGAATTACAAGACACACACACTGTAATTACTGAATTACAAGACACACACACTGTAATTGATGAATTACAAGACACGCACTGTAATTGATGAATTACAAGACACACGCACTGTAATTACTGAATTGCAAGACACACACACTGTAATTGATGAATTACAAGACACACGCACTGTAATTACTGAATTACAAGACACACACACTGTAATTGATGAATCACAAGACACGCACTGTAATTGATGAATTACAAGACACACGCACTGTAATTTCTGAATTACAAGACATACGCACTGTAATTGATGAATTACAAGACACACACACTGGAATTGATGAATTACAAGACACATGCTCTGTAATATCTGAATTACAAGACACACGCACTGTAATTGATGAATTACAAGACACACGCACAGTAGATGATGAATTACAAGACACACGCACTGTAATTACTGAATTGCAAGACACACGCACTGTAATTGATGAATTAAAAGTCACACGCAGTGTAATTGATGAATTACAAGACACACGCACTGTAATTACTGAATTGCAAAACACACACACTGTAATTGATGAATTACAAGACACACACACTGTCATTGCTGAATTACAAGACACACACATTGTAACTGCTGAATTACAAGACACACGCACTGTAATTGATGAATTACAAGACACAAGGTGTAATTGATGATATACAAGACACACAGTGTAATTGATAACGTACAAGAGACATGCACTGTAATTGCTGAATTACAAGACACACACACTGTAATTGATGAATTACAAGACACACGCACTGTAATTGATGAATTACAAGACACACGCACTGTAATTGATGAATTACAAGACACACGCACAGTAATTGATGAATTAGAAGACACACGCACTGTAATTACTGAATTGCAAGACACACGCATTGTAATTGATGAATTACAAGACACACTTACTGTAATTACTGAATTACAAGACACACGCAATGTAATTGATGAATTACAAGACACATGCTCTGTAATATCTGAATTACAAGACACACGCACTGTAATTGATGAATTACAAGACACACGCACAGTAGATGATGAATTACAAGACACCCGCACTGTAATTACTGAATTACAAGACACACGCACTGTAATTACTGAATTGCAAGACACACGCACTGTAATTGATGAATGAAAAGTCACACGCAGTGTAATTGATGAATTACAAGACACACGCACTGTAATTACTGAATTGCAAGACACACACACTGTAATTGATGAATTACAAGACACCTGCATTGTAATTGCTGATTTACAAGACACACGCACTGTAATTGATGAATTACAAGACACCCGCACTGTAATTGCTGATTTACAAGACACACGCACTGTAATTGATGAATTACAAGACACACACACTGTAATTGATGAATAAAGAGACACAAGCACTGTAATTGTTGAATTACAGGACACACACAATGTAATTAATGAATTACAAGACACACACACTGTAATTAATGAATTACAAGACACACACACTGTCATTGCTGAATTACAAGACACACACAGTGTAACTGCTGAATTATAAGACACACGCACTGTAATTGCTGAACTACAAGACACACGACGTGTAATTGATTAATTACAAGACACACGCACTGTAATTGATGAATTACAAGACACACACACTGTAATTGCTGAATTACAAGACACACACATTGTAATTGATGAATTACAAGACACACGCAGTGTAATTGCTGAATTGCAAGACAGGCGCACTGTAATTGCTGAATTACAAGACACACACACTGTAATTGCTGAATTACAAGACACACACATTGTAATTACTGAATTACAAGACACGCACATTGTAATTGATGAATTAAAAGACACACACACTGTAATTGGTGAACGACAAGACAAACGCAATGTAATTGCTGAATTACAAAACACACGCTCTGTAATTTCTGAATTACAAGAAACACGCATTGTAATTGATGAATTACAAGACACGCACACTGTAATTGATGAATTAAAAGACACACACACTGTAATTGATGAATTAAAAGACACACACACTGCAATTGATGAATTACAAGACACACGCACAGTAGATGATGAATTACAAGACACCCGCACTGTAATTACTGAATTGCAAGAAACACGCACTGTAATTGATGAATTACAAGACATACGCACTGTAATTGATGAATTACAAGACACACGCACTGCAGTTGATGAATAACAAGGCACTGCACTGTATCTGCTTAATTACAAGACAAACGCAGTGTAATTGATGAATTACAAGACACATGCACTGTAATTGATGAATTACATGACACACACAGTGTAATTGCTGAATTACAAGACACACGCACTGTAATTACTGAATTACAAGACACACGCAACATAATTGCTGAATTACAATACACACACTCTGTAATTATTGAATTACAAGACACACGCACTGTAATTGCTGAATTACAAGACACATGCACATTAATTACTGAAAATTACAAGACACACACACTGTAATTGATTAATTACAAGACACATGCACTGTAATTGATGAATTACAAGACACCGGCACTGTAATTACTGAATTACAAGACAGGCACACTGTAATTGCTGAATTACAAGACACACGCACTGTATTTACGGAATTACAAGACACACGCACTGTAATTAATGAATTACAAGACACATGCAATGTAATTACTGAATTACAAGACACACGCAATGTAATTACTGAATTGCAAGACACACGCACTGTAATTGATGAATTACAGGACACACGCACTGTAATTGATGAATTACAAGACACACGCACTGTAATTGATGAATTACAAGACACACGCACTGTAATTGATGAATTACAAGACACACGCACTCTAACTGCTGAATTACAAGACAGACACACTGTAATTGATGAATTACAAGACACACACACTGTAACTGCTGAATTACAAGACACACACACTGTAATTGCTGAATTACAAGACACACACACTGTAATTGCTGAAGTACAAGACACACACACTGTAATTGATGAATTACAAGACACGCACTGTAATTGATGAATTACAAGACACACGCACTGTAATTGATGAATTACAAGACACCGGCACTGTAATTACTGAATTACAAGACAGGCACACTGTAATTGCTGAATTACAAGACACACGCACTGTATTTACGGAATTACAAGACACACGCACTGTAATTAATGAATTACAAGACACATGCAATGTAATTACTGAATTACAAGACACACGCAATGTGATTACTGAATTGCAAGACACACGCACTGTAATTGATGAATTACAGGACACACGCACTGTAATTGATGAATTACAAGACACACGCACTGTAATTGATGAATTACAAGACACACGCACTGTAATTGATGAATTACAAGACACACGCACTCTAACTGCTGAATTACAAGACAGACACACTGTAATTGATGAATTACAAGACACACACACTGTAACTGCTGAATTACAAGACACACACACTGTAATTGCTGAATTACAAGACACACACACTGTAATTGCTGAAGTACAAGACACACACACTGTAATTGATGAATTACAAGACACGCACTGTAATTGATGAATTACAAGAGACACGCACTGCAATTGATGAATTACAAGACACACGCACTGTAATTGATGAATTACAAGACACACCCACTGTAATTACTGAATTACAAGACATACGCACTGTAATTGATGAATTACAAGACACACACACTGTAATTACTGAATTACAAGACATACGCACTGTAATTGATGAATTACAAGACACACACACTGGAATTGATGAATTACAAGACACACGCACTGTAATTGATGAATTACAAGACATACGCACTGTAATTGATGAATTACAAGACACCTGCACTGTAATTACTGAATTAGAAGACACACGCACTGTAATTGATGAATTACAAGACTCACGCAGTGTAATTGATCAACTACAAGTCACCCGCACTGTAATTACTGAATTACAAGACACACACACTGTAACTGCTGAGTTACAAGACACACGCACTGTAATTGCTGAATTACAAGAGACATGAGGTGTAATTGATGAATTACAAGACACACGCAATGTAATTGCTGAATTACTAGACACACACACTGTAATTACTGAATTACAGGACACACGCAGTGTAATTGATGAATTACAAGACACGCATTGTAATTGATGAATAACAAGACACATGCACTGCAATTACTGAATTGCAAGACACACACACTGTAGGTGATGAATTACAAGACACACACACTGTAATTACTGAATTACAAGACACACGCAATGTAATTGATGAATTACAAGACACACGCACTGTAATTGATGAATTACAAGACACACGCACTGTAATTACTGAATTACAAGACACACGCACTGTAATTGATGAATTACAAGACACACGCACTGTAATTGATGAATTACAAGACACACGCACTGTAATTACTGAATTACAAGACATACGCACTGTAATTGATGAATTACAAGACACATGCACTGTAATTGATGAATTACCAGACACACGCACTGTAATTGCTGAATTACAAGACACCCGCACTGTAATTGCTGAATTATAAGACACACACTGTAATTGCTTAATTACAAGTCACACGCACTGATATTCCTGAATTACAAGACACACACACTGTAACTGCTGAATTACAAGACAGACACACTGTAATTGATGAATTACAAGACACACACAGTGTAACTGCTGAATTACAAGACATACACACCGTAATTGCTGAATTACAAGACACACACACTGTAATTACTGAATTACAAGACACACACACTGTAATTGATGAATTACAAGACACGCACTGTAATTGATGAATTACAAGACACACGCACTGTAATTACTGAATTGCAAGACACACACACTGTAATTGATGAATTACAAGACACACGCACTGTAATTACTGAATTACAAGACACACACACTGTAATTGATGAATCACAAGACACGCACTGTAATTGATGAATTACAAGACACACGCACTGCAATTGATGAATTACAAGACACACGCACTGTAATTGATGAATTACAAGACACACACTCTGTAATTACTGAATTACAAGACATACGCACTGTAATTGATGAATTACAAGACACACACACTGGAATTGATGAATTACAAGACACACGCACTGTAATTGATGAATTACAAGACATACGCACTGTAATTGATGAATTACAAGACACCTGCACTGTAATTACTGAATTAGAAGACACACGCACTGTAATTGATGAATTACAAGACTCACGCAGTGTAATTGATCAACTACAAGTCACCCGCACTGTAATTACTGAATTACAAGACAGACACACTGTAATTGATGAGTTACAAGACACACACACTGTAACTGCTGAGTTACAAGACACACGCACTGTAATTGCTGAATTACAAGAGACATGAGGTGTAATTGATGAATTACAAGACACACGCAATGTAATTGCTGAATTACTAGACACACACACTGTAATTACTGAATTACAAGACACACGCAGTGTAATTGATGAATTACAAGACACGCAATGTAATTGATGAATAACAAGACACATGCACTGCAATTACTGAATTGCAAGACACACACACTGTAGGTGATGAATTACAAGACACACACACTGTAATTACTGAATTACAAGACACACGCAATGTAATTGATGAATTACAAGACACACGCACTGTAATTGATGAATTACAAGACACACGCACTGTAATTACTGAATTACAAGACACACGCACTGTAATTGATGAATTACAAGACACACGCACTGTAATTGATGAATTACAAGACACACGCACTGTAATTACTGAATTACAAGACATACGCACTGTAATTGATGAATTACAAGACACACGCACTGTAATTGATGAATTACCAGACACACGCACTGTAATTGCTGAATTACAAGACACCCGCACTGTAATTGCTGAATTATAAGACACACACTGTAATTGCTTAATTACAAGTCACACGCACTGATATTCCTGAATTACAAGACACACACACTGTAACTGCTGAATTACAAGACAGACACACTGTAATTGATGAATTACAAGACACACACAGTGTAACTGCTGAATTACAAGACATACTCACCGTAATTGCTGAATTACAAGACACACACACTGTAATTACTGAATTACAAGACACACACACTGTAATTGATGAATTACAAGACACGCACTGTAATTGATGAATTACAAGACACACGCACTGTAATTACTGAATTGCAAGACACACACACTGTAATTGATGAATTACAAGACACACGCACTGTAATTACTGAATTACAAGACACACACACTGTAATTGATGAATCACAAGACACGCACTGTAATTGATGAATTACAAGACACACGCACTGTAATTTCTGAATTACAAGACATACGCACTGTAATTGATGAATTACAAGACACACACACTGGAATTGATGAATTACAAGACACATGCTCTGTAATATCTGAATTACAAGACACACGCACTGTAATTGATGAATTACAAGACACACGCACAGTAGATGATGAATTACAAGACACACGCACTGTAATTACTGAATTGCAAGACACACGCACTGTAATTGATGAATTAAAAGTCACACGCAGTGTAATTGATGAATTACAAGACACACGCACTGTAATTACTGAATTGCAAAACACACACACTGTAATTGATGAATTACAAGACACACACACTGTCATTGCTGAATTACAAGACACACACATTGTAACTGCTGAATTACAAGACACACGCACTGTAATTGATGAATTACAAGACACAAGGTGTAATTGATGATATACAAGACACACAGTGTAATTGATAACGTACAAGAGACATGCACTGTAATTGCTGAATTACAAGACACACACACTGTAATTGATGAATTACAAGACACACGCACTGTAATTGATGAATTACAAGACACACGCACTGTAATTGATGAATTACAAGACACACGCACAGTAATTGATGAATTAGAAGACACACGCACTGTAATTACTGAATTGCAAGACACACGCATTGTAATTGATGAATTACAAGACACACTTACTGTAATTACTGAATTACAAGACACACGCAATGTAATTGATGAATTACAAGACACATGCTCTGTAATATCTGAATTACAAGACACACGCACAGTAGATGATGAATTACAAGACACCCGCACTGTAATTACTGAATTACAAGACACACGCACTGTAATTACTGAATTGCAAGACACACGCATTGTAATTGATGAATGAAAAGTCACACGCAGTGTAATTGATGAATTACAAGACACACGCACTGTAATTACTGAATTGCAAGACACACACACTGTAATTGATGAATTACAAGACACCTGCACTGTAATTGCTGATTTACAAGACACACGCACTGTAATTGATGAATTACAAGACACCCGCACTGTAATTGCTGATTTACAAGACACACGCACTGTAATTGATGAATTACAAGACACACACACTGTAATTGATGAATAAAGAGACACAAGCACTGTAATTGTTGAATTACAGGACACACACAATGTAATTAATGAATTACAAGACACACACACTGTAATTAATGAATTACAAGACACACACACTGTCATTGCTGAATTACAAGACACACACAGTGTAACTGCTGAATTATAAGACACACGCACTGTAATTGCTGAACTACAAGACACACGACGTGTAATTGATTAATTACAAGACACACGCACTGTAATTGATGAATTACAAGACACACACACTGTAATTGCTGAATTACAAGACACACACATTGTAATTGATGAATTACAAGACACACGCAGTGTAATTGCTGAATTGCAAGACAGGCGCACTGTAATTGCTGAATTACAAGACACACACACTGTAATTGCTGAATTACAAGACACACACATTGTAATTACTGAATTACAAGACACGCACATTGTAATTGATGAATTAAAAGACACACACACTGTAATTGGTGAACGACAAGACAAACGCAATGTAATTGCTGAATTACAAAACACACGCTCTGTAATTTCTGAATTACAAGAAACACGCATTGTAATTGATGAATTACAAGACACGCACACTGTAATTGATGAATTAAAAGACACACACACTGTAATTGATGAATTAAAAGACACACACACTGCAATTGATGAATTACAAGACACACGCACAGTAGATGATGAATTACAAGACACCCGC
>NC_140988.1:3539005-3879005 GCF_052327205.1 Somniosus microcephalus | reverse complement strand
GTACTGCAGTATCACAATAGTAAAGGAAACCATAATACCAGAGTGTGTATGTCACGCACGCACACGTTTAATATTTTATATTCCATCAAATACCGCAGATATTCAGGCGACCCAGCTTGTGGGCGGTTAATCTCACCAATTAAATAACACAAGCCTTGATCCTTTAAGTAGAAATTTTTAAGATATACCTTTAAAACCACAGGCATTTCTCGGATGATGCTGAATATCACGTACTTTTTGTTTTGGCTGCTTTTCTGCTTTAATGTTTTAATTAAAAAAAATAATAATTTAAAGAAGAAATGAAGTAATTGAATAATAAAAGAAATAAAAACAGGAGGTTGTGACAATCTAGGATACTGCAGCTACACAGGGTGCGACTGTGAGCTGTCAGGAAACCAATCTATCCTCGGCCGAGGGAACTGCTTTCCGCGGTACTGGTAATGTTTTGGTTCCACATTGAAAATGTTTTTTTTTTGCGCGCGCCCACGCGATCAGGTGTGTCAGTTTGCACAGGTGAATGTTATTAGCATGTGTGAGTTAGCACTAACACACAGAACACTGACATACAAAGGTACATGGGTGAAGTGAATGAAGCGAGTACCTGATTCGTCTGGACAGAGGGGAGAGAGAAAGAGTATATCAGAAGGCAAATAGAATATTGGAAAGAGTGAAGCAGGGAGGAGGTTCACGGGGGGAGGGGGGGGGGCATTGAACAGACAGCCCCATTCCACACACAATACCCCGAGTTCACATAACACACAGCAGGAGACAATTTACTTCAGTTAACTAAATATATGACAGTACAAGTCAACAATTCAGGGAAAAAATACTCAAGTTACTGAGCGACTTCAACAAGTAGTTGGGTGATGGCCAGTCTCATTCGTGTCCAAGGCTTACCCCAACATAGTTCATTTATCAAATGTGAAATTTATACATTCAAATTATGTATACCATACGGTGAAAGGGGGGAGGGGGGACTAGATTTTGTGATATAATTAATAAATTACCTGTTTCAATATACTACGTGGACAAGCCACTTACACTTGACATCCAGGAGCAGTTACCAAAACTACTGTAGGGGGCCACGAAACATATTTTAAAAACTGTTACAAGTAAAAGGTTACTTAATAAATAGAAAGACGTTAAGGGGTTAATCTTTCTGCCGGGGCCACAGACGGATATTATCTCTCATTGAACTACGAAAACAGATTAAACGCAATCTTTCGGGATCTCTGCAGTTAGTGACACAGATGCTCAATCCATCGTACATGCCAAATCAGCGGCGCTGTTCCCAAGCACTGCAGTCACAAGCCCCGGACACATTAACAGAACAAAAACACCGACATTCAGTTAAAGTTAGGGTTTCCAAACAACTGCAGCTCTTGGCTTTCCTTCTTTAACCCTTCTGGAAAAAAGATTTGACCAATTCTTTTAAAGCAAAAGATTTTTTTTTTTTTACAAATTCTTTTAAAGCAAAAGATGGACATTAAACCGGCACCCAAGCAAAGACTTAATTGGAATTCACATAATTAAGCGTCTTGTCCAATTTTTTAAAATAAAGATCAAACTTAACTCAAACACACAGATGTGGTGTTATTGGGGGAAGGCTACAGTATGTTTTAACACAAAAGCAACACCTGTAACAAGGGAAATGGACCAGCGAGGCTGCCTGTAATAAGCTAACCGGGACAGAGATCAGCAGATTAAAAGGTGCCATTACTGAGAATAGCCCTTTGAGCTAATTGCTGTAATTATGGGGAAGTGGTGCTGGGGTGGGGGTGCGTGTAGGAAACATTCCTTCACTAAGATATCCTAACCAGTGTCAATTAAATACCTTGACCTGGTAGAAATGAATCTTAATTTGCTTCCCATCAACTCACGAGGGCGACACAGCTCTGGCTCAAATCGGGGAGCACCGCCAGAGAATTAAATTGGACCCATTTTATTTTATTATTGATCCTCTGAGCCACTGATAACCTTAAGATCAGCATCTAGTTACCACAGCAAACATGGGTTTCATGATCACAAGACAGTTCCGGGCTCTCAAAAGACGAGGATCCCCATCCATGCTACGAACCTCTTAAGCCAAGGCTCGGACACTAGGCGCCTAACTATAAAGGCAATATATTTATGAATCTTTTAAAAAAAATTGGACTTGAGTCCTTAAATATATATATATATACACATTATTCACATGACATAATTCAGAAAAATTACCATCTGCTTTATTAATAATAGGGCTGCTAATACTTGGAGAATAAAGCTAATATAGTTTTCATTTAAAAATGGCAGACTAGGAATGAATGCTTGCACCCAGTCTACTTATATCTTCCACTTTGCATAATATGATCAAGTTTTTCCCCACTGTTCAAATATTGAATACGTCAAATAAGAATTTGCAGCCCTAAAAATCAATGAATTAAACAAGACTGCACACACACTTGTACTCTCACCAATGTGCCATACCCTTTCTAAAAGATTATTTTTACAGAATTATATCTAGAAATAATTTTTGAAAGAAAAATTTCTGGTAATGATCGACAGAAGTGAAAGAGCGAAGTTGTTTGCAGAGGCTGTTCCGAGAAGCTGTGTGAGGATTCTACCAAGAACTGAGATGCGAGAGGCTGGATTTGGAGTGTGCGGCACTCACCGCGGTATAGCTGTCATCGCAGGAACCTCCCCCTGCCCCCCCGGGCACAGAACCATCGCAGCCTTTGCCTGGCACAGCTCAAGCCAGGGAGCGAGTGTGAGCAGTGGGTCAAAGCCGCCCCCCTGCGCCTTCCCACCCCGTAGTGCTCTACACTGTGGCCATTTATTGTTAGCTGTACACAGCATTCATTCACAAACGGCGACACACAGCTACTGCACAAAGACAAACATTCGTTTACTGCAGCACACAGCTAACTGTACAAATTATCGGTGTCTGACAGCAGTGTGCAACTAACTGTACAAATGATCAGAGTGTGTAACTCCCTGTAAAATGATCAGAGTGTGTAACTCCCTGTAAAATGATCAGAGTGTGTAACTCCCTGTAAAATGATCAGAGTGTGTAACTCCCTGTAAAATGATCAGAGTGTGTAACTCCCTGTACAAATGATCCGAGTGTGTAACTCCCTGTAAAATGATCAGAGTGTGTAACTCCCTGTAAAATGATCAGAGTGTGTAACTCCCTGTAAAATGATCAGAGTGTGTAACTCCCTGTAAAATGATCAGAGTGTGTAACTCCCTGTAAAATGATCAGAGTGTGTAACTCCCTGTAAAATGATCAGAGTGTGTAACTCCATGTTCAAATGATCAGAGTGTGTAACTCCATGTTCAAATGATCAGAGTGTGTAACTCCCTGTACAAATGATCAGAGTGTGTAACTCCCTGTAAAATGATCAGAGTGTGTAACTCCCTGTAAAATGATCAGAGTGTGTAACTCCATGTTCAAATGATCAGAGTGTGTAACTCCCTGTAAAATGATCAGAGTGTGTAACTCCCTGTACAAATGATCAGAGTGTGTAACTCCCTGTAAAATGATCAGAGTGTGTAACTCCCTGTCCAAATGATCAGAGTGTGTAACTCCCTGTAAAATGATCCGAGTGTGTAACTCCCTGTAAAATGATCAGAGTGTGTAACTCCCTGTAAAATGATCAGAGTGTGTAACTCCCTGTAAAATGATCAGTGTGTAACTCCCTGTAAAATGATCAGAGTGTGTAACTCCCTGTAAAATGATCAGAGTGTGTAACTCCCTGTAAAATGATCAGTGTGTAACTCCCTGTAAAATGATCAGAGTGTGTAACTCCCTGTACAAATGATCTGTGTGTGTAACTCCCTGTACAAATGATGAGTGTGTAACTCCCTGCACAAATGATCTGTGTGTGTAACTCCCTGTACAAATGATGAGTGTGTAGCTCCCTGTACAAATGATCTGTGTGTGTAACTCCATGTTCAAATGATCAGAGTGTGTAACTCCATGTTCAAATGATCAGAGTGTTTAACTCCATGTTCAAATGATCAGAGTGTGTAACTCCATGTTCAAATGATCAGTGTGTAACTCCCTGTACAAATGATCAGGGTGTGTAACTCCCTGTAAAATGATCAGAGTGTGTAACTCCCTGTAAAATGATCAGAGTGTGTAACTCCATGTTCAAATGATCAGAGTGTGTAACTCCCTGTAAAATGATCAGAGTGTGTAACTCCCTGTACAAATGATCTGAGTGTGTAACTCCCTGTACAAATGATCTGAGTGTGTAACTCCCTGTACAAATGATCAGAGTGTGTAACTCCCTGTACAAATGATCAGAGTGTGTAACTCCCTGTACAAATGATGAATGTGCAACTAACTGTACAAATTACTGTAGTGATTACTAATACCCTGTATATGGTAAAAGTTAATAGCACCAGTAGAACTTGCTGATCGAGGTTAATCCATTGGTGATAGTATGAGATAAACTCTCGAGTGGAAAGTTAAGAGTGGCGCCGCTTTCACTGTGAGATTGTTTTCTCTTGCATTGGACAATTTGGTGGTAAACAGATGTTTGCCAAATACCGTCACAAAGACACTTTAAAAGGGTCATTTTATTTCTGGAATAACTATTTCTACACTGTACATTGTCCCAGAAAAATGGCACTAATTCACTTTGTTCCTCATTACCAGTAACAGAAGATGGTGCCCAATCGGGAAAAAAGCTGGCATCAAAATCATTGGCAAGAGCAAAGGTGTACAGGAAACTTTCGATTTACCAGCACCTAAATAACCGGAAATGTCGGTTAACTGGCAAAATTCAGGAGTAGGTTTTACTTCATATTGTATTTGCCTTCCTCCGTCTGTTGCTGTGCAAGGGTGTGGCTGCAGCTGTTGCTTAGCTACAGAGACGCTTGGAACTTGTGGCCATTGTTCTACAGTTGTTGCTAAGCAACAGGGTTTGTTGCTTTATATCTTTTACTATATAGTGTTCGGTTATCCGGAATTTTTGATGAACCGGCACCACGTCGGTACCGTCCGTGCCGGATAAAAGAAAGTTTCCTGTACTTGTTTCACAGCAGTCGAGAACAATTAGGACAGAGAAATGAATTCCGTTCTTACCACTCTGAAGTGTTTGCTTTCCGCCGGCAAGCACTCCACTGGGAAGCATCCCTGTGGGAGTCAGACCCTTTAGTGTCAGAACACTTTCACTTTCCTCTCTGGAAAAGGCCAACACAAAAAAAAATTATCCATGAACATTGCACGGAAACCGCTGCAGCAGGAGGGGCCAGAAATTGGTCACATTTAGGAACAGTGGGCAGCTCCGGCCGAGCTGCTCGCCCGGGTTTCACTCCCGCTGGCATCTCCTCCGCCTACAGCAGGTGACTGCGAACCCAACACGTGGGTAATGGCGATCCCTCGGATCGTCATCAGGCCTCACACGCACCATTAATTTGAAAAATGCACACCTGGATAATAGTTGAAATAACGCAACGCGGAAGTCGTACGAGAGGCTGTAAACGACCTGAATTCCACTACAAAGAGCAGCTTAATCGGCAGGATGAGGTTAGCAAAGGCTTCTGAAGCAAGTTGGAATTAGTGTCAAGTGTAATTATTCTTTGGAATTTAATTTTGTTGTACGTGCAATAATGGATTCTCGCAACCCCCTCAAACCTTACTTACAATTTATATTAATGACTTGGATGATGTTGAGTAGAATGGGCCTATACTCTCTGGAGTTTAGAAGAATGAGAGGTGATCTCATTGAAACATAAGATTCTGAGGAGGATTGACAGGGTCGATGCTGAGAGATTGTTTCCCCTGGCTGGGGAGTCTAGAACCAGGGGTCACAGTCTCAGGATAAGGGGTCGACCACTCAGGACTGAGATGAGGAGGAATTTCTTCACTCAGAGGGCGGTGAATCTTTGGAATTCTCTGCCCCAGAGGGCTGTGGAGGCTCAGTCGTTGAGTATATTCAAGACAGAGATCGATAGATTTTTGGACTCTAGGGGAATCGAGGGATATGGAGATCGGGCGGGACAGTAGAGTTGAGGTCGATGATCAGCCATGATCTTATTGAATGGCGGAGCAGGCTTGAGGGGCCGAATGGCCGACTCCTGCTCCTAATTCACAAATTACTTTGTAACCCCAGGTTTAATTAATCCACCTCTGTCAGCTCCCCAGGGCATTGACTGAGGAGCAGAGGGATGAACTGTTCCCAGTTGCTTAGGAGATGCACAGAGCAGGCTGGGAGATTGCCATCCCCTCACTACGGGAAACATCTCTCCTCTGTTTGAAGCCATCCCAGACAGTCCAGCCCAGAACAGGGACTCGTGGAGAAATGCTCAGGAGCGAAGCTGCAAAAATCACAGATGCACAAGCTAGGGCCCACAGGTGAATCGGGAATGGGTATGGTACTGGACTAGTAATCCTGAGACCTGGACTAACAAACTGGAGATACGGCAGCTGGGGAATTTAAATTCAGTTAAAAATCTGGAATAAAAAGCTAGTATATAGTAATATATGGTGACCATAGAACTACTGGATTGTTGGAGAAACCCATCCAATTCACTAATGTCCCAGATTTAAGGTAATTCGCAAAAGAACCTGAGGGGGGAGACGAAGAGAATTGTTTTTAACGCAGTGAGTTGTTGTGATCTGGAATGCGCTGCCTGAAATGGCGGTGGAAGCAGATTCAATAGTAACTTTCAAAAGAGAATTGGATAAATACTTGAAAAGGAAACATTTGCAGGGCTCTGGGGAAAGAGCAGGGGGGAGTGGGACTAATTGGAGAGCTCGCTCAAAGAGCCGGCACAGGCACGATGGGCCGAATGGCCTCCTTCTGTGCTGTGAGATTCGATCATTCTAGGTATGCAGTGAAATCAGCCGCGATGGAACACAATACACAGGTGGCTGTTTTTTGTTCGTCCCGACAGCAGCCCACCCCTCAGTCAGGGGGATGGGAAATGGAGCTCTTCAACTCAACTCCTCACAGCGATGGTTAACGGCTGCAGCCCAGCCTCAATTCAGTAACTCCAGGACCGCCCCCCCCCCCCCCCCCCCGCCGAGCTTCAGCTCAATTCTCCCCCATGGCGAGTCCTGGGCTCCCGAGCACTTGTTATCCGATTCCCTCATTCCTTGTGTGAACCAAACACGAGCTCAGTTCCGAGATGAAAAGGTGTTTGTTGAGATGATAAGATGCTCAGTGCTTGAACCCAAGCGTCAGCATCGAGTGCAATCGAGGACAAGTTGATCAAAGCAAGACACCAAGTGCAGGCCTTAACCAATCAATGCAGAATTCAAAACCAGTCTGCTCCTGAACAGGAGATTTTGCAAAGGTGAAACTCCTAAATATAAAGGGCATGAAATTCCCCTCCGGCCCCGTTTGGGGTGCTAAATCAGAAAAGCTGGAAAAGTTAGTGCCTCTCTGAAATTCCCATTCTTTGCTCCAAGAAGGAGGTGCAGCGCTAAATCGAGGGCTCCACCTCCTTCTTGGCTCCACCTCCTGTTCAGCAAAGATTCACCAGGATGATACCTGGGATGGCAGGAATGACGTATGAAACATAGAAGATAGGAGCAGGAGTAGGCCATTCGGCCCCTCGAGCCTACTCCGCCATTCAATGAGATCATGGCTGATCATCCAAATTCAGTACCCTGTCCCTGCTTTCTCCCCATATCCCTTGATCCCCCTAGCCCCAAGGAATATATCCAACTCCTTCTTGAATATATCCAATGAACTGGCCTCCACCGCCCTCCGTGGCAGAGAATTCCACAGGCCCACCACTCTCTGGGCGAGGAGAGATTGGGTCGATTGGGCTTGTACTCGCTGGAGTTTAGAAGAATGAGAGGGGATCTCATTGAAACTTATAAAATTCTAACAGGACTGGACAGACTAGATGCAGGAAGGATGTTCCCGATGGCGGGGAGTCTAGAACCAGGGGTCACAGTCTAAAGATAAGGGGTAAGACTGAGATGAGGAGGAATTTCTTCACCCAGAGAGTGGTGAACCTGTGGAATTCTCTACCACAGAAGGCAGTAGGGGCCAATTCATTAAAGATATTCAAGAAGGAATTGGATATATTTCTTAAGGCTAAAGGTATCAAGGGATATGGGGAGAAGACAGGGACAGGGTACTGAATTTGGATGATCAGCCATGATCTCATTGAATGGCGGAGCAGGCTCGAGGGGCCGAATGGCTGACTCCTGCTCCTATCTTCGATGTTAATGGTCTAACTCTAATTTTTAATGGATTCCCTCACCAGAGGAAATAGTTTCTCCCCATTGACCCCTTTTATCATTTTAAACGCTTCAATCAGGTCACCCCTCAACCTTCTAAACTCAAGGGAAGTATAAGCACAGTTCATGCAATCTGCCATAATTTAACCCTTTTAGCCCCGGTATCATTCGGGTGAATCTGCCTCCGAGGCCAATATATCCTTCCTGAGGTGCGGGGCCCATAACTGAGCGCGGTCACTCCAGACAGGGTCACACCAAGGCTGCGCACCATTGAAGCATCGCTCCCTCCCTCATGTATTCCTGCCCCGTGAGATAAAGGTCAACATTCCAATAGCCTTTTTTTGAACCTGTGCATCGGCTGTTCGTGATCGGCGTGTACCTGGAGACCCAAATCTCTCTGCTCCTCCACAGTTCCTCGTCTCTTGCCATTAAGAAAATATTCCGATTCATCTTCCTTGAATCTGAAGTGGATGACCTCACAGTTCCCCACTTTAAACTGCATCTGCCATAGGTTGGCCCAACTCCCTCAGTCTGTCAACGTCCCCATGTAATTTCCTGCACACAACGCCCTGTGACTCCCAACTTACTGACAACAGGAAGCAAGTTGTTTTTTTGTTTTAAAAAAGATGAGAAATGTGCTCAGGTGCGAAGTTTTTAATATAGATAGGTGCCCATTAAAAGCAACTGCTGCCGATGTACAGTGTGGAGGCTCCTCTACTGTCCACGAGGGCAGAACCCAGCTCACCGAGAGTGCAACAGATGACAGTCAAGAGTGTGCTAGCCTGCAAGGCCTCCAGTGGGATCTGTGTAGACTAGCACATTAAAGTGACTGCGGGTTGAATAGATATTTTCACATTTCCAAGTGGTGACGCAGCCTGCCTCTCAGTACAAATCAGCTCATACAAATAGTCGTAATTCTGTAGAAAGCATTTACTTTTCCCATTTATCAAATTATTTAACTGTATTTAATGACGTACTTAAACTAAAACAAGCTTTGACCAGACCCAGGGAGTTTTTAGTATTTGCGTGTGAAACATTCTGTTCGAAAGTCAGAGAGTCGAAAGTCAAAGATGTAACGGAGGATGCAATTTACACTGCAACCACCCGGCAGCAATGCTGCCCATTACAGTGCAAACACAGCCTGCAACTGGAGTCAGGGCCGCGACTGACACTGGATAGAAGCGGAGCTCGTCTCCCTACAGGGGTCGTCCCACACGCCTACAGGGTCAGTTTAACATCGGAGCAAAGCCGGTTCAGTTTTTCCAGACGCTAAACTTATGGACTGTGAAAATCATAGCATCATGCAATGCAGGAGGCGGCCATTCGGCCCATCGTGCCTGTGCCGGCTCTTTGAAAGGGCTCTCCAATTAGTCCCACTCCCCCCTGCTCTTTCCCCATAGCCCTGCAAAGCTTTCCCCTTCAAGTATTTATCCTATTCCCTTTTGAAAGTTATTATTGAATCTGCTTCCACCGTCCTTTCAGGCAGCGCGTTCCAGATCACAACAACTCGCTGCGTAAAGAATGTTTCCTCCTGTCGCCTCTGGTTCTTTTGCCAATCACCTTAAATCTGTGTCCTCTGGTTACCGGCCCTTCTGCCACTGGAAACACTTTCTCCTTATTTACCCTATCAAAACCCTTCAAGATTTTGAACACCTCAATTAACTTTCCCTTTAACCTTCTCTGCTCTAAGGAGAGCAATCCCAGCTTCTCCAGATCACTGAAGTCCCTCATCCCTGGGACCATTCCAGGAAATCTCCTCTGCAAGGCTTTGACACCCTTCCTAAAGTGCGGTGCCCAGAATTGGACACAATACTGCAGCTGGGGCCGCACCAGTGTCTGGTCAAGGGAAGAAACAACCATCATTAAACCCATATTCTCGGAGGCAACACACGTGAATGCACTGGTGTCCGAAACAAAACTACAATGCCAGTCAACAACAGCGGAGGAAATCAGACTTACCGGAGGACAGAAAACATCTTGGCCATCTTGCCAATTGCTCGAATCTTGTTCCTAATGACTTCTTTACGGGCAGCAGCAGATGCAACTAGCAAAACATCAGGACAACGTTAGTTTCTCGCTCCTCGATTCCACACGCACGCACACACACAGGCTGGCTGACTGTTAAGAGATTCAAGTTGCATACACAATGTGGCATCACCCCGACTTCATTTTTCATCAGAGTGTCAAAAATCCTGGCTCACCAAAATGGTCCCCGGGTTTGAAATTAAAAGCAACTAATTCATATTGAACCGCCAAGCACACTAGATACTCAAAATCCTGGGACCACACCTAAAAACCCAGAAATTAAAAAGCGATTCGTTGAATAATATTGGAAGTTGAACCGAGATTTTTGTTTAATTTCCTCATCAGTGGAAGAGTCCAGAGCGAGGAGAGGACAAACTGGACACTAATATTTAAGGTTTGCATTAGTATAGTGCCTTGGTCAGATTGCAAGATTTCAAAGTACATCCCCCGCTGGATTATTTTTGATCCACAGCGACTCTCGTTCTGTAGACAAACAATTTTATTTTTTTGGGGGGGGGGGGGGGGGGGGGAAAGAGGGGTTGAGGGAGGCGGGGGAGAAGGAGAGGCAATTTTGTGTTTATGAACACGGGAGATGAGTGTGTTGGATAATCAGCAAGGTTCTCTGATACGGAGAAACGCTTCCTTCACACATCAATGGTGCATCTCCACACCAAGCTCAGCAAAGGATACTTCATCTACAGCACTCCACGTCACTGGCCCAAGAGATTGTCAATTACTGCTGTGGGACTGCACCCGGGGGCTGGGGGGAAAAGACACCAGCGCCTATTGGGGGGACTGCACTGAGGGGGGGGGGGGGCGGGGGGGAAGAGACAAGCGCCTATTGGGGGGACTGCACTGAGGGAAGAGACCAGCACCTATTGGGGGGACTACACTGAGGGGGGGGGGGGGGGGGGGAAAGAGACCAGCACCTATTGGGGGGGGCTACACTAGGGTTGAACCTGCCCAAACTCATTTCACGTAAAATGCTTATAAAAAGGAAAAAAAACTTTCATTCCGCGAGGCTGGAATGGATTTGACCCTTGGCCCAGAAATGGATGTCCAGCGATACAAGCAGCCACAGCAGATGCTCCAGATCGCCACTTCCCAACTTTTAGTTCAGGGTCTTGCATTAACTGCTCACTTTAGGTGAACCTTCGCCATGTTTCCCCTGGGCTTATATTCGTTAGCTCAGTTTATTTAGGAGGTGTAAACTGATTCGAGCATTAGTAAGCAGATTAGGAACACATGATGTAATGCATCAGCCTGACGCAACAGGGATTTGGTATTTGGGGCAATTAATAGTCGGAATAGACAAAAAATGTCGAGAATGGATTAGGGTTAGGGTTGGAAGACAGTTGCAGAAGCATGTGCACATTGACACCTATCCTAACAGAACATTAACAGAACTACAACTGAAAACAATGTTCGCCCCCCAAATAATTCCCCTTTATATATTCTAACCTTTTGGCTCATTACCTAGGCTTTCTCAATAGATGTCTGCAATAAAATTGGTTCAGTTAGTCGCACGCTCGCTTGTGAATCAGAAGGTTGGACAGTCAAGCCCCCTACTCCAAGACTTAGCACATCAGGCCAACACTTCAGCGTCACACTGACAGATAGCAGATCACTGGTGCAGTCTTCCAGATGAGATATTAAACCAAGATCTTGGCTACCTGTTCAGGTGGATGTTAAAAATCCTGTGGCACTATTGAAAGAGGTTCTCCCAGTGTCATGGGCGACATTATTCCCTCCATCAACACCAAAAAAATAATAATTTACTGCATTACTATTCACCAATGTAACAATACTGGCAAGAATTGTATTGCAAAGCACCGTTTGTTATCGGGAACAGATGCCCTGAAATCCAATTCCCGACAAAGCTAACCAGAGGCAATATTTTTAAAATGCACCAAGTGATCAATAAAGAAACTGCAGGGGTTATCACTACATTTCCATTTTAAGAAATTCAGACGAATGCACCAGCCTTACGACGAGAGCCTCTCACAGTTGCATTTTAGGCAGTATTAGTTGCTTGTGGCGTTGTTTGGAAGCAGGAATCAGATTCGGGATCTACAATATATTACACGGAGAGCCCGTCCCCTTACAGTCTCCGAGCCGAGCGTCTTCATCAACACAAACCCTTTGGGAACTGCACCAATTAGGGGACATACTGCAGACTGTAATTATCCCAAAAAACAATCACGTTTAAAAAGATGGTTTCCTTTTAAATTTTTAAGTTTCTCTGGAAAACCTCATGGGATGTTGTCTCATTAAAATAGCCCCGAGGCAATGAAATGGTTGATTGACATTCCCATTTGAACAGCAAGTTTATTTCCTTTGTCTCTCTTCCACCCACAGGGAGTCTATGATTGTGATGGATTATACACTTCTCTGGGATCACCATTAAATGAACTAAAGTAAGTAACTCGGTGACAGGCAAAGAATTACACAGAACCTGCAGCAGACAGCCCATTCACCCCAACTGGTCCGTGCCGCTGTTCATGGTCCATGCCAGCCTCCTCCCACCCCTCATCATCTCACCCTATTCCTTTCTCCCTCGTGTGTTTATCCAGCTTCCCCCTTAAATGTATCTAGACTATTCGCCTCAACCACTCCCTGTGGTAGCGAGTTCCACATTCTCACCTCTCTCTGGGTAAAGAAGTTTCTCCTGAATTCCCTATTGGATTTATTAGTGACTGTCTTATAGTTATGGCCCCTAGTTTTGGACTCCCAACAAGCTGAAACGTTTTCTCTACGGCTACCCTATCGAACCCTTTCATAATTTTAAAGAACACCACCATGTCACCCCACAGCCGTCTCTTTTCCAGAGAAACGAGCCCCAGTCTGTTCAGTTCTTCCCGATAGTTATGACCCCCTCAGTTCCTGGCCCCTCCTATTCCTCATCTACATGTTGCCCCTCGGTGACATCTTCCAAAAACAGAGCGTCAGTTTTCACATGTACGCTGACGACACCCAGCTCTACCTCACCACCACTTCTCTTGACCCCTCCACTGTCTCTAAATTGTCAGACTGTTTGTCAGGCATCCAGTTCTGGATGAGCAGACATCTCCTCCAACTAAACATTAGGAAGACCGAAGCCATTGTTTTCGGTCCCCGCCACAAACTCCGTTCCCGAGCCACTGACTCCATCCCTCTCCCTAACATCTGTCTGAGGCTGAACCACACTGTTCGCAACCTTGGTGTCATATTTGACCCCGAAATGAGCTTCCGACCACATATCCGCAGCATAACAAAGACCGCCTACTTCCACCTCCATAACATCGCCCGTCTCCGCCCCGCCTCAGCTCATCCGCTGCTGAAACCCTCATCCATGCCTTTGTTACCTCTAGACTTGACTATTCCAACACACTCCTGGCTGGCTTCCCACATTCCACCCTACGTAAACTTGAGGTCATCCAAGACTCTGCTGCCCGTGTCCTAACTCGCACCAAGTCCCGTTTGCCCATCACCCCTGTGCTCGCTGACCTACATTGGCTCCCGGTTAAGCAACGCCTCGATTTCAAAATTCTCATCCTTGTTTTCAAATCCCTCCATGGTCTCGCCCCTTCCTATCGCTGCAATCTCCTCCAGCCCCACAACTTTCCAAGATCTCTGCGCTCCTTCAATTCTGGCCTTTTGAGCATCCTCGATTTCCATTGCTCCACCATTGGTGGTCGTGCCTTCAGGTGCCTGGCCCCCGAGCTCTGGAATTCCCTCCCTAAACCTCTCCGCCTCGTTACCTCTCTCCTCTAAAACCGACCTCTTTGACCAAGCTTTTGGTTATCTGCACTGATATTTCCTTATGTGGCTCGGTGTCAAATTTTGTTTGATAACACTCCTGTGAAACGCCTTGGGACATTTTACTACTTTAAAGGCGCTATATAAATGCAAGTTATTGTTGTTGGCATCATCCTTGCAAACCTTTATGTACCTTCTCCAATGCCTCAAAAGCTTCAAATGAAGAGCTAAGCAGACTATTCTATTTCCAAATCTTGCCTCTTTTCGGTAAATGAAGATTAAGTTCGCAGTAGTGGCTCTCCCTCCAGATCAATCAATTCATCCAATGGGCAGCTGAAACGTACAGACTGGAAAAGGTCCTACATTCAAAGCCTGGCCTCTGCGAAGTTATGGTATCGCAGCTGGGAGCAGCCACAGTAAGACGGCAAATGGTCTCAGCTCACCCCCCCAGAACTTGGTTCCTGCTCCTGATCGCTACTGGCCGTGTGCGTGCGACTGCTGGACAGGGACATCATTGGGTTTTGATGTGATGCTTTTTCCCACCCGCCAATACCCACCCTCAAGGCTCACACATGAATAATGGTTACTTGGATTGGGGGGGGGGGGGGGGCCGAGGGGGAAAAGACTTGGCAGGGTAAGCTCTAG
Source organism: Somniosus microcephalus (assembly GCF_052327205.1). Lineage (NCBI taxonomy): Eukaryota > Metazoa > Chordata > Chondrichthyes > Squaliformes > Somniosidae > Somniosus > Somniosus microcephalus. Next base: position 3,864,412 of record NC_140988.1, on the reverse strand, counting down.
AAATTCCCAATCTGGTAAGACCTAAATTGGTCAGCTTTAAGTCAGAGAAACTAAGCCATCACATTCAGTGGACAAATATTTCCCTTCTTGAGTATTGTGGGCAGTTTTGGTCGCCTTATCTGAGGAAGGATGTTCTTGCCATGGAGGGAGTTCAGCGGAGATTCACCAGGCTGATACCTGGGATGGCAGGAATGACTTATGAGGAGAGATTGGGTCGATTGGGCTTATACTCACTGGAGTTTAGAAGAATGAGAGGGGATCTCATTGAAACTTATAAAATTCTAACAGGACTAGACAGACTAGATGCAGGAAGGATGTTCCCGATGGTCGGGGAGTCCAGAACCAGGGGTCACAGTCTAAGGATAAGGGGTAAGCCATTTAGGACAGAAATGAGGAGGAATTTCTTCACCCAGAGAGTGGTGAACCTGTGGAATTCTCTACCACAGAAGGCAGTCGAGGCCAATTCATTAAATATATTCAAGAAGGAGTTGGATATATTTCTTAAGGCTAAAGGGATCAAGGGATATGGGGAGAAGGCAGGGACAGGGTACTGAATTTGGATGATCAGCCATGATCGCATTGAATGGCGGAGCAGGCTCGAGGGGCCGAATGGCCTACTCCTGCTCCTATCTTCTATGTTTCTATGAAAGTACAAGCTGAATTAAAGCGATTAGCATTTTTCTGATTTGCTTTACTCAACGCAAAGCAGGGCGTAGATAAGACACAAGAGTGGAGACACAAGGTTCAGCCTCTCTTCCCTACTCTACCCACAAGTTCTTCTAAAACTGCACCCAATACCACCAAAAGCTGAACTGCTGAGGTTAAATACCAGAAGACCTAAAACTCGTTTAATAGAAGCATAGTCTGTGAATTTCAAAGTTCCACACCTCCCTGAAAAAACACATTCGTTTTAAAAAGTTGCGACTTTCGTAGCTCTATCAACGCAGCCCTAGGTGTCAAATAGTGCAGGATATAAAAAAAAGACAAACGAGTCAGATAGTCTCTACCAGCTTCGCCCTTCTTCAACAAGACATTTACAGTAGTTTGTACCTTTCTTCTGGCCATAAATGTGCTGTTCTTCTCATAAGAAAATCCAGAAAATAAAGAGATAGAAAGATCAGTAGGAAGTTTTGAAGAATGAGAACAGAACACAGATACAAATATCTGACAGAACCAATGGAAAAGTTTTAAAACCAAATTCTGTGGAAATAGAAGAGAAACAAATTAGATGATTTAAAAAAAAAAAAAAAAAAATGTAAATAAAAAAAACTAGTTGATGGAAATAAGGCACTTGGAATAAAGCAGCATTCTGATCAACTGTTAGCGAACTAGATTACTTCAAGATCAGTTAGCTTCAGTCAGTGGGGTCTGCTCCGCCAAGAGACGCTACTTTCTGCGCATATAGTACAGCTTCTGCCTAAAGGTACCCTTTAACATAATGGGTCACATTTTCTGTGATTAGCATATCTCCCGCAGGAAGTTGGAGGTTCCGCTTTTTATAACACTAGGTGGTCAGGGTCTTGGAGAGGGTGCGGAGATTTACTAGAATGGTGCCAGGGATTGAGCGACTTCAATGATGTGGAGAGACTGGAGAAGCTGGGGTTGTTCTCCTTGGAGAAGAGAAGGTTAAGGGGAGATTTAAGAGAGGTGTTCAAAATTGCTAAGGGTTTTAATAAAGGAGAAGCTGTTTCCACTGGCAGGAGGCGCGGTAACCAGAGGGCACAGATTTTAAATAATTGGCAGAAGAACCAGACGGGAGAGATGGTAGGAATTTTTTTTATGCAGCGAGTTGTGATCTGGAATGCGCTGCCTGAAAGGGCGGTGGGAGCAGATTCAATAGTAACTTTCAAAAGGGGAATTGGATAAATACTTGAAAAGGAAAACTTTGCAGGGCTATGGGGAAAGAGCAGGGGGAGTGGGACTAATTGGAGAGCTCTTTCAAAGAGCCGGCACAGGCACGATGGGCCAAATGGCCTCCTTCTGTGCTGTGTGATGCTATGACTAGGGGTGTTGTACCATGTAATGTACAAGGTACTATCGGGGCCATTGATTCATCTGGCTGCTTGCCTCACTCTTGAATTTTACATTCCTTATGTCTTCAATTCTAATTTGCTGGCGATCACTCTGAGCCTGTCAAAGTGAGGTGGGACCAAGAGTAACACTGACAGGAAGTGCGGGCTATATGCATAATGAGAAGTACAAACATATAAAATACTGAATGTTAGTATAGTGGTTGGCAGGGACATCACAAAAACCCAGAGTCCTGCAAATCCAAGTACGAATATTTGGGATACTTTCCGAAGCCCCTAAAACCAGTTATCTTGGTCAGTTCTCAACACCGATGAAGATCTTGATTGCAACCACTGCTAAATTTAGGTGGATCAATTCTTCAGCACTGCTTTGCAATGTATAGGAGTGTTAGAAATGATTTTTTAATATGGTGTAGAGGTTAGATGATCAGTAGAGAAAGATGAAAGAATTAAAATCGTTAGGAAACAGTAGTACCAAGAAGCAGGCAAACTGGAAGCAATGCCCAACACTGGCATTTAGAAATGAAAAGGGAACAAAAAGAGAGAGTTTTTTGGCTCAGCTTGTAGGGAACATGTAGGGTACAGAAGAGGTTTATCAGCACAAGCATTTTATTGGGGGAGGGGGGGAACCGGTAACAACCTTTTCACTTCAGGTTCGAGTTTCTTACCATCAAAGCCATCGTCTCCTTCGGTCATCAGTTCATCATCAGAGCAGATGCTCAGCACATTCACCAACATTTCAGTCACTAGGAGAGGAAAAAAAAATCAGCACAAACGGAAAACCCGCTCTGCAACTCTTGCGTTCAAGGACGATTCACCCAATCAGGAGGTAACCATAGAAGGGGTGGGCTAATGGTGCATGTCGGGAGTCGGCAATCATAGCTCCTATATTTGCACCTTAACAGGGCCCAAATGCCTGGCGTTTTATTTAAAATTCATTCACGGGATGTAGACGTCGCTGCTAAGACCAGCATTTATTGCCCATCCCTAATTGCCCTCGAGAAGGTGGTGGTGAGCCTTGAATACAATGAGTGTCTCGCTCGGCCATTTCAGAGGGTAGTTACGAGTCAACCACATTGCTGTGGGTCTGAGTCACATATAGGCCAGACCGGGTAAGGACGGCAGATTTCCTTCCCTGAAGGACATTAGTGAACCAGGTGGGTTTCTACGACAATCTGATAGTTTCATGGTCACCATTACTGAGATTAACTTTTTATTCCAGCTTTATTTAATTGAATTTAAATTCCCCAGCTGCCGTGGTGGGATTTGAACCCGGATTATTAGTCCAGGTCTCTGGATTACTAGTCCAGTAACATAACCACTCTGCTACCGTAGCCCCGATCCATGTGTCCATAGATACATGTGTGGTAAACCACTGTTATACCTGTCTGTATGTGTATGTGTATTCCACTAGGTACAGGTCTGGACATGCCTCGGCTGACTCCTCCCACTATTCCAGGTATATAAGTGACTACCTCCCAGTCCCTTAGTATTCTGGACGGGTCGGCCACTCGAGACAAGGCCTTCATTCTTTAGTTAATAAAAGCCTGATTGTTACTTGCTCAACCTCAGTCTTTTGAGTAATTGATGGCACATCAATTTTATTAACTAAATTTTTATAATGGAGAAGATCCTCACACCAGCATGCCTGGACCTGGACAGTCGGGAAGCGGACGCTTCCACCAAGTTTGCTCACTGGCTCATGTGCTTCGAGACATTCCTGACTGCCTCCACTGCGGTCACAACGGATGCAGACAAACTGTCTGTCCTGATCTCCAAGGTGAACCACCGAGTGTACTCAGTCATCCAGGACGCGACCTCGTACACAGACGCCCTCCAGCTCCTCAAGACCCAGTACGCGCGCCCTGTGAACGAAGTATACGCCAGGCACCTCCTGGGGAGTTGCAAGCAACAACCTGGGGAATCGACTGAGGAATACCTCCAAGCACTGTCCGTGCTTGGCCGGGCCTGTGGGTGTAAGGCGGTAACGCCCGCTAAGTACACGGAGGAGCTGATCCGGGATGCCTTCGTAGCGGGCCACAGGTCCAACTACACCCGACAGCGTCTGCTGGAGCAGAGCGACCTCAACCTCAACAAAGCCTCCGAAATCGCACTAACGCTGGACGCAGCCTACCGGGGCATGGATGCCTACTCCTCTGCACCGTGGACGCCGCGGGGAACGACAACCTGGGACACGGTAGGACAGCCCCATAGCACCGTGCCACCCCAGTCACAGCCCAACAACGGCCCAACTACCGCAGCAGTGTCCCAAAGCCAGACAGCAGTACCCCAAGGCCAGAAATGCTACTTCTGTGGCCAGGCCAAACACCCCAGAGCGCGCTGCCCGGCGAAGAATGCGACCTGCTCGGGCTGCGGGAAAAAGGGACACTACGCTAGCGTCTGCAAGGCCAAAGCCACCCCGAACGCCAGCAGCGCCGCGTGTGGGCCGGGCGAGCCGCCATGTTGGGCCCCCAACAGCGCCGCGTGTGGGCCGTCATCTTGGGCCTCCCCAGCCATGTGCGAACCACCGCAGCAGCAGCCATCTTGGACGACTCCAGCCACATGGGAATCATGGACGCCGCCATCTTGGACACCAGCCGGGACGCAGCAGACCGTCAACCCCCCCCGAATCTGATACCCGCAGCGACACACCGACCCCTACGCTGGCCTCTGTTACGCTGGACCAAACGAGACCGCACCAACTAGCTCGGTCCAAAATGGACGTTAAGGTAAACGGCTTTGCAATAAACTGCCTTTTTGACTCCGGGAGCACAGAGAGCTTCATCCACCCCGACACGGTGCGGCGTTGCTCTCTCCCAGTCCTGCCTGCGCACCAGCGGATTTCTATGGCCTCCGAGTCCCAGTCAGTGGACATTGGCGGCTACTGCGTGGTGACACTAGTAGTAGACGGGACTGTATTCAATAATTTTAAACTCCTGGTCCTGCCCGACCTCTGCGCTGCCGTCCTACTGGGGTTGGATTTCCAGTGCCACCTCAAAAGCGTTACGATGGCGTACGGTGGCCCCCTCCCCCCACTCACAGTCCGCAGCCAGCGGCCTCCAAATTGCCCGCCGTGCACCAGATGCAACCTCTCCACACTCAGAGTCCCACCCCCCCCACTGTTTGCTAACCTCACCCCCGACTGTAAGCCCATCGCCACAAAGAGCAGGCGATACAGTGCCGGGGACAGGGTTTTCATCAAAACCGAAGTGGAGCGACTCCTGAAGGAGGGGATTATTGAGGGCAGCTCCAGCCCCTGGCGAGCCCAGGTTGTGGTCGTTAAGACCGGCGAGAAACAACGCCTGGTCATCGACTACAGCCAAACAATAAACCGCTACACCCTGCTGGACGCCTACCCACTCCCCTGCATAGCTGACATGGTCAACCAGATCACGCAGTACCGCGTCTTTTCGACCATTGACCTGAAATCAGCGTACCACCAGCTCCCCATCCGCCCTGAAGACCGCCAGTATACTGCTTTTGAGGCAAACGGCTGCCTCTATCACTTCCTTAGGGTTCCCTTCGGCGTTACCAACGTGGTCTCCGTCTTCCAAAGGGAGATGGACCGGATGGTCGATCAAAACGCGCTGCAGGCCACTTTCCCTTACCTAGACAATGTGACCATCTGCGGCCAGGACTTGCAGGACCATGACGCAAACCTCGAGAAATTCCTCCGCACCGCCCAACTCCTGAACCTGACATATAACAAGGAGAAGTGCATATTCCGCACAGACCGCCTCGCCATCCTTGGCTGTGTTGTGGAACACGGGGTCATCGGTCCCGACCCGGACCGGATGCGTCCCCTTATGGAACTCCCACTGCCCCACTGCCTAAAAGCCCTGAAGAGGTGCCTAGAGTTTTTTTCCTACTACGCTCAGTGGGTCCCCTACTATGCAGACAAAGCCCGTCCGCTGATCAAATCCACCTCTTTTCCCCTGATGGCAGAGGCCCGCTCAGCCTTCCACCGCATCAAGGAGGACATTGCCAAAGCCACCATGCATGCAGTGGACGAATCCATCCCCTTCCAGGTGGAAAGCGATGCGTCCGACTTCGCTCTGGCCGCCACCCTTAATCAGGCGGGGAGACCTGTGGCATTCTTCTCACGAACCCTCCAGGGCCCGGAGACCAGACACTCCGCGGTCGAGAAGGAGGCCCAGGCTATTGTGGAGGCTGTGCGTCATTGGAGGCACTACCTGGCCGGAAAACGATTTACCCTGCTCACTGACCAGTGTTCAGTGGCTTTTATGTTCAACAACAAGCAGAGGGGCAAAATCAAAAATGACAAGATCTTGAGGTGGAGAATCGAACTTTCCACCTACAACTAAGAGATCTTGTACCGGCCTGGGAAGCTCAATGAACTCCCAGATGCCCTATCGCGTGGCACCTGCGCCAGCGCGCAGATCGATAGGCTGAGGGCCCTCCAAAATGACCTCTGCCACCCGGGGGTCACCAGGTTCTTCCACTTCATCAAGGCCCGCAACCTGCCTTACTCCATCGAGGAGGTCAGGACCATGACCAAGAACTGCCAAGTCTGCGCTGAGTGCAAACCGCACTTTTATAGACCAGACAGAGCCCACCTGATACAAGCCACTCGCCCTTTCGAACGCCTGAGCGTTGATTTTAAAGGACCTCTCCCCTCCTCCGACCGCAATGTGTACTTCCTTAACATCATTGACGAGTACTCCCGTTTCCCGTTCGCTATCCCCTGCTCGGACATGACCAGTGCCACGGTCATTAAATCTCTGAACAGCCTCTTCACCCTGTTCGGTTTCCCCAGCTATATCCATAGCGACCGGGGCTCATCATTTATGAGTGACGAACTCCGCCAGTACCTGCTCGCTAGGGGTATAGCCACAAGCAGGGCCACCAGTTACAACCCCCGGGGGAACGGACAGGTGGAAAGAGAGAATGCAACAGTTTGGAAGGCCGCCCTACTAGCCTTAAAGTCTAGGGGCCTTCCGACCTCCCGCTGGCAGGAGGTGCTCCCCGATGCGCTCCACTCGATTCGGTCACTGCTCTGCACTGCCACCAATGCCACCCCTCACGAGAAAATGTTTGCCTTCCCAAGGAAGTCCACATCGGGGACATCGTTACCGCCATGGCTGACGTCCCCAGGGCCGGTACTACTGAGAAGACACGTGAGGACCAATAAAACAGACCCCCTGGTCGAGAGGGTCGACCTCCTCCACGCCAACCCCCAGTACGCTTACATTGCGTACCCGGACGGGCGGGAGGACACAGTCTCCATACGAGACCTCGCACCCTCGGGGACCGCTGTAACCCACTACCCATTACCACCCCCCCCCCAACGACCCGATATCCAACCCCAGCAGCCGGCTGGCCTTGGACCGTCACCCACGAGGACTACACTTCAGGGCCCCAGCCTAAACGGGATGCGACGCCGGAAGCTCCACCACCCCTGCCGTCGCCACGTCGATCACAGCGGCAGACAAGACCTCCGGAGAGACTCCAATACACGAACTTTTAAATACACTTCACCCCGCCGGACTCATTTTTAAACAAGGGGTGAATGTGGTAAACCACTGTTATACCTGTCTGTGTCTGTATGTGTATTCCACTAGGTACAGGTCTGGACATGCCTCGGCTGACTCCTCCCACTATTCCAGGTATATAAGTGACTACCTCCCAGTCCCTTAGTATTCTGGACGGGTCGACCACTCGAGACAAGACCTTCATTCTTTAGTTAATAAAAGCCTGGTTGTTACTCGCTTAACCTCAGTCTTTGGAGTACTTGATGGCGCATCAACATGCACTTGTGATCCTCAACTGCCTTGCTGCAGTTTGTTTCAAGTTGGGTCCTACTGGAGAGAGCAAGGGCGAAACCAAAATGGAAGCATGCCCATAGACGGGTGAAAGGGGCGACAGCCTCGCTGATTGGCTGAGGGTGGGTGATGTCCTGGTCCTGCGGGTGGTGCACGAGTTGAGGACCTTGAGGAGGGAAAAATCAGAACAGGAGCAAAGAACAAAGGAGCAGACAGTTTCAACTCATGGTCGCCTGTTCTCCAAAGGATTGGGGTGGGGGGGGGGGGGGGGGGATATCCATCTTTTGTACTTACTGCCTCATTACTGAGAGTAATGCATTGTTGAGATGAGCAGGAATTCCTTCACTCAGAGGGCGGTGAATCTTTGGAATTCTCTACCCCAGAGGGCTGTGGAGGCTCAGTCGTTTAGTACAGGAAACACCTTTTTATCCAGCACCGACGTGGTGCTGGTTGATCAAAAAGTCCGGATTACAGAGAGGTATACTTACCACGGTACGAGAGCCCCGTACACGGCCAGAGGTGCAGGAGCCCCGGTTACACGGCCACAGACCCAGGAACCCCAGTTACACGGCCACTAATATACAGTAAAACTTACCTGAACCTACTCCTGAATTTTGCCGGTTAAGAGAGATTTCCAGGTATTTGGGTGGCAGTTAAAAGAGAATTTCCTGTATAGAGCGATAGACTTTTTGGATATTAACGGAATCGAGGGATATGGGGATCGGGCGGGAAAGTGGAGTTGAGGTCGAAGATCAGCCATGATCTTATTGAATGGCGGAGCAGGCTCGAGGGGCCGTGTGGCCGACTCCTGCTCCTATTTCTTATGTTCTTAATTGTACTTGATCATTAAAATTATTGCTGCCACTGTATTGGTTGTCTTCTCTAACTGGTCTACGGTCTTCAGCAGCCCATTTGCATCCTGTTCGGACATCTCAGCATGGACCACTCTCCGTCAATTCCATTCCTTTGGCATCAGTTGCAAAGAAAGAAAGACTTACATTTCTCCAGCGCCTTTTACCACCTCAGGAGGTCCCAAAGCGCTTTACAGCCAATTAAGTACTTTTAAGTGTAGTCGCTGTTGTAAAGTAGAGAAATGCGGCAGCCAATTTGCAAGCTCCCACAGTAATGACCAGATAATCTGATTTTTAATTGATATTGATTAAGGGATATATATTGTCCAGGACACCGGGGAGAACTCCCCTGCTCTTCTTCGAAATAGTGGCCGTATGATCTTTTACGTCCACCTGAGGGCAGACACGGCCTCGGTTTAACGTCTCATCCGAAAGACGGCACCTCCGACAGTGTGGGGCTCCCTCAGTACCGCCCCTCCAACAGTGCAGCGCTCCCTCAGTACCGCCCCCTCCGACAATGCGGCGCTCCCTCAGTACCGCCCCTCCGACACTCCCTCAGTACTGCCCCTCCGACAGTGCAGCGCTCCCTCAGTACCGTTCTCCGACAGTGCGGCGCTCCCTCAGTACTGCCCCTCCGACAGTGCGGCGCTCCCTCATTACCGCCCCTCCGACAGTGCAGCGCTCCCTCAGTACCGCCCCTCTGACAGTGCGGCGCTCCCTCAGTACCGCCCCTCCGACAGTGCAGCGCTCCCTCAGTACCGCCCCTCCGACAGTGCAGCGCTCCCTCAGTACCGCCCCCTCCGACAGTGCAGCGCTCCCTCAGTACGGCCCCTCCGACAGTCCCTCAGTACTGCCCCTCCGACAGTGCAGCGCTCCCTCAGTACCGTTCTCCGACAGTGCGGCGCTCCCTCAGGACTGCCCCTCCGACAGTGCGGCGCTCCGTCAGGACTGCCCCTCCGACAGTGCGGTGCTCCCTCTGTACTGCACCGGGAGCGTCAGCCTGGATTTTGTGCTCAAGTCTCTGGACTCGAACCCACAACCTTCCGACTCATGCGAGAGTGCTACCCACTGAGCCACAGCTGACACCAGTAGTTTGTTACAAACTATTTCTTTATTCACTTCACCCAACTGCCCAGTTTTCCTTGATCAGTCAGGTATCTGATGCCTGTGCGGGTACGGTAGCACAGTGGTAATGTCACTGGGCTAGTAATCCAGAGGCCTGGACTAATGATCCGGAGACACAAGTTCAAATCCCACCACGGCAGCCGGGGAATTTAAATCTGGAATTAAAAAGCTAGTCTCAGTAATGGTGACCATGGAACTACCGGATTGTTGTAAAAACCCATTTGGTTCACTCATGCCCTTTTAGGGAAGGAAATCTGCCGTCCTTACCCGGTCTGGCCTATATGTGACTCCAGGCCCACAGCAATGTGGTTGACTCTTAACTGTCCTCTGAAATGAATAAGGCGGCTCACCACCATATTCTCAAGGGCAATTAGGGATAGACAATAAATGCTGGTCTTGCCAGCGATGCCTCGGTCTTGTGAATGAATAAAAAACGGTCGAAATGTTTAAGGAGTCTCCAGCCCAAGCTATTGACAAAACCACACGGGTAGAGTTTCTGGAGTCCACACATACTCCCTGTAGGGGCATGCCTTACTTACTCAAGTCCAGGAAGCTTCACGTAGGTTGGCATAGGGAAGGCACGGGCACGCCTAAGTGTGCACAGAGTTACAGCTCGCAGTGAAGCCAGCTAATATCATACAGCTCACCAGAAGTGAACACTGGCAGGTTTCCCCAGTGCCACTGCAGGCCCAACTGGAACCACCCTACCCATTGGAGCATCGACTTCCAGCATCAATCTGGAGTTAAGTGGGAACGATTCCCAGCTACCAATAACTGGGCTACCCTGCCAGGTTCCATTAGTGAGTCAGGCTAGCAGGCTGATCATGACCATTGCCCTGGTGCAGTCTGGACCTGCCTGTCTCGTGTATCAGATTACTGCAGCTTGTTATTTTGGGAGCTATCTCAATTCCAGAGATCCTACATACTTACCTTTCCTAGTGTCAGCTGTGGCTCAGTGGGCAGCACTCGCGCCTCCGAGTCAGAAGGTTGTGGGTTCAAGTCCCACTCCAGAGACTTGAGCACAAAATCCAGGCTGGCACTCCAGTGCAGTACTGAAGGAGCGCCGCACTGTCGGAGGGGCAGTAGTGAGGGAGTGCCGCACTGTCGGAGGGGCAGGACTGAGGGAGCGCTGCACTGTCGGAGGGGCAGTACTGAGGGAGCGCCGCACTGTCGGAGGGGCAGTACTGAGGGAGCGCTGCACTGTCGGAGGGGCAGTACTGAGGGAGCGCCGCACTGTCGGAGGGGCAGTACTGAGGGAACGCCGCACTGTCGGAGGGGCGGTACTGAGGGAGCGCCGCACTGTCGGAGGGGCAGGACTGACGGACGCGCCGCACTGTCAGAGGTGCCTTCTTTAGGATGAGACGTTAAACCGAGGCCCTGTCTGCTCTCTCAGGTGGACGTAAAAGATCCCATGGCACTATTTCGAAGAAAAGCAGGGGAGTTCTCCCCAGTGGCCTGGGGCCAATATTTATCCCTCAATCAGCATCACAAAAACAGATGATCTGGTCATCATCACATTGCTAGGACCCCAGCTAGTCACAATATATATTAATGATCTAGACGAGGGAACTAGATGTAATATCTCCAAATTTGCAGCTGACACAAAGCTAGTTGGGCATGTGTGCTGTGAGGAGGATGCCGAGAAACTCCAGTGTGATTTGGACAGGTTGGGTGATTGGGCAGATGCAATATAATGTGGATAAATGTGAGGTTATCCACTTTGGTTACAAAAACAGGAAGGCAGATTATTATCTGAATGGCAATAGATTGGGAGAAGGGGAAGTGCAACGAGACCTGGGTGTCCTTGTGCACCAGTCGCTGAAGGTAAGCATGCAGGTGCAGCAGGTGGTTAAGAAGGCAAGTGGTATGTTGGCCTTTGTAGCGAGAAGGTTTGAGTACAGGAACAAGGATGTCTTGCTACAGTTGTACAGGGCCTTGGTGAGACCACACCTTGAGTATTGTGTGCAGTTTTGGTCGCCTTATCTGAGGAAGGATGTTCTTGCCATGGAAGGAGTTCAGCGAAGATTCACCAGGCTGATACCTGGGATGGCAGGAATGACGTATGAGGAGAGATTGGGTCGATTGGGCTTGTACTCGCTGGAGTTTAGAAGAATGAGAGGGGAGCTCATTGAAACTTATAAAATTCTGACAGGACTGGACAGACTAGATGCAGGAAGGATGTTCCCGATGGCCGGGGAGTCCAGAACCAGGGGTCACAGTCTAAGGATAAGGGGTAAGCCATTTAGGACAGAAATGAGGAGGAATTTCTTCACCCAGAGAGTGGTGAACCTGTGGAATTCTCTACCACAGAAGGCAGTAGAAGCCAATTCATTAAATATATTCAAGAAAGAGTTGGATATATTTCTTAAGGCTAAAGGGATCCAGGGGTATGGGGAGAAAGCAGGGACCGGGTACTGAAATTGGATGATCAGCCATGATCGCATTGAATGGCGGAGCAGGCTCGAGGGGCCGAATGGCCTACTCCTGCTCCTATCTTCTATGTTTCTATTGGTGGGAGCTTGCTGTGCGCAAATTAGCTGCCGCGTTTCGTACATTACAACAGTGACTGCACTTCAAAAAGTACTTCATTGGCCGTAAAGTGCTTTGGGATGTCCTGAGGTTGTGAAAGGCGCTGGAGAAATGCAAGTCTTTCTTTTCCCACCTACGCACAGAAGGAAGGTCACTAGCTGGTTAAGTGACCACAGGCTAGTCTTGTGCCCTAGCTGGCTGATTGACAGGTACCAGGAACTCCTGTCGAGCACCACACCTCACCACAAAATGGATCAGTCTATTGCCACCATTTTCCTGGCCACAGCATGGCCACACACTTCACCCCATCGAATGATTATTACATCAGTTGGACACTGTTGTCAATGACTCACATTTGGAGCAAGCACCAGGCTTTATAGCCATCACATGCTCTAGAAGTTCCACAGCTGTGGAAATCAGAGCCTCGAGTCTGGTTTAAATTGCGCTGTGAAGCAGAGTGATTAATCTCTTTTGCACATTGCACAGCTGAGGGAGTCCCTCTGCTTCATGGGATGAACAGGGCTTGGCAGCGCTGCAGATAGTGATGGTGCTGTGCAACATGTGGAAGCTGTTGGCAGCTCGCTCCGCCTCAAACCTTTTTTTGGGGAATATAATGGACCGGATTATCCGACCCCCATGGGTGTGTAGGTGCCCGTAGGGGCCTCGCAAGTGGCGGTTTCAGGCGTGCGAAGCACCTGCGCTAAAACCCGGCACTTGGAATCTGTGAAGAATCCTCGGGACCGATCCTCCGCCTGCCCGGGAGAAGGGCCTCCGCGGGGGGAAGAGTTCTGCTTTCTGCACAACCTCCGCCCGCTGACACCCTTTCAAAATCTCCACCTGGTAAAAGCGCAAGGCCTGCTTTTACCAGCATAAGAGTTTAAAAAATAAAAAATAATTTTTTCCCCCCACTGATTTATAATTTAAAAAATACTTTTTAAAAAGCTAAGTTTAATTTTAACCCTGTAAAAAAACTTTATTTTTTATAATTACATTTTTTTGTTTAAAATATTTAATTTTGTTTAAAATATTAAATTTTTTGTTCAAAATATTTAATTTAATGTCATTTAAATTCATTTTAAATGTGATTAAAAATTTTTTTTTTTTTTTTTTAAACTGTTTAACACTTTAAAAAAAAAGTGATCCCCATTCATACTTATGACAGATCTGCGCGCAGAGACCTGTCAAAAGTGTGAAAAGGAATTCCCTTCTTTGATTGGTTCCCCATGGCCCACCTGATCCCAGGGGCGCTTGCGAACCGCCTGCGCCCCGGGATACCCGGGCCCTGCGCATTTCGTAGAGCAGAGGCCCAGGGTCGCAAGCCCTGGGACCTACGGAGCCGGCAGGTAAGGGTACGAGATTTATTCTGATCAGAGGCGCCTGCCTGCAGGAAGCCTCCGATCGGAAAATCCAGCCCAGTGTGTCCCAGACAAAAAAGGTCTGTTGTTTCACGTTTCCAGTCAGAGGAACATTTATTTCCGGCCCTTCCCTTGAGCGTTTTTTTGGCTTATACTCCTTTGCTTTGGACTCCAGAATAATCTGTTGGATTTATCAAGTGCAGTCGCACTGACGCGGGTAAAGGGGATTCCAGCGATTCCATTTTAATTTGTCAAACAAAGAAATCGTGCAACTTCAGTCTTCTAGTTTTGTCCCAGTTTGAATGGCCAATACAATATTGGACAGGGTTCGTGCCAGATTGGATTTGGAGATGAAACTGCATAATGCAAGGCTAGATTTATCTGAAATTCTCATTTTCTAATAACGTGTATTTATACAGCGCCTTTAAAGTAGTAAAATGTCCCAAGGCGCTTCACAGGAGCGATTATCAAACAAAATTTGACACCGAGCCACATAAGGAGATATTGGAACAGGTGAGGTCGGTTTTAAGGAGCGTCTTAAAGGATGAGAGGTGGAGAGGTTTAGGGAGGGAATTCCAGAGCTTGGGGCCTAGGCAGCTGAAGGCACGGCCGCCAATGGTGGAGCGATTATAATCAGGGATGCTCAAGAGGCCAATTGGAAGAGCGCAGAGATCTCGGAGGGTTGTAGGGCTGGAGGAGGTTACAGAGATAGGGAGGGGCGAGGTCATGCGTTTTCTATCTCATTTTTTATAGTCCCGGTGAATGGATTAAAAAAAATAAAGTATCTGCATTTTATTATTTGTGCAGTAAGAACATAAGAAGTAGGAGCAGGAGTAGGCCATACGGCCCCTCGGGCCTGCTCCGCCATTCAATAGGATCATGGCTGATCCGAACCTAGACTCACATCCACTTCCCTGCCCTCTCCACGTAACCCCTTATTCCCTAGGAAACTGTCTATCTCCGTTTTAAATTTATTTAATGTCGCAGCTTCCACAGCTCTCTGAGGTAGCAAATTCCATAGATTTACTACCCTGAGTGAAGAAGTTTCTCCTCTTCTCAGTTTTGAAAGGGCAGCCCCTCATTCTAAGATTATGCCCCCTAGTTCTAGTCTCACCCATCAGTGGAAACATAAGATAAGCATAACTTAGGACACAATGAGAGATGGATTTTCTCTTCACAATATTGTTCCTTAATTAGGTGAAAATGTTCATTAACCTGGGGGAGGTTCACATTTCAGACAAGTAACGAGCTCAGCTTCTCGAAAAGTGGAACACAACAGCTAAATGTAACTACAGAAGACGCTGGAAAAACTCAGCAGGTCAGGCAACATCCGTGGAGAGAGAAACAGAGTCAATGTTTCAGGTCGAAACCCTTCGTCAGGACTGAGAAAAAAAGGCAGGAAATGAAACAAAAGGCAGTTTGGGGGTTGGGAAATGGGGGAGGGGATGAAAGAAGAGACATTAAGAGATATTCAAGGTGAGACGAGATGGTAATAGGACAGGTAAAGAAACAGACAATGGCTCGGGATGACGTGTGAAATGCGCTGGCAGTGAAATGCGCTGGCAGAGTGAGAGACAGCTGCCGTGTGGGAGAGAGAAAAAAAGGAAAAGTCGCAAATCAAAAGTGTGGATAAAAAATACAAAAATATAATAGGGGCCGAGGTTATGATCTGAAGTTGTTGAACTTGATATTGAGTCCAGAAGGCTGTAAAGTGCCTAATCGGAAGATGAGGTGCTGTTCCTCGAGGTTACACTGAGCTTCCGTGGAACAATGCAAGAGCCCGAGTACGGTGAGGTCCGAGTGTGAATGGAGCGGTGAATTGAAATGACAGGCGAACGGAAGCTCGGGGTCACCCTTACGGACTGAACAGCTAAATGTAACGATGCCCATTAGCAGCGTTAGGTGGCCTGCCTATACACGCTATGCTCAGCCATAATATCATCCCAAAGCACACTCGCCTCTGAGTCAGACAGTTGTGGGTTCAAGTCCCACTCCCGAGACTTCAGCACAAAAATCTATGGGTTTTAAAAAGTATGCTACAAATATAGAAATTTACGGCACAGAAGGCCATTCGGCCCATCGTGTCTGTGCTGGCCAAAAAAGAGCGATCCAGCCTGATCCCACTTTCCAGCTCTGGGTCCGTAGCCCTGTGGGTTATGGCACTTCAAGTGCATCTCCAAGTACTTTTTAAATGTGATGAGGGTTTCTGCCTCTCCCACCCTTTCAGGCAGTGAGTTCCAGACCCCCACCACCCTCTGGGTGAAGACATTTCTCCTCAACTCCCCTCTAATCCTTCTACCAATTACTTTAAATCTCTGCCCCCTGGTTATTGACCCCTCCGCTGAGGGAAATAGGTCCTTCATATCCACTCTATCTAGGCCCCTCATAATTCTATAAACCTGAATTAAATCTCCCCTCAGTCTCACGTTACTTGTCTCTGCACATTCATTAACAGACAATTCCAGAGAGACTCTGGTAACCGTGGCTCCACACTGATCTCTGCAGCTGCTTCTCATTTATATGTAGTAGATCTTTTTGAATTTTAAATTTGACATGTTTAAATCTCTAAACTGCAGGAATGAGATTTAACAATTTAAATTGTTCCCTTTCTGGGCCGGAGAGGTTGATTGGCATTGCATCAGCAATATCATGCTCTTTAAAAAAGGTACTTACGCTGTTAAGTTCTATTCTAGCCCAAACCTCCTCCGGTGAGTTTAATGTGCAAATCCAGCAAGTTCTTGAAAGTAACGGGGAGGCCGAGGGCGAGATGGTGAAGCTAATGGCAGAGCGGCGGAAATCAACCGGCAATTTCTGGAGATTTGCAACTCGCGGCTCATCACAGAAATCACAGAAACCCCACAGTGCAGATAGAGGCCATTTCGGCCCATCGAGCCTGCACCGACACATATCCCACCCGATCCCCGTAACTCCTACACCAACACATATCCCACCCTATCCCCGTAACCCCACGTATTTAATCCCCCTACCACTAAGGGTCAATTTATCATAGCCAATCAACCTAACCCGCACATCTTTGGACTGTGGGAGGAAACCGGAGTACCCGGAGGAAACCCACGCAAACACGGGGAGAATGTGCAAACTCCACACAGACAGTCGCCCGAGGCCAGATTCGAACCCGGGTCCCTGGTGCTGTGAGGCAACAGTGCTAACCACTATGCCACCGTGCTCCCCGAACTCGCGGCCGATTTGTGCATTAATAACAGCGTGTGTCGGTAACACACCGTTAATGTTCCAGCAAGATTCGGCCCATTATAGTTCGTTGTAAAAAAGGCAAATTACAATCGCCATTTCAAAGGAATTCCCTTATTTATTTTTTTTGGAGTTGGGGGGGGGGGGGGGTGGGGTGGAAGAGACTTCGTCCAAATACTTCCATTTTAAACAAAAATTCACGGTGACTCAAGACATCAATTCATTGACTTTAGAAATGTTGTTTTTAAAATTTGGTCACTACTTAGAAAGAAAGACTCCCATTTCTCCAGCGCCTTTCACCACCTCAGGATGTCCCAAAGTGCTTTACAGCCAAAAAAGTCCTTTTTGAAGTGTAGTCACTGTTGTAATGTAGGAAACGCGGCAGCCAATTTCCACACAGCAAGCTCCCACAAACAGCAATGTGATAATGACTAGATAATCTGTTTTAGTGATGCTGATTGAGGGATAAATATTGGCCCAGGACACTGGGGAGAACTCCCCTGCTCTTATGCGAAATAGTGCCATGGGATCTTTTACATCTACCTGAGAGAACAGACGGGGCCTCGGTTTAACGTCAAATGCAAAAGACGGCACCTCCGACAGTGCAGCACTCCCTCAGCACTGCCCTTCCAACACTGCAGCGCTCCCTCAGTACTGCCCCTCCGACAGAGTGGCACTCCCTCAGTACTGCCCCTCCGACAGTGCAGCGCTCCCTCAGTACTGCCCCTCCGACAGTGCAGCGCTCCCTTAGTACTGCCCCTCCGACAGTGCAGTGCTCCCTCAGTACTACCTCTCTGAAAGTGCGGCGCTCCCTCAGTACTGCCCCTCCGACAGTGCGGCGCTCCCTCAGTACTGCCCCTCCGACAGTGCGGCGCTCCCTCAGTACAGCCTCTCCGACAGTGCGGCTCTCCCTCAGTACTGCCCCTCCGACAGTGCGTTGCTCCCTCAGTACTGACCCTCCGACAGTGCGGCGCTCCCCCAGTTCTGCCCCTCCGACAGTGTGGCACTCCCCCAGTACTGCCCCCTCCGACAGTGCGGCACTCCCCCAGTACTGCCCCTCCGACAGTGCGGCACTACCTCAGTACTGCCCCTCCGACAGTGCGGCACTCCCTCAGTACCGCCCCTCCGACAGTGCGGCACTCCCTCAGTACTGCCCCTCCGACAGTGCGGCACTCCCTCAGTACTGCCCCTCCGACAGTGCGGCGCTCCCTCAGTACTGCCCCTCCGACAGTGCGGCACTCCCTCAGTACTGCCCCTCCGACAGTGCGGCACTCCCCCAGTACTGCCCCCTCCGACAGTGCGGCGCTCCCCCAGTTCTGCCCCTCCGACAGTGTGGCACTCCCCCAGTACTGCCCCCTCCGACAGTGCGGCACTCCCCCAGTACTGCCCCTCCGACAGTGCGGCACTCCCTCAGTACCGCCCCTCCGACAGTGCGGCACTCCCTCAGTACTGCCCCTCCGACAGTGCGGCACTCCCCCAGTACTGCCCCTCCGACAGTGCGGCACTCCCTCAGTACTGCCCCTCCGACAGTGCGGCACTCCCTCAGTACTGCCCCTCCGACAGTGCGGCGCTCCCTCAGTACTGCACTGGAGCGTCAGCCCAGATTTTTGTGCTCAAGTCTCTGGAGTGGGATTTGGACCCATAACCTTCTGATCCAGAGGTGAGGGTGAGAGGCAGTTACAAACCTTTCTCTCCAACAAACGGCAAAGACCAAGTGAAGACATCCATGAAATTGGGCAGCCAATAGGGATGAGGGGAACAGTTGAACTGTCGAATGTTCATGACGTTGTTCTCGTATTTCAAAACTGCAGCTGGAAGACAATAAAAAACGAGGAAAATGAAGATCAGCAATTTTCTGTGAAGGTCCGAAATACAAGCGTCTATACCAACATACAAATATACAGAATGAATGCAGCCAAATACAACTAAAAACGAGAGAGATAGGTTAGCTCTTCCTGCACAAGCTTTCTGCCACTGTGTTAAGTATAAAAGGAGCCACTGATAGAATTTCAGGACACACGATGTTAACAACATATTCTACTTTCAATTAATCTTGTAATTTTATCTCCAAAATAGGTCATTGTAGTCATCGATGGATTGAGCCCAAGAGGTGAGAATTGAAGTTAAAGGGGCAATTTTTGTTAACCAAAGGTATTAAGGGATATGGGGCAAAGGCGGGTATGTGGAGTTAGGTCGCAGATCAGCCGTGATCTCATTGAATGGCGGAACAGGCTCGAGGGGCTTTAAAAAAAAAAAAAACATTTATGGGATGTGGGCGTCGCTGGCAAGGCCGGCATTTATTGCCCATCCCTAATTGCCCTCGAGAAGGTGGTGGTGAGCCGCCTTCTTGAACCGCTGCAGTCCGTGTGGTGAAGGTGCTCCCACAGTGCTGTTAGGGAGGGAGTTCCAGGATTTTGACCCAGCGAGGATGAAGGATCGGCGATATACTTCTAAGTCAGGATGGTTTGTGACTTGGAGGGGAACTTGGAGGTGGTGATGTTCCCATGCGCCTGCTGCCCTTGTCCTTCTAGGTGGGAGAGGTTGCGGGTTTGGGAGGTGCTGCCGAAGAAGCCTTGGCGAGTTGCTGCAGTGCATCTTGTAGATGGTGCACACTGCAGTCACGGTGCGCCGGTGGTGGAGGGAATGAATGTTTAAGGTGGTGGATGGGGTGCCAATCAAGTGAGCTGCTTTGTCCTGAGTGGCCTCCTCCTATTCCTATGCTCTGACTTCACCTGTTAGTGGAACGTATTGAAAATTCGGGAACATGCTGCACACAAATGTCAGGCAATTGTATCTAGCATATGCCCAGGTTTGCAATGTTGCCCCTGGCAGCGAGAAGTCAGATAATTAATCTTGTACATTCCAACTTTTGAGACATATTTAAAAAAAATGTAAACCATTCTGTGATTTTTCTAATACAATATTTAGCAACGGACTGAATGGCGATGGAGTTGCACCAATGACGTGAATGCTGAAGTGCTGGGTCCACTTCCTTCACCCCTACCCCTCGGGATATGCTTCCACAAGATGCAGCAATCTTGCGGTATCCTCACCCAACTGGCCATCCCTCAATGTACGTCCCTAATCAGTGAGCATCCGACAGCAGAACCCAATCCTATTCTCATCGCACATCCATTTGTAGCAAGGGTCACTGGATAAGCAACCAGGAGCAGGAGCCCTGGCTGACTATTAACTCCTGCCTTGCACAAGGGTGCGGAGACCAATTAACAGCGACTACCCTGGCCGAGGTGCACCAACCAACGGACTCTCAGGTCTTGGTGCATCCTTGTCCTGGTTTGAGACCAGTAGCTGTTCACATTGATGCAGGGCCGGCAGATCAGGCTTAGAATACTGGTTTCATGTCCCACTGATACCCAAATGTCAGCTGAGCTTTAATGTCGAAGAAAAAATTGAGACCTCCCACTGATTGCAGTTATACTGTCGCTTGTGTGAAGCACCAAAGCAGCGAGGCCATCTCCTCAACACAGTCTCGTAACCGGGGAGTGAGGAAGAATCAGAATCAGAAAAGATATTGACCTAACAACACAATCTCGCAGGTTTTTCCCCAAACACCTTCATGAAGATGGGACTCCTTTGCGGTGCCCAGATGTCAGATTGAGCCGGGCTGTTGGGTTTGCATTTCCAAAAACAATTCAGAATTCATCGTCTGAAAATAATCAGCAAACTTCTGCTTGGGTCTCAGAACCCACAGACACTTAATATTTACAGAACCTCAATTCTTATTGCAACAGACCATGGAGTTCAAGGGCACCCATTTGTTAACTTATCTTTCAATGAAAGTTCCCGACATTAAACTTAATACTAAATGAAATACTTCGTAAAGGGTCTAAACATTTCACCAGAGGCTGCATGGAAGCAATCAGTCTCACTTGTGGACATGTACACAAGGACATACAAGGGTCTGGAATCCTTGGAAAGACAAATGTTGCTCGAGTAGATCAGGCTCAACACTCGCCAGTCTGCACAATATTCCAGAACTTACAGGAGCAAGCCAGTGAACAGACACAACATTTCACAAACGATAATGGCTCACTGAGTATGTTTCCACACATACTGTAGGCCTCCCGTCATCCTCTGAACACTGGAAAAGCGCTGATAGTACCTCGTCATCTCTGGTGAGCTATCTCCCAATGCAGTCAATTCCACTGCAGTCAAATACTTCACAGAGATACAAAACTGGACTCTCTTCAGTGTTCATGATGAAAGGGAACCTTTTAGGGTATGCCTATTTGGGTCAGAATTTTCGCTCACAATATCCAAACACAAAATGGGGATGAGAGATAGAATCATACAGCGCAGGAGGCCATTCAGCCCGTCGTGCCTGTGCCGGCTCTTTGAAAGAGCTTTGAAAGCCCTACTCCCGCCGCGCCCCCCCCCCCACCCCACCGCTCTTTCCCCAGAGCCCTGCAAATCTTTCCTTTTCAAGTATTTATCCAATTTCCTTTTGAAAATTACTATTGAATCTGCTTCCACCGCCCTTTGAGGCAGCGCATTCCAGATCGTAACTCACTCCTTTTATAAAAGATTCTCCAGGGGAGAACTGTGTTGGAGGGGGCCGACTTTCGGATGAAACGTTAAAGCGAGGCCCCGTCTGCCCTCTCACGTGGGCGTAAAGTATCCTACGGCACTATTTCGAACATTCTCCCCGGTGTCCTGGGGCCAATATTTATCCCTCAACCAACATCACTAAAAAAATCAGATTATCACACTGCTGTTTGTGGGAGCTTGCTGTGCACAAATTGGCTGCCGTGTTTCCCACATTACAACAGTGACTACACTTCAAAAAGTACTTCATTGGCTGTAAAGCGTTTTGGGACATCGTGGAAGGTGTTGTTGAAATGCAAGTCTTCTAAGGCACAGATTATTCAGCACTCTTACTAAAAAAAAGGACAAAAGTTATAAGCTGCAAATCGTTGAGTATAACATCAAACTATGTCAGTGATATTCTTTGAACGAGTACAAATATGCAGTTAGTGCCTTTGGAAGAATTCTGACTTATGGAACAGTAAAGAGATGAAACAGCATTAAAGATCTGAATTCAAATGGGGACAGCTTGTAGTGACAAGGACCCATTGATCTGGGTAACAGGGTGTCCTCTCACTCTGCACGAGGGGACCGCAGCCCCTTCCATAAATATTCCTCAACACTTTGCAAACTTTTAGAGGAGCTAAAATATTACTTTTATTAAAATAAATCTGCACACTTTTTTTGCAATGCAGTGTAGATTAAGAAAGAAAAGACTTGTATTTCTATAGCGCCTTTCACAAACTCAGGACGTCCCAAAGCGCTTTATAGCCAATGAAGTACTTTTTGAAGTGTAGTCACTGTTGTAATGTGGGCAATGCGGCTGAATATTTGCGCACAGCAAGCTCCCACAAACAGCAATGTGATACTGACCTGATAATCTGTTTTTAGTGATGTTGATTGAGGGATAAATATTGGCCCCTGCTCTTCTTCGAAATAGTGGCTGTGGGATCATTAACGTTCACCTGAGAACAGGCGGGGCCTCGGTTTAACGTCTCATCCGAAAGACGGGTAAAGAGGTGAAGTGCCTGCTTCACATACGGCAATTGCTCGCTTCACTCCAGCTCTTGCTCAGCATTGGATTGCTAACATTTCACGTCATTTTAATAAAAAGCGATTCAAAAACAGAATGCACTGTGATTGACCGTGGGCTTTCACAACCTCTCGCGATACAACACTCTTGAGGCAGATGATGTGGAGAGACTGGAGACGCTGGGATTGTTCTCCTTAGAACAGAGAGGGTTAAACGGAGATTTGATAGGGGTGTTCAAAATCATGAAGGTTTTTGATAGAGTAAATGAGAAACTGTTTCCAGTGGCAGGAGGGTCGGTAACCAGACGACACAGATTTAAGGTAACTGGCAAAAGAACCAGAGGGGAGAGGGGGAGAATTCTTTTTATGCAGCGAGTTGTTGTGATCTGGTTCTATTCCTATCTATCCAGTCGTAACCAGAGAATCACCTGTAACGGCTTCTCTTCCTGCTCCCGCATCGTTACCTCTGGTGTCCCCCAAGGATCTATCCTTGGCCCCTCCTATTTCTCATCGACGTGCTGCCCCTCGGTGACATCATCCGAAAATACAGTTTCCACATGTACGCTGACGACACCCAGCTCTACCTCACTACCTCTTCTCTCGACCCCTCCACGGTCTCTAAATGGTCAGACTGCTTGCCCGACATCCAGTTCTGGATGAGCAGAAATTTTCTCCAATTAAATATTGGGAAGACCGAAGCCATTGTTTTCGGTCCCCGCCACGAACTCCGTTCCCGAGCCACTGACTCCATCCCTCTCCCTAACATCTGTCTGAGGCTCAACCACATTGTTCGCAACTTTGGTGTCATATTTGACCCTGAAGTGAGCTTCCGACCACATATCCGCAGCATAACAAAGACCGCCTACTTCCACCTCTGTAACATCACCCGTCTCCACCCCGCCTCAGCTCATCCACTGCTGAAACCCTCATCCATGCCTTTGTTACCTCTAGACTTGACTAATCCAACGCACTCCTGGCCGGCCTCCCACATCCCACCCTACGTAAACTTGAGGTCATCCAAAACTCGGCTGCCCGTGTCCTAACTCGCACCAAGTCCTGTTCACCCATCACCCCCTGTGCTCGCTGACCTACATTGGCTCCCGGTTAAACAACGCCTCGATTTCAAAATTCTCATCCTTGTTTTCAAATCCCTTCATGGCCTTGTCCCTTTCTATCTCTGTAAGCTCCTCCAGCCCCACAACCCCCCCGCCTCCCCTGGAGATATCTGCGCTCCTCTAATTTGCCTTCTTGAGGATCCCTGATTTTAATCGCTCAACCTTTGGTGGCCGTGCCTTCAGCTGCCTGGGCCCTAAGCTCTGGAATTCCCTCCCTAAACCTCTCCGCCTCTCCCTCCTCCTTTAAGACGCTCCTTAAAACCGACCTCTTTGACCCAGCTTTTGGTCACCTGCCCTAATTTCTCCTTATGTGGATCGGTGTCAAACTTTTTGTCTTAAAATACTCCTGTGCAGCGCCTTGGGACGTTTTACTACGTTAAAGGCGCTATATAAATACAAGTTGTTTTGATCTGGAATGCGCTGCCTGAAAGGGCGGTGGAAGCAGATTCAATATTAACTTTCAAAAGGGAATTGGATCAATATTTCAAAAGGAAAAATTTGCAGCTATGGGGAAAGAGCGGGGGAGTGGGACTAATTGGAGAGCTCTTTCAAAGAGCTGGCACAGGCACGATGGGCCGAATGGCCTCCTCCTGTACTGTTCGATTCTACGACTGTATGAACTGGGACAATGTAGAACAACATACAGTAACGCCGCGGTCCTTACATTGCAGATCTTAGCGGTTTATTTTAAATGCAGCTAGACTCTACTGATGGATGCTCACCGACCTGATGGCCAAACGTTCAGCTTTCAACGGCAAACTTGGCATCACCATGGGGGTGGCGGGGGGGGGGGGGGGGGGGGGGAAGAGGTTCCCTTAAAACAATGCCTGTGCCAATTACAGCACTGCAGCGCATCCAACGGCTCATACAAGCAGGGAAGTGCAACGAGACCTGGGTGTCCTTGTGCACCAGTCGCTGAAGGTAAGCATGCAGATGCAGCAGGCGGTTAAGAAGGCAAATGGTATGTTGGCCTTCATAGCGAGAAGATTCAAGTACAGGAGCAAGGATGTCTTGCTGCAATTGTACAGGGCCTTGGTGAGACCACACCTTGAGTATTGTGTGCAGTTTTGGTCGCCTTATCTGAGGAAGGATGTTCTTGCCATGGAGGGAGTGCAGCGAAGATTCACCAGACTGATACCTGGGATGGCAGGAATGACGTATGAGGAGAGATTGGGTCGATTGGGCTTATATTCGCTGGAGTTTAGAAGAATGAGAGGGGATCTCATTGAAACTTATAAAATTCTAACAGGACTAGACAGACTAGATGCAGGAAGGATGTTCCCGATGGCGGGGGAGTCCAGAACCAGGGGTCACAGTCTAAGGATAAGGGGTAAACCATTTAGGACTGAGATGAGGAGGAATTTCTTCACCCAGAGAGTGGTGAACCTGTGGAATTCTCTACCACAGAAGGCAGTTGAGGCCAATTCATTAAATATATTCAAGAAGGAGTTAGATATATTTCTTAAGGCTAAAGGGATCAAGGGATATGGGGAGAAGGCAGGGACAGGGTACTGAATTTGGATGATCAGCCATGATCTCATTAAATGGCGGAACAGGCTCGAGGGGCCGAATGGCCTACTCCTGCCCCTATCTTCTATGTTTCTATGTTTCCATCAAGGCAGAGTGACTGGGGTTGTAACAGACTGGGTTTGCCAGGGACCAGGGCTGAGTTGTTAGGGGACACAGTCCGAGTATAGCGGGGAGCGCGTGTCTGAGTCACCTTGAAGCGATTAAACTCTGTTGCTGCAAATATTTCGGGTCGGGGTTATTCATGAACAAATCTCTCAGTACGCATTGCTGTAGTGAGCTTTCGACACCCCCGCACTTGTGAAAAGAAAACGAGAGAGACCGCCACTAAATGTTGCGAGCATATCTTGCCACCAGTCAACGACGCAGAGTTTAAAATGGTCAGCCAGATCCAGTGGCAGAAAGTTTTACATCATTTTTTTATTGCAATGAAGAACCCCAAGGTCAAACTCTACTCCCTCGCCACCGATTCCAGCCCCTTCCCCGGCCACTGTCCCAGGCTGAAGCAGGTTGTTTGCAATCTCGGCGTGCTATCTGATCCCCAGCTGAGCTTCTGACCCCGTATCCTGTCCATCACCAAGACCGCTTACTTCCATCTGGCTAACATCGCCCGTCTCCGCCCCGCCTCAGCTCATCTGCTGCTGAAACCCTCATCCATGCCTTTGTTACCTCTAGACTTGACTATTCCAACGCACTCCTGGCTGGCCTCCCACATTCCATATTCAGCAACCTTTAGCTCACCCAAAACTCTGCTGCCCGTGTCCTAACTTGCACCAAGTTCCATTCACCCATCATCCCCTGTGCTCGCTGACCTACATTGGCTCCTGGTTCAGCAATGTCTCAAATTTAAAATCCTGGTTTTCAAATCCCTCCATGGCCTCATCCCTCCCTATCTCTGTAACCCTTCTAGCCCTACAACCCCCCCCCCCACCACGAGATCTCTGCGCTCCTCCAATTCTGGCCTCTTGCGCATCCCCGATTTCCATCGCTCCACCATTGGCGGCCGTGCCTTCAGCTGCCTGGGCCCCGAGCTCTGGAATTCCCTCCCTAAACCTCTCCGCCTCTCTCTCCTACTTTAAGGTGATCCTTAAAGCCGACCTCTTTGAACAAGCTTTTGTCCTGATATCTTATGTGGCTCAGTGTCAAATTTTGTCTGATAATCGCTACGCTAAAGGCGCTGTATAAATACAAGTTGTCGTTGTGTTATGCCATTGTTGATTCGGAACAGACAGTCAAACACTCTCAAGTTACAGAGAAACCGCCGTCAAAAGTACTGCACATGGGAAGAGAAAGAGGGTGAGATATGAATTCCATGAACGTCACTGAGATAATAACGGATGGAATTGAGAGAGATCTGAAGGCTCAACATCCCCAATCATTGTGCAGCTGCAGTCAACAAAGCAAGTAGAGCGTCAAGCATGAGGAAAGACCATCAGGTCCACACAGGCTCGCCCCACTTCTGACGGGTTGAATGCCAACTATGTGGCCAAAAGCGTAGAGTACAAGTCAGGGCAAGTCACGCTAAAAGTATATAGTCCTCTAGTCAGATCACACCTGGAGTACCGTGTGCAGTCAAACTGAAGGGAAGCATACAACCTCTGGAGGCTAGAGAATAGCCAAAAAAGAAAAGGATCCCTGGGGTCGGAAGCCTGACCAATGAGGGATAACTTGTCTGGAGGATTTGAATGGAGATGGTAGAGAGAGGGGGGGTCGCCAACCCCCCAGGACTGTCCTGGTATCTCCAGGAATTTAAAGATTCATCTCCAGGACACTGCCTTGGGCAAAACCAGGCAGAAAATTCGTCGGTAGAGTCATTGAGCACTTTCATTTATTAACTGTAAAAAGTATTTGAGATTGGAAAAATTGTCTGTTTGACTGACAGTCAAGAGTAGAATCATCGAATCATAGAAATTTACAGCACAGAAGGAGACCATTCGGCCCATCATGTCTGTGCCGGCTGACAAAGAGCTCTCCAGCCTAATCCCACTTTCCAGCTCTTGGTCCGTAGCCCTGTGGGTTACGGCACTTCAAGTGTATATCCAAGTACTGTTTAAATGTGATGAGAGTCTCTGCCTCTCCCACCCTTTCAGGCAGTGAGTTCCAGACCCCCACCACCCTCTGGGTGAAGAAAGTTCTCCTCAACTCCCCTCTAATCCTTCTACCAATTACTTTAAATCTCTGCCCCCTGGTTATTGACCTCTCTGCTAAGGGAAATAGGTCCTTCCTATCCACTCTATCGAGGCCC
Source organism: Somniosus microcephalus (assembly GCF_052327205.1). Classification (NCBI taxonomy): domain Eukaryota; kingdom Metazoa; phylum Chordata; class Chondrichthyes; order Squaliformes; family Somniosidae; genus Somniosus; species Somniosus microcephalus. The sequence goes on along the minus strand of NC_140988.1, from coordinate 3,837,065 downwards.
CTCATAATTTTATACACCTCAATACAGTGTCAGCTGTCGCTCAATGGGTAGCACACTCGCCTCTGAGTCAAAAGGTTGTGGGTTCAAGTCCCCTCAGCCTCCTCTGCTCCAAAGAAACCAACCTCAGCCTATCCAATCTTTCCTCATCGCTAAACAGCATCTAATCAAGTACAAAGAGGCTGTTCACTTTACACTTTGCGTGGGGGGGGAGGGAGGGGGGGGGGGGCGTCACACCCTCAAAGATTTGTTTACATATAGCCCCAGGTGTCTCTGTTCCTGCACCCTCTTTAAATCTGAACCATTTAGTTCATATTGTCTCTCCTCCTTCTTCCAACCAAAATGCATCACTTCTCTGTGCTAAACTGCATCTGCCATGTGTCTGCCCATTCGACCAGTCTGTCTATGTCCTCCTGATGTCTGCTACTATCCTTCTTGCTGTTTACCACATTTACGAGTTTCGTGTTGTCTGCAAACTTTGACATTACATCCTGTATACCCAAGTCCAGGTCATTAATATACATCAAAAAGAGCAGTGGTCCTAATACCGACCCCTGGGGAACACCACTGTATACTTTCCTCCAGTCTGGAAAAACAACAGTTCACCACTACTCCCTGCATCCTCTCTCTTAGCCCATTTCGTATCCATGCGCAAGAGCAGAAATCAGCAGAGCCTCCACTCTTGGATCTCCATCGCTCAGGTGGGAGAAATGGAGGTGAAATTCAACCCTACTCGATTCTCAGCGCTCCCAACTTCCTGTTCATTAAAATTAATCATGCACTTTATATTTATTTCACATCTGATCAATAATTCATGCTCCCATTGAGCAGGACACTGCACTGGGAGAGGAGTCTCCGAAAATTTACCCGAGCACATACCATCGTTGTACAGAGATGATTCCGGTTTTCACACGTTGCTTCTAATCAGTCACCAGACTGATACCTGGGATGGCAGGAATGACGTATGAGGAGAGATTGGGTCGATTGGGCTTATACTCGCTGGAGTTTAGAAGAATGAGAGGGGATCTCATTGAAACTTATAAAATTCTAACAGGACTAGACAGACTAGATGCAGGAAGGATGTTTCCGATGGCGGGGGAGTCCAGAACCAGGGGTCACAGTCTAAGGATAAGGGGTAAGCGATTTAGGACAGAGATGAGGAGGAATTTCTTCACCCAGAGAGTGGCAAACCTATGGAATTCTCTACCACACAAGACAGTGGAGGCCAATTCATTAAATATATTCAAGAAGGAGTTAGATATATTTCTTCAGGCTAAAGGGATCAAGGGATATGGGGAGAAGGCAGGGACAGGGTACTGAATTTGGATGATCAGCCATGATCTCATTAAATGGCGGAACAGGCTCGAGGGGCCGAATGGCCGACTCCTGCTCCTATCTTCCATGTTCCTATGCTTTTTTTTATAAAGCTATTGAAATATTTTTCAATGATTTGATGCATTCTTTACCTAAACCTGCAATTTAAAAAAGGGACTGGTGGGGAGAATAACCTTCAAATTAATTTTGCTTTTCGCAAAAAATGTATTTTCGCCAGCTCAGAGACAGGAGGAGGAGCTCTCTCTGCCCGCTGTGTGTCTATTTACAGCGTTTCAACTAATGCAAATCCTGCGACCACGGTGAAAATCTCGCGGTGGTTTACATCAGATTTAGTAACAAGGCCTTCATACCTGGGTGACCATTTCAGGAGACATTATGTTGCCAACATATGGTTCCGCTGCAGGAGGGCAGGGTTAACCTCTTCACTCCGCACCCTGCGCTGAATGTAGAGAACCTTGAACAGTGGAAAGCACCGAATGCAACTTCATTCAGACACCTTGCAATCATTTCCCAGCTGTGCATTCACTGAATTGAACAACTCAGCTTTTAGTGCAAACAGGAAATTAACGGGCAGGAAAAGGCCAGCTGCTCCGTCAAGCCTGACCCACGCCTCAGGATGGCCGTAACATCGTGACTAAACATCGTGATTAAACACGTCAACCATATCACTGTCGGAAGAGCGGTACTGATTGAGCGTTGCACTGTGCAGCGCTTCCTCAGTACTGCCCCTCCGACAGTGCGGCGCTCCCTCAGTACTGCCCCGCCGACAGTGCGGCGCTCCCTCAGTACTGCCCCTCCGACAGTGCGGCGCTTCCTCAGTACTGCCCCTCCGACAGTGCGGCGCTCCCTCAGTACTGCCCCTCCGACAGTGCGGCGCTCCCTCAGTATTGCCCCGCCGACAGTGCGGCGCTCCCTCAGTACTGCCCCTCCGACAGTGCGGCGCTCCCTCAGTACTGCCCCTCCGACAGTGCGGCGCTTCCTCAGTACTGCCCCTCCGACAGTGCGGCGCTCCCTCAGTACTGCCCCTCCGACAGTGCGGCGCTTCCTCAGTACTGCCCCTCCGACAGTGCGGCGCTCCCTCAGTACTGCCCCTCCGACAGTGCGGCGCTTCCTCAGTACTGCCCCTCCGACAGTGCGGCGCTCCCTCAGTACTGCCCCTCCGACAGTGCGGCGCTCCCTCAGCACTGCACTGGGAGTGCCAGCCTGGATTTTTGTGCTCAAGACTGTGGAGTGGGACTTAAACCCACAACCTTCTGATTCAGAGGCAAGTGTGCGAGCACTGAGCTACAGCTAACACACCTAATGTGTATATGCAATCGTATCCTGAGGTTGTTATATGCGATATATAAATTGAAGCCTTTCTATTTTTTAATCTTCTGCATTTTTTCCCTCACCTGGTAGTGTTCATATGTGCATGCATATATATATATATCTGTACCTTTCCCTAGCGTATGTGCATATAACTCTAGTCGATAAAAATAATGTATAGTGCCAGCACATTCAAATGCACTGTTCATTTGGAAAATATGTTCCAAGTTAGCGAGAGAGAAACAAATGTGGTTGTACAGGGGCAGGGTTATTAAAACAATTAAAGAGAAAGCCAGGAAAATGATTAAGAGGCAATGTTCCAAAAAATTAAAGTCAGGATGGAATATGTACGTAAATACATAAAGCAATCAAAACAAAATTAAAAAGCTGGAAACATCAATAACTACAGAGGGAGGAGATATCGAAGCTAGGACAGAGATTTGGCTTAGATTTGGACAGGAATGGGAACTTAATATAACCAAAAAGTAAAAAGGTCAGCACCGCACTGTCGGAGGGGCAGTACTGAGGGAGCGCCGCACTGTCGGAGGGGCAGTACTGAGGGAGCGCCGCACTGTCGGAGGGGCAGTACTGAGGGAGCGCCGCACTGTCGGAGGGGCAGTACTGAGGGAGCGCCGCACTGTCGGAGGGGGCAGTACTGAGGGAGCGCAGCACTGTCGGAGGGGCAGTACTGAGGGAGCGCCGCACTGTCGGAGGGGCAGTACTGAGGGAGTGCCGCACTGTCGGAGGGGCAGTACGGAGGGAGCGCCGCACTGTCGGAGGGGCAGTACGGAGGGAGCGCCGCACTGTCGGAGGGGCAGTACGGAGGGAGCGCTGCACTGTCGGAGGGGCAGTACTGAGGGAGCGCCGCACTGTCGGAGGGGCAGTATACTGAGGGAGCGCTGCACTGTCGGAGGGGCAGTACGGAGGGAGCGCTGCACTGTCGGAGGGGCAGTACTGAGGGAGCGCTGCGCTGTCGGAGGGGCAGTACTGAGGGAGCGCCGCACTGTCGGAGGGGCACTACTGAGGGAGTGCCGCACTGTCGGAGGGGCAGCACTGAAGGAGTGCCGCACTGTTGGAGGGGCAGCACTGAGGGAGTGCCGCACTGTCGGAGGGGCAGTACTGAGGGAGCGCCGCACTGTCGGAGGGGCAGTACTGAGGGAGCGCTGCACTGTCGGAGGAGCAGTACTGAGGGAGCGCCGCACTGTCGGAGGGGGAGTGCTGCACTGTCGGAGGGGCGGTACTGAGAGAGCGCCGCACTGTCGGAGGTGCCGTCTTTCAGATGAGACGTTAAACCGAGGCCCCGTCTGCTCTCTCAGGTAGACGTAAAAGATCCCATGGCACTATTTCGAAGAAGAGCAGGGGAGTTCTCCCCGGTGTCCTGGGCCAATATTTATCCCTCAATCAACATCACTAAAACAGATTATTTGGTTATCACATTACTGTTTGTGGGAGCTTGCCATGCACAAATTGGCTGCCGTGTTTCCCACATTACAACAGTGACTACTCTTCAAAAAGTCCTTCATTGGCTGTAAAGCGCTTTGAGACGTCCGGTGGTGAAAGGCGCTGGAGAAATGCAAGTCTTTCTTTAAGAATACTGCAGGCACTGGAAATTTGAATATAAAAAGCTGGGAATACTCAAGTCAGGCAGCATCTGTGGCAAAACAGTCAGTCTTAATACCTGAGGAATGTGGTCTAAGATACAGGGCTGTGAAGAGAGAGCAAGGGGCAGTTTTGGATGACAAAGAGCTGGCACAGTCGCAATGGGCCGAACAGCCTCCTACTTATGCTGTAAACATCTAACCCGAAAAGCCGGGACCAGTACGTCTGCGCTTAAATGTTTCACGCACGGACGGACAGCAGCAGGGTCATGTCTAATTAGAGTCGCTAAGCTCGAGTGTGGAAGAAAAGGCGGAGAGAGAGAGAGACAAAAAAGCTGAAGGAACTGTCAGCGTGGCCTTGTGAGAACGGCCACTGAAAAGAATTAATGAATGTCCCAACGGGGTGTAGTAATACGCATGGCCTCAGCCTGCCCATCAAACCTTCCAACTTGACGACTCGTGCACTGCGAGCTCAGCTCGTCAACAGACACCGCGTTTCCACGGGCACATCGGCCCATTTGGCCTCAACACTTCGAAAGAGGAATTCTCCACAGAAGTATAACAGCATCTCACGAGCAGCAACCTTTTCAAGCCGCAACACGTCCACAGTCAGCTCACAGGGTCTGTGATTTGTCAACTGTTTACAGTGTGTAAGAATGCAACGAGTCTATTTTTTTTTTCTAGTAGGCGAGAGACACAAAAGGCAAATTTTCCCCCAATGCTCAAAAAAGTGTTGGGTACGTGCTCCAGACAATCCGGACTCCGCACCGCACGGTATAACATGCAAGCGACAAAATGCACCAGTCGCTCACAGCCCAGCCACCATTACAGACTAATAATTAATCCTTTGGGTATTTCGCACAAACTAGACTTCATGAAACCAATTTAATTGCCATTAACAAATTTCCTGCATGAACAACTTGTATTTATACCGCGCCTTTAATGTAGTAAGGCGTCCCAAGGTGCTGCACAGGAGCGATAACAAAATTTGACACCGAGCCACATAAGGAGATATTAGGACAGGTGACCAAGAGGTCGGTTTTAAGCAGCGGCTTCAGGGAGGAGAGAGGTGTAGCGAGGCGGAGAGGTTTAGGGAGGGAATTCCAGAGCTCAGGGCCCAGGCAACAGAAGGCACGGCCACCAATGGTGCAGCGATTAAAATCAGGGATGCACAAGAGGCCAGAATTGGAGGAGCGCAGCTATCTTGGGGGGTTGTGGGGCTGGAGGAGATTACAGAGATAGGGAGGGGCAAGGCCATGGAGGGAGTTGAAAACAAGGATGAGAATTTTAAAATCCAGGCATTGCTTAACCAGGAGCCAGTGTAGGTCAGCGAGCACAGGGGGTGATGGGTGAACGGGACTTGCTGCGAGTTAGGACATGGGCAGTCGAGTTTTGGATGACCTCAAGTTTACGTAGGGTAGAATGTGGGAGGCCAGCCAGGAGTGCGTTGGAATAGTGAAGTCTAGAGGTAACAAAGGCATGGATGAGGGTTTCAGCAGCGGATGGGCTGAGGCGGGGCGGAGACTGGCGATGTTACAGAGGTGGCAGCCTTGGTAAAATCACTTCCCAACAGAAAAATATTTCATCTGGCCTGAAATCAGATAATCAAAATTAGTTTGTGTTTGGAGGTGGAGGAGAAAATCAGACCTGTGCACCCACCGGAGAGGTGATAAAGGGGAAACATTACAAAGTTGTAAAGTATTTACAGCACAGAAACAGGCCATTCGGCCCACCTGGTCCGTGCTGGTGTTTCTGCTCCACACCAGCCTCCTCCCACCCCTCTTCATCTCACCCCATCACCATATCCTTCTATTCCCTTCCCCCTCCTGTGTTTATCCAGCTTCCCCTTAAATGTATCTCTGCTATTCCCCTCAACCACTCCCTGTGGTAGCGAGTTCCACATTCTCACCACTCTCTGGGTAAAGAAGTTTCTCCTCAATTCCCGATTGGATTTATTAGTGACTATCTTATATTGATGGCCCCTAGTTCTGGTCTCCCCCACAAGTGGAAACATCTTCTCTGTGTCTACCCTATCGAACCCTTCATAATTTTAAAGACCTCTATCAGGTCGCCCCTCAGTCTTCTCTTTTCTAGAGAAAAGAACCCCAGCCTGTTCAGCCTTTCCTGATAAGTATAACCTCTCAAGTTCTGGTATCATTTTAGTAAATCATTTTTGCACCGTCTCCTGTGCCTCCATATCGTTTATTATAATACGGAGACCAGAACTGTGCGCTGACTGTGGTCTAACCAAGGTTCGATACAAGTTTAACGTTATTTCTCTGCTTTTCAAATCTATTCCTCTTCTACTGTTAAACCACAGAGTGAGGGGTGACCTAAAACACTTCTGTTGGAGCAGTGCTATGTAACTGGCTACTCAGTGCCAAATCTAGGTCACCAGCAATGTTCCCTTTAAGTGGCGCAGCGCTCTGGACCTCCCGCGCAGCCGGCTCACCGGCTTTTCAATGGGGAAAAAACCGCACATACGCGGTACAGGAATCCCGCCCCAACCACGGTTTTGCCATACGCGGATTTCACGTACACACGGTTTCCACTCTGCGACAAATTTCGCCAACCGCGGCAGTGAAATCCGCGTATCCGCATTTTTAAATTTAGGAATAAGGTAAATAACATGATTTTTATGCTTTTTACATTCTTTTTTATACACATTTAAACTGAATTTGCTAACCACGGTTTTACTAACCACGGGGGTTTTCAGGGACGTATCGCCGCGGTTGGGGAGGGATTCCTCTATTTTGAACGGCCTGCGAAGCCCCTTAAAGGGCCCGCGCACATCAAAAAAATGAAAGGGAACGTCAGACCCCAGCATATTTTTTTCCCCTATGATGCTGCCATTACAAACAGCATTTATATTACATACACACACACTCACACTCTTGCATATCCTCCCCATACCCCAACCCAAGAATCACATTAAATTCATAATTAAAATAGAAAACATTTTGCTTAACTCAAGTATTAATGAAAACTCAGTGGGAGAGAAGAGGCTAATCACTTCATACTAATTGTGTTGACTGTAACAAAACACTGCACAAACACATTAATGCATTAATGGTGTATTTGGGCTTTCAGAAGGCTTTCGATAAGGTCCTGCATAAGAGATTAGCATGTAAAGTTAAAGCACATGGGATGGGGGTAAGGTACTGTCTTGGATAGAGAACTGGTTGGCGGATAGAGAACTGGTTGGCAGACAGGAAGCAAAGAGCTGGAATAAACGGGTCTTTTTCCGAGTGGCAGGCAGTAACGAGTGCGGTACCGCAGGGATCGGTGCTAGGACCCCAGCTATTCACAATATATATTAATGATCTTGACGAGGGAACTAGATGTAATATCTCCAAGTTTGCAGACGACACAAAGCTGGGTGGGCGTGTGTGCTGTGAGGAGGATGCCGAGAAACTCCAGTATGATTTGGACAGGTTGGGTGATTGGGCAGATGCAGTATAATGTGGATAAATGCGAGGTTATCCACTTTGGTGGCAAAAACAGGAAGGCAGATTATCTGAACGGCAATAGATTGGGAGAAGGGGAAGTGCAACGAGACCTGGGTGTCCTTGTGCACCAGTTGCTGAAGGTAAGCATGCAGGTGCAGCAGGCGGTTAAAGAAGGCAAATGGTATGTTGGCCTTCATAGCGAGAGGATTCGAGTACAGGAGTAAGGATGTCCTGCTGCAGTTGTACAGGGCCTTGGTGAGGCCACACCTTGAGTATTGTGTGCAGTTTTGGTCGCCTTATCTGAGGAAGAATGTTCTTGCCATGGAGGGAGTGCAGCGAAGATTCACCAGATTGATACCTGGGATGGCAGGAATGACGTATGAGGAGAGATTGGGTCGATTGGGCTTATACTCGCTGGAGTTTAGAAGAATGAGAGGGGATCTCATTAAAACTTACAAAATTCTAACAGGACGAGACAGACTAGATGCAGGAAGGCTGTTCCCAATGGCGGGGGAGTCCAGAACCAGGGGTCACAGTCTAAGGATAAGGGGTAAGCCATTTACGACAGAGATGAGGAGGAATTTCTTCACCCAGAGTGTGAAGAACTTTTATAAAACACTGGTTCGACTGCAACTGGAGTATTGGTCCAATTCTGGGCACCGCACCTTAGGAAGGATGTGAAGGCCTTAGAGAGGGTGCAGAAAAGATTTACAAGAATGATTCCAGGGATGAGGGATGTCAGTTACATGGATAGACTGGAGAAGCTGGGGTTGTTCTCCTTCAAGCAGAGAAGGTTGAGAGGAGATTTGATAGAGGTGTTCAAAATCATGAGGGGTCTGGACAGAGTAGAGAGAGAGAAACTGTTCCCATTGGCGGAAGGGTGGAGAACCAGAGGACACAGATTTAAGGTGATTGGCAGAAGAACCAAAGGCGATTTGAGGAAAAACTTTTACACGCAGCGAGTGGTTCGGATCTGGAATGCGCTGCCCGAGAGGGTGGTGGAGGCAGATTCAATCGTGGCTTTCAAAAGGGAATTTTGCAGGGCTACGGGGAAAGGGCGGGGTAGTGGGACTAGCTGAAGTGCTCTTGCAGAGAGCCGGCACGGGCTCGACGGGCCGAATGGCCTCCTTCTGTGCAGTAACCAATCTGTGATTCTATATAGATGCAAGTAGTTGTTGATTCTTTGCGTAAAGAAATCACGGCGAGTCTGAACTACTGCATTAGATATACAAGCACTGACAGGAGCTTCTTTGAAGGAGTAAGTCTTCGTCAGAAGATTTAGGCAGAGATAATTTGGGCAAAGCATTTTTGTGGGGGGTGGGGGAGAAAGGAAACGGGAAATCATGGGTCATAAGAACATAAGAAATAGGAGCAGGAGTCGGCCATTCGGCCCCTCGAGCCTGCTCCGCCATTCAATGAGATCATGGCTGATCTGATCTTGGGCTCAGCTCCATTACCCTGCCCGCTCCCCATAACCCTTATTGTTCAAAAATCAGTCCATCTCCACCTTCAATATATTCAGTGACTCCGCCTCCACCGCTCTCCGGGGCAGAGAATTCCACAGATTCACCACCCTCAGAGAAGAAATTCCTCCTCATCTCAGTTTTAAAAGGGTGACCCTTTATTCTGAAACTATGCCCCCTAGTTCTAGATTCCCCCACGAGGGGAAACATCCTCCCTGCATCCACCCTGTCAATCCCCCTCAGAATCTTATATGTTTCAATAAGATCCCCTCTCATTCTTCTAAACTCCAATGAGTATAGACCCAACCTATAGGGTCAATTTAACTACAACCATGATATGCAAGTGCCTCAGTGCTGTGTCAATTACTCAACCAGTTGAGACGTTGCCCCTTTAAATACTGAAGTTTACCGCTTTGCGAGTCAATAGCATTGATGTCTGACTTCGAAAATCGGGCCAATTAGCAGGAAAACAATGAGATTATTTTCCCAGCACATTGTGTTGGCAGATTTGACAGGCCCCATTTATCCTGGCTGGCCTCCCGAGCTCTTGCGCTAGTTTTTGATCTTTCAGGAAACAGAAACAGATACTCTGACCTTTCACCTCCAAAACTCGCCGGGCTGGTAGGGTAGGGAAGAAAAAATAATCAAAAAAATCTTGCTTCCTGCAACCACAAACCTTGCCGAGACACTCCGCATTTTTGCAGGAAGAAAAATTAAACTGTAGAAAACATTCAGAACTTCTGACAAAACTGAAGGACACGTTTAATGCATTGACAGGGTGGATATTTAGACGGCAGGGAGTTCCAAGACTGATTATAACTTACAATGTCAGTAAGACGAGTCATCATTTTAAACGTTTCAGTTATTTCCTAATTTTGATAGATCCTCCCACTCCTAGTTTATAGATAAGAACTTGCATTAATATAGGGCCTTTGATGTACAAAGAATCATCCTAAGCCACAGCATTAGTAAGAGGAAAGAATGATGAGCCAGTGCAGACGTTTAGGAAGGATGGGACAATTTTAAAAGGGGGCGCTGGAAGAGAGAGACCTGGGGGTGTACGCACACAAATCTTTGACGGTGGCAGCACAAGTTGAGAAGGCGGTTTAAGAAGCACACGGGATCCTGGGCTTCATAAATAGAGGCACAGAGTACAAAAACAAGGAGGTTTATAAAACACTGGTTAGGCCTCAGCTGGAGTATTGTGTCCAATTCTGGGCACCGCGCACTTTAGGAAGGATGTCAAGGCCTTGGAGAGGGTGCAGAGATTTATTGGAACGGCACCAGGGATGTGGGACTTTTAGTTATGTGGAGAGACTGGAGAAGTCTTAGAGCAGAGAAGGTTAAGGGGAGAAAAAAAGACTTGCATCTATATAGCGCCTTTCATGACCACCGGATGTCCCAAAGCGCTTTACAGCCAATGAAGTACTTTTTTTTTTTTTTTTTGGAAGTGTAGTCACTGTTGTAATGTGGGAAATGCAGCAACCAATTTGCACACAGCAAGATCCCACAAACAGCAATGTGATAATGACCAGATAATCCGTTTTTGTTATGTTGATTGAGGGATAAATATTGGCCCCAGGACACGGGATAACTCCCCTGCTCTTCTTCGAAATAATGCCATGGGATCTTTTACATGCACCTGAGAGATCAGACGGGGCCTCGGTTTAACGTCTCATCTGAAAGACGGCACCTCTGACAGTGCAGCACTCCCTCAGCACTGCATTGGAGTGTCAGCCTAGCTTTATGTGCTGAAGTCCCTGGAGTGGGACTTGAACCCACGACCTTCTGATTCAGAGACGAGGGTGCTGCCCACTGAGCCACAGCTGACACTGCGGGAGATTTAATAGAGGCGTTCAAAATCATGAGGGGCTTTTAAGAGCAGATAAGGAGAAACTGTTTCCAGTGGCAGGAGGGTCGGTAACCAGAGGACACAGATTGAAGGGAATTGGCAAAAGAACCAGAGGGGAGATGAGGAGAATGTTTTTACACAGCGAGTTGTTGTGATCTGGAATGCGCTGCCCGAAAGGGCGGTGGAAGCAGATTCAATAGTAACTTTCAAAAGGGAATTGGAGAAATACTTGAAGGGAATAAATTTGCAGGGCTGTGGGGAAAGAGCAGGGGGGGGTGGGACTAATTGGAGAGCTCTTTCAAAGAGCCGGCACAGGCACGGTGGGCCGAATGGCCTCCTTCTTCGCTGTATCAGTCCATAAAGAATGAAACTTGTAACAGAGAACTAATTGGGAATGATCGCTCACCACCTCAGTCTGTTGTCACGCTGCATCAGTGGCTATGCTGGTATTTAATGAAATGTAGCAGTTCTTTACAAACGTCATTTGATGATTGAAATCCCAGCAGACCGTGCATCAACTCAACCTCAAATAATACTAACAAAACCTTACTGCTGGGATACCTAGTGTGATCTCAGCATGCTACAGTATTTAAGTATCGATAACACCGTACGATCAATACTAGGTCAGGGGTACACTTCTACAAAGCCTGACATCACACAACCGAAGCATGGATCAGTAACAGACTCAACATTCGCCAGCGATAATGGGAAAGCCTTTCATATACACCGTCTACCACCAACAGCCAAGTTTTAGGAACATGTACAAGTCGAAATATACCAGTGATAATTACTTAATGCGAAAGTACAAAATGTCCAAGGCACAGTAATGCCACTAAGCTCCCTAAATAAGGTTGGATTGGGGAATGGAATTTACCGTCTCAAAACGAGTGCGGAACTACCATTGAGGTCTTCAAAGGCAGACGACCAACCTCTTCCACAAAGCAACGGCACAGTTTTCTACTGCCGCTGTGTCAATAACCAGGGGGCACAGATTTAAAGTAATTGGTAGAAGGATTAGAGGGGAGTTGAGGAGAATTTTTTTCACCCAGAGGGTGGTGGGAGTCTGGAACTCACTGCCTGAAAGGGTGGGAGAGGCAGAAACCCTCATCACATTTAAAAAGTACTTGGATATGCACTTGAAGTGCCGTAACCTGCAGGGCTACGGACCAAGTGCTGGACAGTGGGATCAGGCTGGAGAGCTCTTTGTCAGCCGGCACGGACACGGTGGGCCGAATGGCCTCCATAAATTTCTATGATTCTATGAAAAGAAAGTTTCCCATTCAGGGAAGGGGTAAGAGTTCAGCTAACTTTACTAAGTTGAATCTAAAAAGATTCAACCTTGTAGCCCAACGCATGTGAAATGTGTCCAAACAAGTCTGCGTCAAGATGTTCGGGTCACATTGTATTTTACAACAATGACATGACATGATTTATAAACGATTGCACACTGCTCTTAATTTGTTACACTGATGGGTTAGCAGCTCACAAACACAACCCAAGCTCTAAATTTCTCTCACCTCATCCCACAACTTGCTCTGTTTTTGGAAACAAGTCGATATTGTGCAGCTCAACGTCTGCACATGCTCAGTGTGACAGCGCCTCTGGGGAGTCAGAACTCCCCAAGACTTGGCGCAAACACGTCACGGGTTCAGCACCCAGCTTTGGGACGCTCAAGGTGGCAGTCACAATCACAGCAAACGTTTGAGAAGAAGGTCGGAATTGCAAATTTTTCCCTTCAAATACAGCGGGAAGGAGATGCTGCTTCCCTCAGGCCCCCGAGGATCAGGCCCCCAAGAATACTGCTAGTCTGAGGTACCCCTCGACACAATTCAGCGGCGCGTTAATGAGACATTCACTAATACCAGTGGAGTACATTCCCATACCTTTGTTATTATAGACATCCAGGTAGTTGGGAGCTGAAAAGATGGTAATTAGTGAAGGGAAGCCCGTTGTTTGGCTCTTTCTGTACATTCGGTACCTGTGAAGATCAATAGAACATGATTACACCCAAGGTCTCACGCCCGTCAGCCAGCGCCGGCGCCCGTTATATCCAGCGCCGGGCGCCCGTTACAGCCAGCGCCGGGAACAGCCAGCGCCGGCGCCTGTTACAGCCAGCGTCTCGCGCCCGTAACAGCCAGCGCCGGCGCCCGTTACAGCCAGCGTCCGGCGCCCGTTACAGCCAGCGTCCGGCGCCCGTTACAGCCAGCGTCCGGCGCCCGTTACAGCCAGCGTCCGGCGCCCGTTACAGCCAGCGTCCGGCGCCCGTTACAGCCAGCGTCCGGCGCCCGTTACAGCCAGCGCCTAAGATCCGTTAACCAAAGTCTAGCATTCATCTGCCGCATAAATTGATTGTGGAATCTCAGAAATAAACTTTTTTTTTGGACTATTTCTCTTTTTGTGAAGTTAGCACAGACGTGCAGTGAGTAATGATTAGTTCGGTCACCATGGCGAAGAGAAGTTAAGTATGTGATTGCCATTAGTTCTAAATGGAACCCGGTTAACTAGACAGAGAAGGGTGGTGAAGGCCACACACTTCATCTCAGCGCATCCATGAAGAGAGATGCTACAGTCCGCACTCTATCACAGGATCCAAACGTTTCTGGAAAGACTCCAGGGGTTTTGCCTCTAATGGCCTCTGAGGAATCCCCTCCCGCATCGCCAATAATTCTTTGGTAACGGGGCTAATTTCAATGGTTTGAACCTGTGCTGTTACCCTACTGTCACATTTTAGTCTGAAGCAGTGGTTGGCGATCAAAAAGTCCCCAGCGGCCGATCAGTAAGTGCAGCTGTCCATAGCGAGAGCCCCTGGAAGGTGCTGCCCACTGGTGCACTGGGTGCTGACTCTCTCTATCCCTTCAGGAGGGAGCCGGAGCGGTCCCTGACTGGGGCAGAGAGCGCATCACATAGAAGGCAAGTGTCTAAAGACACTTAGATCTCCTGGGCTGGTTTCCATCGCCCGAGAGGGTCGGGGAGGAATTTTCCCCAGAGTATTTTTTTCCTTTACTGGGGCTGGGATTTTTCCGCCACTCCCAGGAACCTGTGGAATCTGTATGGGTAGAGCTGAGAAATACCAAGGGGCAGATAACGTTAGTGGGAGTTGTATATAGACCCCCAAAACAGTAATGCTGAGGTTGGGATGGCATTAAACGGGAAATTAGAGACACGTGCAATAAGGGCACTGATATGCCAAATAACGGCCTGAATCCGTGAGGTTAAAGCTTAAAACTAAAGGCTTTTATTAAGTAAGAACATGGCATCAAGTCAACACAGGGCAACCATCATTCATCACCGACCCAGCCCTTATGAGTAAGACCCAGCTCTTATAAGTAAGACTCACACCAATCAGGAGGATCCAGAGGGGCGGGGCTAGGGAGGAGCATTAGTGGTTACACCGGTAGAACATTCCAGACATTAACAAGTACAACAACAATACAAATGCCAGAACACACAGTTATTTCATCACAGGCACAGAAGTTACCATGGGTGACTTTAATCTACATATAGATTGGGCTAACCAAATTAGTAACAATACTGTGGAGGAGGAATTTCTAGAGTGTATATGGGATGGTTTCCTGGACCAATATGTCGAGGAACCAACTAGAGACCAGGTCATCTTAGACTGGGTATTATGTAATGAGAAAGGATTAATTAGCAATCTTGTTGTGCGAGGCCCCTTGCGGAGGAACGAACATAATATGATAGAATTTTTCATTAAGATGGAGAGTGAAGTAGTTGACTCAGAGACTAAGGTCCTGAATTTAAATAAAGGAGACTACGATGGTATGAGGTGCGAGTTGGGTAGGATTGATTGGGGAATGTCACTCAAAGGGTTGACGGTGGATAGGCAATGGCAAACATTTAAAGATCACATGGATGAACTACAGAATTTGTTCATCCCTGTCTGGCATAAAAATAAAACAAAAAAGGTGGCTCAACCGTGGCTAACAAGGGAAATTAGGGATAGCATAAGATCCGAGGAGAGGACATATAAATTGGGCAGAAAAAGCAGCAAACCTGAGGATTGGGAGCAGTTTAGGATTCAACAAAGGAGGACAAAGGGATTAATTAAAAGGGGGAAAATAGAATATGAGAGTAAGTTTTCAGGGAACATAAAAACTGACTGTAAAAGCTTCTATAGATATGTGAAGAGAAAAAGATTGGTGAAGTCAAGCGTAGGTCATAATCAGGGAACAAAGACATGGCAGATCAATTAAATACATACTTTGGTTCTGTCCTCAAAAAGGAGGACACAAATAACCTCCCAGAGATGTCGGGGAACATAGGGTCCAATGAGAGGGAGGAACTTAAAGAAATCAGTATTTGTAGGGAAATGGTGTTAGGGAAATTGACGGGATTGAAGGCTGATAAATCCCCAGGGCCTGATAATCTACATCCTAGGGTACTTAAGGAAGTGGCCTTAGAAATAGTAGATGCATTGCTGGTCATCTTCCAAAATTCTATAGACTCTGGAACAGTTCCCATGGATTGGAGGGTAGCTAATGTTACCCCACTATTTAAAAAAGTCGGTAGAGAGAAAACGGGGAATTATAGATCGGTAAGCCTGACATCGGTAGTGGGGAAAATGCTAGAGTCCATTATAAAAGATGTAATAGCAGAGCACTTGGAAAACAGTGACAGGATCGGACAAAGTCAACATGGATTTACAAAAGGTAAACCATGCATGACTAATCTATTGGAATTTTTTGAGGATGTAACTGGTAGAATAGATAAGGGAGAACCAGTGGATGTGGTGTATTTGGACTTTCAGAAGGCTTTCGATAAGGTCCCGTATAAGAGATTAGCGTGTAAAGTTAAAGCACATGGGATTGGGGTAAGGTACTGACTTGGATAGAGGACTGGTTGGCAGACAGGAAGCAAAGAGTTGGAATAAACGGGTCTTTTTCCGAGTGGCAGGCAGTGACTAGTGGGATACCGCAGGGATCGGTGCTAGGACCCAAGCTATTCACAATATATATTAGTGATGATCTAGACGAGGGAACTAGATGTATTATCTCCAAGTTTGCAGATGACACAAAGTTGGGTGGGCGTGTGTGCTGTGAGGAGGATGCAGAGAAAGTCCAGTATGATTTGGACAGGTTGGGTGATTATACTGCATCTGCCCAATGTGGATAAATGCGAGGTTATCCACTTTGGTGGCAAAAACAGGAAGGCAGATTATTATTTGAATGGCAATAGACTGGGAAAGGTGGAATTGGAATGAGACCTGGGTGTCCTTGTGCACCAGTCGCTGAAGGTAAGCATGCAGGTGCAGCAGGCAGTTAAGAAAGCAAATGGTATGTTGGCCTTCATAGCGATAGGATTCGAGTACAGGAGCAAGGATGTCTTGCTGCAGTTGTACAGGGCCTTGGTGAGACCATACCTTGAGTATTGTGTGCAGTTTTGGTCACCTTATCTGAAGAAGGATGTTCTTGCCATGGAGGGAGTGCAGCGAAGATTCACCAGACTGATACCTGGGATGGCAGGAATGACTTATGAAGAGAGATTGGGTCGATTGGGCTTGTACTCGCTGGAGTTTAGAAGAATGAGAGGGGATCTCATTGAAACTTATAAAATTCTAACAGGACTGGACAGACTAGATGCAGGAAGGATGTTCCCGATGGCCGGGGAGTCCAGAACCAGGGGTCACAGTCTAAGGATAAGGGGTAAGCCATTTGGGACAGAGATGAGGAGGAATTTCTTGACCCAGAGAGTGGTGAACCTGTGGAATTCTCTACCACAGAAGGCAGTTGAGGCCAATTCATTAAATATATTCAAGAAGGAGTTAGATATATTTCTTAAGGCTAAAGGGACCAAGGGATATGGGGAGAAAGCAGGGACAGGGTACTGAATTTGGATGATCAGCCATGATCTCATTAAATGGCGGAGCAGGCTCGAGGGGCCGAATGGCCTACTCCTGCTCCTATCTTCTATGTTTCTAGCCTACATAACAATGGGTGTCGGAGGGCGGGGGCGGGGGAGGGGGAGGAGGCGGCGGCTCCGGCCATCATGGTGTGGGACAGGCTTGATGGGCCAGCTGGTCTTTACCTGCCCGTCAATTTTTGTACATTCTGATTTGAGTTTTAATAGAACAAACTTCAGTACTTCAGCATTGCCCAAACAGCATAGCTGGGTCCAAAAACCATCGCTCTACCCTCCACATTCAAATTACTGCGCACAGGCTCAACAGTCAAGAAATGCCAGGAATTGTTACTTAAAATATATTGTGTGTGTGAAGAAATTCCTGATAATCATCAGTTTAAACCTGCCAAATTGAGCTCGGTATTGCGTTACAGGAGTTTGTTAGCAGAATCATAGAATGGTTATGGCACAGGAGGAGGCCATTCAGCCCGTCGAGCCCGTGCCAGCTCTCTGCAAGAGCACTTCACCAATCCCACTCCCCCGCCCTTTCCCTGTAGCCCTGCAAATTTTTTTCCTTCAGGTACTTATCCAATTCCCTTTTGAAAGCCACGATTGAATCTGCCTCCACCACCCTTTCAGGCAGTGCATTCCAGATCCTAACCACTCGCTGTGTAAAAAAGTTTTTCTTCATGTCGCCTTTGGTCCTTCTGCCAAGCACCTTAAATCTGTGTCCTCTGGTTCTCGACCCTTCAGCCAATGGGAACAGTTTCTCTCTATCTACTCTGTCTAGTAAACGGCAGAAGGATTTAATGTAGATCGATTGTGAATTTCTCGTCACCCAAAGTACAACGGGCAGCATCATTGGCTGAGATAGCTTCCGTACTGCAGGAATTATTCCACCACATTATTTGATGAATGCTTATTCACATTTAGTCATATATGAGTACATTTTATTAATGATTATCTCGGAATGAGCTGGTAGACTGCTGGGACAGAGAAGATTGCAAGCTGTGTGCATCAACAATCGTGTGAAACTAGAAACTGGTAATCACCAAAGTCCCACTGCAAAACCTTTTCACTGGGGCAGAAAATCCATTAGCTTTGGCTCATTATCAAAGTGAGAGTCTTCAGAAATATCTGAAGGGAATTATTCGTAATTCCCCGTCCCCTAACCTCCACTGTCCCCCCAATCCCGCTGCGTTCCTCTAATTCTGGCCTCTTGCTCATCCCCCGATTTCCATCGCTCCGCCATTGGCGGCCGTGCCTTCAGCTGCCTGGGCCCCGAGCTCTGGAATTCCCTCCCTAAACCTCTCCGCCTCTCTCTCCTCCTTTAAGGCGCTCCTTAAAACCGACCCCTTTGACCAAGCTTTTGGTCGTCTGTCCAAATACCTCATGTGGCTCGGTGTCAGTTTTTGTTTGATATTCGCTCCTGTGAAGTGCCTTGAGATGTTTTACTACATTAAAGGCGCCGTATAAATGCAAGTTGTTGTTGTTGTAGTAAACAAGATATCCACATGGATTCTGAATGGGAAGTGGGCCAGCGAGGAGCCCGGGAGTTAGTGTTGGGACCACTGCTGTTTCTACTTTACGCAAGTAGCCTAGATTCAGAAACTCAATGCAAAGTGCTCAAATTTGCAGGTGATACCAAACCAGGAGGAGAAGCAAAATCAGCGAAGGCAGCTCAGAAGTTGCAGAATGAGTTTGACGAAATATGTTCGTGAGCAGAACAATGGCAGATGAACTCTAATGTGGACAAGTGCAACATTTAGAAAGCATTTCTCCAGCGCCTTTCACCACCTCAGGACGTCCCAAAGCGCTTTACAGCCAATGAAGTACTTTGGAAGTGTAGTCACTGTTGTAATGTAGGAAACGCAGCAGCCAATTTGCGCACAGCAAGGTCCCACAAACAGCAATGTGATAATGATCAGATCATCTGTTTTTTGTTATGTTGATTGAGGGATAAATATTGGTCAGGACACCAGGGATAAATCCCCTGCTCTTATCCGAAATAGTGGCCGTGGGATCTTTTACATCCACCTGAGAGAGCAGATGGGGCCTCGGTTTAATGTCTCATCCGAAAGACGGCACCTCCGACAGTGCAGCACTCCCTCAGTACGGCGCTCCCTCAGTACTGCCCCTCCGACAGTGCAATTCTCCCTCAGTACTGCCCCTCCGACAGTGCGGCGCTCCCTCAGTACTGCCCCTCCGACAGTGCAATTCTCCCTCAGTACTGCCCCTCCAACAGTGCGGCGCTCCCTCAGTACTGCCCCTCCGACAGTGCGGCGCTCCCTCAGTACTGCCCCTCCGACAGTGCTGTGCTCCCTCAGTACTGCCCCTCCGACATTGCGGCGCTCCCTCAGTACTGCCCCTCCGACAGTGCGGCACTCCCTCAGTACTGCCCCTCCGACAGTGCGGCGCTCCCTCAGTACTGCCCCTCCGACAGTGCTGTGCTCCCTCAGTACTGCCCCTCCGACAGTGCGGCACTCCCTCAGTACTGCCCCTCCGACATTGCGGCGCTCCCTCAGTACTGACCCTCCGACAGTGCGGCTCTCCCTCAGTACTGCCCCTCCGACAGTGCGGCTCTCCCTCAGTACTGCACTGGGAGGGTCAGCCTAGCTTTATGTGCTCAAGCCCCTGGAGTGGGACTGTGAACCCACAACCTTCTGACTCAGAGGCGAGGGTGCTGCCCACCGAACCAACTGAGAAAGGTCTGAAATATAAACAGAAAATGCTGGAAACACTCAGGTCAGGCAACATCTGTGGAGCGAGAAACAGATTTAATGTTTCAGGTCTGTGACCTTTCATCAGAACTGGAAAACATTAACTCTATTTCTCTCTCCACAGGCTAGGATTACAAAGCTGGGTGGGAATGTAAGTTGTGAGGTGGATGCAAGGAGGCTTCAAGGGGATATAGACAGGCTAAGTGAGTGGGCAAGAACATGGCAAATGGAATATAATGTGGAGAAATGTGAAGTTATCCACTTTGGTAGGAAAAATAGAAAAGCAGAGTATTTTTTTAAATGGTGAGAGATTGGGAAATGTTGGTGTTCAGAGGGACCTGGGTGTCCTTGTACACGAATCACTGAAAGTTAACATGCAGGTACAGCAAGCAATTAGGAAAGCAAATGGTATGTTGGCCTTTATTACAAGAGGATTTGAGTATAAGAGTAAAGACGTCTTACTGCAATTATATAGGGCCCTGGTGAGACCACACCTGGAGTATTGTGTACAGTTTTGGTCTCCTTACCTAAGGAAGGATATACTTGCCATAGAGGGAGTGCAACGAAGGTTCACCAGACTGATTCCTGGGATGGGGGGATTGTCCTATGAGGATAGATTGAGTAGACTAGGCCTATATTCTCTAGAGTTTAGAAGAATGAGAGGTGATCTCACTGAAACATACAAAATTCTTACAGGGCTTGACAGGGTAGATGCAGGGAGGATGTTTCCCCCTGGCTGGAGAGTCTAGAACCAGGGGTCACAGTCTCAGGATAAGGGGTCGGCCATTTAGGACTGAGATGAGGAGAAATTTCTTCACTCAGAGGGTGGTGAATCTTTGGAATTCTCTGCCCCAGAGGGCAGTGGAGGCTCAGTCGTTGAGTATATTCAAGACAGAGATCAATAGATTCTTGAATATTAAGGGAATCAAGGGATATGGGGATAGTTCAGGAAGGTGGAGCTGAGGTAGAAGATCAGCCGTGATCTTACTGAATGGCAGAGCAGGTTTGAGGGTCCGAACAGCCAACTCCTGCTCCTATTTCTTATGCCCGACCTGCTTAGTGTTTCCAGCATTTTCCGTTTATATTTAAGATTTCCAGCATCCGCAGTATTTTGCCTTTTATAGAGAAAGGTCTTCCAGAGAGAGTCTAGAAGCATTTATGCAACAATTGGATGATGCAGTGCAGCAGACTTTAGGATCTTGCGGCATGGAACGAATGGCCTCCCTTGTAATAATCTCGCGCTGGTCGCTGCTACACCCAACATTGGATCACTACACAGGACTCCGTCACTGGCGCACCAACACCCAGTATTTATTCATTGATTGGATTTAATAAACATAATTTGATCATTCACTGGTGCACCCAGTATTTATTTACACAGGATTTAATTATTCAATTAAAACAGTAACAAAAATAATTTTTTGAAGTAAAAATGAGCACCTACCCAGCATCCTGCGCCTCGTGAGCTCGGATTACTGATAATAAATTATTGTGTTGTAGGAATTCGCACACAGCAGGATAACTGGAAATAAACAGATCAAAACCGGTTAAAGTTATATGAATGGCATTTTAAACAAGATTCCTCACAATTATGAACAGCAGAGATACATTTATGGGGAAGCTGGATAAACACACGAGGGAGAAAGGAAGGGGTTATGCTGCTAGGGTGAGATGCCCATCAGCACCGACACCTCCAAGTCACACACCATCCTGACTTGGAAGTATATCGGCCGATCTTTCATCGTCGCTGGGTCAAAATCCTGGAACTCCCTCCCTAACAGCACTGTGGGGGTACCTTCACCACACGGACTGCAGCGGTTCAAGAAGGCGGCTCACCACCACCTTCTCAAGGGCAACTAGGGATGGGCAATAAATGCTGGCCTTGCCAGCGACACCCACATCAAATAAGAATGAATTAAAAATATAGTTTGTATGTTCACAACAGCATGCACTAAACATTGAAATAAGCCAGCCACATGGGAATACTATGTCCTGTGCACCCCATCACCAACATGTGGAGGCTTTTGCCGACAGCAGCTTTCCTTTGTTCCCTGATTTCAATCATTCTTGTTAAGAACCAGACAGTTCTGGTCTCCATATTACATAAGAGAGTATAGCGGCACTGGCGAAGGTGCAAAAAAGATTTACAAGGATGATACCAGAACTGAGAGCTTATAACCATCAGGAAAGATTGTACAGGCTGGGGCTCTTTTCTCTAGAAGAGTGGTGACCTGATAGAGTTCTTTAAGATTATGAAGGGGTTCGATAGGGTAGACGTAGAGAAGATGTTTCCACTTGTGGGGGAGACCAGAACTAGGGGTCATCAATATAAGATAGTCACTAATAAATCCAATCGGGAATTCAGGAGAAACTTCTTTACCCAGAGAGTGGTGAGAATGTGGAACTCGCTACCACAGGGAGTGGTTGAGGCGAATAGTATAGATACATTTAAGGGGAAGCTAGATAAACACACGAGGGAGAAAGGAATAGAAGGATATGCCGATAGAGTGAGATGAAGAGGGGTGGGAGGAGGCTGGTGTGGAGAATAAACAACAGCATAAACCAGCTGGGCTGAATGGCCTGTTTCTGTGCTGTACATTTTCTGTAATAAAAGGTCATCGCCACTTCCATCTATAACCTGGTCTGCTCTACATGATATATCTGACATTGGCCCAGAAATTCGGGTCTCCACGGGTGAGTACGCACGGGGTACTCACCCGTAAGCCCAATGGAAGTGCCAGTTTCCTGCATGCGCGGGAAACCGGCACTTCCATTCCCCTGAACGAAGAGGTTCAGAGGTCGAACGCGTGCGCAGGAGAGGCAGCGCGTGCGTATCGAACTTCATTTTTTTTTTTGCAGGTTTTCCCGGGAGGGTAAGTCTCCAGAAGTTACACATATAAAAAGCAGGCGTAAGGCCTGCTTTTTACAAGGTAAGTGGTGAATTAATTAAAATTAAAACATTTTTCCCACAGGTTTATTATTTTTAAATACTTTAAAGGTAAGTTTATTTTTAGCTCCGTTAGAAAATAAAATTATTTTTTTCAAAAATTTAAATTATTGTTTAAAATAGTTATTTCATGTAATTTATAGTTTATTTAAAAAATGTGATTTTGTTTTAAATTTATTTGAAGATTTAGTGATGTTTTGGGGCTTATAGTATTTATAAGTTTGACAGCCCTTCCTGTCAAATTTATGAATGAAGCATTCCCTGCTCCAATTGGCTCTCCATGGCCCACGTGATCCCAGGGGAGGCTTCGAACTAACTGCGCCCCTGGGATACGCAAGCACTGCGCGCCGGCAGTTGGAGGAGGCCCAGGATCGGAATCCCACGCGGGCCCACAGCTCAACGGCCGGCGCGCTAGGTAAGTGCAGGTCGGGGGCTTGCACCCGCGGGAAGCCCCTGACCCGAATTTCTGGGCCATTATCTTGTTGCTTCCCTTGTATTGGTAGCTACTTCACAGTAGAGGGGATTAATGCCAGGCTGCTCTGGACTAAAAAACAGAAGACGGCACTAAGGAAGGGATAGCTTACTTTGCAAGTAGAGTCATATTCATTCCCCACACACGGTTGAAGCCTAGTCTAGTTTGATGGGGGAGGCACGTCACCATTGTACTGCAGTGGGGTGCTGTCTCCGTCCCTTGTTCCACATAAAGCTCAGGACACAAGCTATTTTAATTTGATCGGAGAGCTAAACTGAAAACTAACCTTCAACACCAACCCAAAGAAAACTCTGCCCTGGACGACCCATCACCCCCTGTGCTCGCTGACCTACATTGGCTCCCGGTCCAGCAAAGCCTCGATTTTAAAATTCTAATCCTGGTTTTCCAATCCCTCCATGGCCTCGTCCCTCCCCATCTCTGTAATCTCCTCCAGCCCTACAAACCCTCCGAGATCTCTGCGCTCCTCCAATTCTGGCCTCTTGAGCATCCCCCGATTTCCATCGCTCCACCATTGGCGGCCGTGCCTTCAGCCGCCTGGGCCCCGAGCTCTGGAATTCCCTCCCTAAACCTCTCCGCCTCTCTCTCCTCCTTTAAGACGCTCCTTAAAACCGACCTCTTTGACCGAGCTTTTGGTCACCTGTCCCAATATCTTATGTGGCTCGGTGTCAAATTTTGTCTGATAATCACTCCTGTGAAGCACCTTGGGATGTTTTACTATGTTAAAGGCGCTATATAAATACAGAACAGAAAATGCTGGAAAAACTCAGCAGGCCAGGCAACATCCGTGGAGAGGAAATAGAGTCAACCTAATCTAGAGCTGTCTTTTGTCTCCACTAGTCCTATCACCATCTCGTCTCGTTTTGAATACCTCTTAATGTCTCTTTTCTTTTGTTCTCTCCCAGCCTGGCCTCTTAATCTACTGTATTTCATTTCCTGTGCTTCTTTAGTCTTGACAAAGGGTTTTCACCTGAAACGTTGACTCCATTTTCTCTCCACGGATGCTGCCCTGACCTGCTGAGTTTTTCCAGCATTTTCTGTTGTTATTTCAGATTTCCAGCATCTGCAGTATTTTGCTATTATATAAATACAGATTGAGCGTCCCAAATCTGGAATGTTCCAGTATCCGGACTCCGGGACGATTGGTGGCAGGGGTCCGGAATCCGTAAAATGTTCCGGAATCTGGACACCCTGAGGGAGGCTTATCAAAAACCGGAACCTGGGCATTTCCGGATTCAGCACGTGTTTCTGATGTTCCGAAGTCCGGAAATATCGCAACCTGGGCTCGGGCGTTTCCGGACTTCGGACATCAGAAACACGTTCCGAAGTCCGGAAAAACCCGAAAACCGGCTCGGCCTCAGTTGCCGGATTCGGGACGCTCTACCTGTACAAGTTGTTGTTGGTGTCGGAGGGGGACTAGAAATAAACCCTACTGCTTGGTTTGCTTTTTTTAATGGCCTTGCTAACCTGTGTCGCAACTTTTAGTGATTTGTGTATTTGTACTCCTAGATCCCTTTGTTCCTCCATCCCACCCAGACTCACACCCTCCAAACTGTAATAACTCACATTTATCTGTGTTGAACTTCATTTGCCAATTATATGCCCATTCTGCAAGTTTATGAATGTCTTCTTGTAATTTGTTACAGTCCTCCTCAGTATTGACTGAAATAGGGAGATCTCGAAGGGTTGTAGGGCTGGAGAAGGTGAGAGAGAGAGGGAGGAGCGAGGCCATGGAGGGATCTGAACATGAGGATTTTTAAATTGAGGCATTGCTGTACCGGGAGCCAATGTAGTCAGCGAGCACGGCGGGGGGGTTGTGAACGGGACTCGGTGAGAGTTAGGACACGGGGGCAGCAGAGTTTTGGATGAGTTGAAGTTTACAGAAGGTGGAAGATTCCCGGCCAGGGGAGTGCTGGAATACTTGAGTCTAGAGGTAACAAAACCATGTATAAGGGTTTCAGATGCAGATGGACGGAGGCAGGGGAGGGACGGGCGATGTTACGAAGGTGGGAATAGCCCGACTTTTGCGACGAAGCGGATATGGGTTCAGAAGCTCAGCTCGGGATCAAACAGGTCACTGAGGCCTCAAACAAAGGGCTGCACTTCTTTCTTTGCGGTGTAGTGACAACAGGGCATACTAGAGAGCTTGGAGAGATTATTATTTGGTGATATTGGTAGTAAGAGAAATTGGTCGTGGACAGAGGAAAACTCCCTGGTCATCTCTGTCCATGTGAACTATTGGATCTCGAGTAACACGTCTCATCCAACAGTGCGGCGCTCCCTCAGTACTGACCCTCCGACAGTGCGGCACTCCCTCAGTACTGCCCCTCCGACAGTGCGGCGCTCCCTCAGTACTGCCCCTCCGACAGTGCGGTGCTCCCTCAGTACTGCCCCTCCGACAGTGCGGCGCTCCCTCAGTACTGCCCCTCCGACAGTGCGGCGCTCCCTCAGTACTGCCCCTCCGACAGTGCGGCGCTTCCTCAGTACTGCCCCTCCGACAGTGCGGCGCTCCCTTAGTACTGCCCCTCCGACAGTGCGGCGCTCCCTCAGTACTGCCCCTCCGACAGTGCGGCGCTCCCTCAGTACTGCCCCTCCGACAGTGCGGCGCTCCCTCAGTACCGCCCCTCCGACGCTCCCTCAGTACTGCCCCTCCGACAGTGCGGCGCTCCCTCAGTACTGCCCCTCCGACAGTGCGGCGCTCCCTCAGTACTGCCCCTCCGACAGTGCGGTGCTCCCTCAGTACTGCCCCTCCGACACTGCGGCGCTCCCTCAGTACTGCTCCTCCGACAGTGCGGCGCTCCCTCAGTACTGCCCCTCCGACAGTGCGGCGCTCCCTCAGTACTGCCTCTCCGACAGTGAAGCGCTCCCTCAGTACTGCCCCTCCGACAGTGCGGCGCTCCCTCAGTACTGCCCCTCCGACAGTGCGGCGCTCCCTCAGTACTGCCCCTCCGACAGTGCGGCGCTCCCTCAGTACTGCCTCTCCGACAGTGAAGCGCTCCCTCAGTACTGCACTGGGAGTGTCAGCCTAGATTTTTGTGCTCAAGTCTCTGGAGTGGGACTTGAACCCACAACCTGCTGACTCAGAGGCGAGAGTGCCGCCCACTGAGCTGAGCTCACACTTGCAGGGGGTTTGTCAAATATTTTGCATATTTACAAACCAGTATTGTTGCTCGTGACGGCAAAAAATAAAACCAATGCCAGTTTTTTCCCCTCAGGCAGTGGGGGAGGATAATGGGCGGCCCACACATTTTTTAAGCAGCAGGCATGTCACGGAATCCAATTACTAAATCAGAAAAGCAGCCACCACCTGGCAGAAATAAGATCAATCATTGGCCCGGATTTCCCAGGACCCGCAAGGTTCCGGGATTCCGCGTGTCGGTGCGCGTGCAGGAAAACCCGGAACTTGCCATCAGTCAGGTTTCAGCTCGACAGATTGTCCGAATCCGCTGGGAACGGACACTCGCTGGCGCAGGGCGGGGATATTTGCTCAACTAACTGCCCAGAGAATGCCCGCAAAACCCTTGCGCCCGGTGCAAGCAGGCGTAGGGCCTTCCTTTACCAGCGTAAGGGTTTAAACAAATTTTAAAATAAAACATTTTTAATTGATTTGAACATTCAAAAACCTTTTAAAATTAGTTTAGTTTATTTTTGGCCCCTTTAAAAATGTTTACATTTATTTTTCAAAAAGTTACATTTTTTGTTTTAAATGTTTAATGAAACTGTATTTTAATTCATTTTAAACCTGCGATGATTTATTTTTGTTTAGGTTGTGTGAAAGTGTGTTTTTTGGGGGATTCCGTGCGTAGATGGAATCTCAAAGGGAATCCCCCCTTTCTCACTGGTTGGGCCGGTCCGCGTGATGCCAGGGACGCTTGCGAACCGCGCGAGCCCCCGGGATATGTGGGCCCTTACCCAGGCGTCCGCCCGCAGGCCCAGGACCGCGAGAGTCCGGAGTTACGGAGGCACCAGGTCGGTGCTGACTTTCCCCGCGGAGCGGAGGCATTCGCCCCACGGGAAGCCCCCGATCCGCAATTTCCAGCCTATTAATTCAAAATCCATCTCTTGTATTCTGTCTGCACACATGGTCGACCTTCGCCAGTATCAAGGTAGTCTTGGGAACTCTCAACGGAAACTATTCATGTCAACTGGTCACGCTGTATTTACCCTCTCCTGCCCTTGGAGCCGCTGCAGTGCCACCTTTGGCAGGAGGGTATGACTGCAATGTGACACGTTGACCTGGGCATGTTGTGATCTGGAACGCGCTGCCTGAAAGGGCAGTGGAAGCAGATTCAATAGTAACTTTCTAAAGGGAATTGGATAAATACTTGAAAAGGAAACATTTTGCAGGGCTCTGGGGAAAGAGTGGGACTAATTGGAGAGCTCTTTCAAAGAGCCGGCACAGGCACGATGGGCCGAATGGCCTCCTTCGGTGCTGTATGATTCTATATTCCATCACAGATGTCCAATCGGAATTTATAATGGAATATAAAAATACAACAGAAAATCTAACCTTTCATAAGAATTAGGAGCTGGAGTCGGCCACACGGCCCCTCGAGCCTGCTCCGCCATTCAATGAGATCACGGCTGATCATCGACCTCAACTCCACTTTCCCGCCCTATCCCCATATCCCTCGATTCCCCTAGAGTCCAAAAATCACCACCCTCTGAGTGAAGAAATTCCTCCTCATCTCAGTCCTCAATGGCCGACCCCTTATCCTCAGACTGTGCCCCCTCTAGTTCTAGACTCTCCAGCCAGGGGGAAACAGCCTCTCAGCATCTACCCTGTCAATGCCCCTCAGAATCTTGTATGTTTCAATGAGATCACCTCTCATTCTTCTACACTCCAGAGAGTATCGGCCCAATCTACTCAATCTCTCCTCATAGGACAGCCCTCTCATCCCATTTTAAATGGGGCTGGCTTAAGTCAGTGTTTGCTGATCTATTTATCTCCTGCCCTCCACTGCACCATAAGACTACACTGGGGTCTTGTCTTCCCATGTGGGAGAGTGACCAGTTAATAATTCAATCACGGCACTGCTACCCGATAGTAAATAACTCTGCTCCACCAGCCACAAAGATGGAGGAGTGGAAAGGGAAACTAAATCACAATCCTCTTTGCTACGTGTACCCGACTTCCAATCTGTAATTTTCTACTCCGTGTCCTGTTGCCTACGCTTGCAGGGTACACCAGCTCCATTTACTGCTTTCTGGAGAAGTGAAGTAGGTAATTAATTTCCTCAGAGTGTGGCTCTTTACTGGCACTGCACAGCAGTTATGTGAGGCAGCGCTGAACGAGCCAGACCAATATTTAGCACAGGCCAGAGAAAATGCTCCCACTATTTTCCCAAGCCGTCAGTCACTAAGCTAATTGCGCACATTCACAACTTCCCTCGGTTGGGATACAACAATCATAGATGGGTGTCCCCCCTCCGACACCAGCCAAGAATCTGGGGGGGGGGGGTTTGGAGGATTTCCTGGCTGTTGGGATTTACTGTCTGTTATTGGTGATAAGATCGAGTGAAAGCAGATTTCAGCTCTCCGTGCTGGCTCCTGCTCACGAGACCATGGCCGAGGTTACAGCCGGCCTCATTTTCGAGCAGAACAATTCGGCCGTTCAAAGGGTGCGGACTGGGCACTGGGCAATGTTTCCCCCTAGTTTATTTTTTGGGAGCACGGGCCAGGCCCCGCGCGCGGCCCATTCACGGTCCTGGGCTGCATGGGCCCGGCAGAGAGCTGCACGGCCGCGCAGTTCAAAGGCAACGTTGGTGCTGGGATGTGTCCAACAGCAGAGGCCCGTTGATTCAGGATTTAGGGTCGACTTCCCCAAAATGGGGACGCTCCAACCGCCTTAAAGGTGACCTAGCAAAGATTGTGAATCGTCGGGTAGGCAGAATTCTCCTGCAACTGGCAGAGTGACTCCGTGGCTTTCAATGCTCCTGGTGTCTCTCACAGGTGTTTGTTTCATGGTTAGATTCACAGAATCTCACAGCACAGAAGGAGGCCATTCGGCCCAACGTGCCTGTGCCAGCTCTTTGAAAGAGCTCTCCAATTAGTCCCACTCCCCCCTGCTCTTTCCCCACAGCCCTGCACATTTTCCCCTTCAAGTATTTATCCAATTCCCTTTTGAAAGTTTCTATTGAATCTGCGTCCACCGCCCTTTCAGGCAGCGCGTTCCAGATCACAACAACTCGCTGCGTAAAAAACATTCTCCTCATCTCCCCCTCTGGTTCTTTTGCCGATTATCTTCAATCTGTGTCCTCTGGTTACCGACCCTCCTGCCACTGGAAACAGTTTCTCCCGATCTACTCGATCAAAAACCCTTCATGATTTTGAACACCTCTGTCAAATCTCCCCTTAACCTTCTCTGCTCTAAGGAGAACAATCCCAGCTTCTCCAGTCTCTCCACGTAACTGAAGTCCCTCATCCCTGGAACCATTCTGGTCAATCTCCTCTGCACCCTCTCCAAAGTCTGTAAATTTACGAACTGCGCACTAATCCAAACACTAGGTAGTAATTCGTAAAACGTAGAAATGACCGGGTGCCATATTAGCATGGACACAGAACGGGCTAATAACAAGCCCACTTTTAACTGATATTTTAAGCAGGACATAACTCCCTCAATCCACGCTGACACTGTGGCTCCTGGCTGGTCTCCCACCTTCTACCCTACGTAAACTATAGCTCATCCAAAACTCGGCTGCCTGTGTCCTAACTCGCAGCAAGTCCCGTTCACCCATCACCCCTGTGCTCGCTGACCTACATTGGCTCCCGGTTAAGCAGCGCCTCGATTTCAAAATTCTCATCCTTGTTTTCAAATCCCTCCCTGGCCTCGCTCCTTCCCATCTCTGTAACCTCCTCCAGCCCCACAGCCTCCGAGATATCTACACTCCTCCAATCCTGGCCTCTTGAGCACCCTCGATTTTAATCGCTCCACCACTGGTGGCCGTGCCTTCAGCTGCCTGGGCCCTGAGCTCTGGAATTCCCTCCCTAAACCTCTCCGCCTCTCTCTCTTCCTTTGAGACGCTCCTTAAAACCTCCCTCTTTGACCCAGCTTTTGGTCACCTGCCCTAATATCTCCTTATGTGGCTCGGTGTCAAATTTTTTGTCTTAAAATACTCCTGTGCAGCGCCCTGGGACGTTTTACTATGTTAAGGGCGCTCTATAAATACAAGTTGTTGTTGCTCAGAGGCAAGGTTGCTACCAACTAAGTCAAGCCGAGGCTTGGACATTGCTTTCTCTCGATCCCTGATTCCCACTCATCCTATGAAGGATGCCGAGAGCGTTTCGAAGCTGCGACATCACTTGGCCACTCAGCAGGAGGAAGCCGAGGTCTCCGCCGAGCGATTTCTGCCGTCGTGGCAAGAGTTACCGCGAATCCCGTCGCTCCAGCACAGCTCGCGTCAGAAACTGCCGCGCTCCTTGGAAGTGGATAAGAAATGCAAACACCCCGACCACAGCCCCACCCCCCCCCACCCATCCCACCCCCCAAAAAAATAAAGCTGAACTGCAGAATTATACGATCCACAAGTAGAACGGAAGCATATTTATTTAATCAGTGAAATTCCACGTTTGCAGGGCTATGGGGCAAGAGCGGGGGAGTTTTTCGCCTCTCCGAGGAGATCACTTGGTTTTTGGATGGGGTGCGGTGTGTAGATATTGCGATACATACGGGATCACAACTGTGGGGGCCAGCTAGGTGGGCCAGAGTAACCTTACCCGTCCTGTGCACTAACCCATCAAATGCTCCCATGTTAGTTCATGCAAATATTGTCCAGTATTTGTCCACAGGAACAGGGGGAGGCTATTCAGCCCCTCCAGCCTGTTCCGCCATTCAATGAGATCATGGCTGATCTGTATCCTAACTCCATCTGCCCATCTAGGTTCCCGAACCCCTCGGTACCCGTACCTAACAAAAATCTATCAAGCTCAGTTTTGAAATTTTCAGTTGACCTTTGGGGGGGAGAGTTCCAGATTTCCACTCTCCCTTGTGTGAAGAAGTGCTTCCTGACATCACCCCTGAACTGTCTGGCTCGAATGTTAAGGTTCCGCCCCCTTGTTCTGGACTCCCCCCCCCCCCCCACCACCAGAGGAAATAGTTTCTGCACTGGGTCCTTTTTGTTACAGGCAATAATAGAGATACCGCATCTTCCTAGGCAGTTAAGAAGGCAAATGGTATGTTGGCCTTCGTAGCGAGAGGATTAGAGTACAGGAGCAAGGATGTCTTGCTGCAGTTGTACAGGGCCTTGGTGAAACCACACCTTGAGTATTGTGTGCAGTTTTGGTCGCCTTATCTGAGGAAGGATGTTCTTGCCATGGAGGGGGTGCAGCGAGGATTCACCAGACTGATACCTGGGATGGCAGGAATGACGTATGAGGGGAGATTGGGTCGATTAAGCTTATATTCGCTATAAGGCTAAAGGAATCAAGGGATATGGGGAGAAGGCAGGGACTGGGTACTGAATGCAACTGGACCCTGGACTTCCTAACAAACAGACCCCAGTCTGTCAAATTAGGTAACCACACCTCCCCCCCCCCGACCCTGAACACGGGGGCCCCACAAGGATGTGTGCTGAGCCCCCTCCTCTACTCCCTCTTCACCCACGACTGTGTGGCTGTTCATGGTTCCAACACCATCAAGTTTGCGGATGATACCACGGTAGTAGGCCAGATCACCAACAACAATGAGTCAGCCGACAGGGAGGAGGTC
Source organism: Somniosus microcephalus (assembly GCF_052327205.1). Lineage (NCBI taxonomy): Eukaryota > Metazoa > Chordata > Chondrichthyes > Squaliformes > Somniosidae > Somniosus > Somniosus microcephalus. The sequence continues at coordinate 3,805,340 of NC_140988.1, read as the reverse complement.
CAGCATCTCGTGAAGTGGTGCGCCGATAACAACCTGGCCCTTAACATCAAGAAAACCAAAGAAATCATTGTGGACTTCAGGAAGTCTAAAGGCGGAAGTCACACCCCCATCCACATCAATGGGGCTGTGGTGGAAAGGGTGGACAGCTTTAAGTTCCTCGGAGTCCACATCACGGAAGACCTCTCCTGGTCCCTCAATACCTCCTCTCTGGTGAAGAAGGCCCAGCAGCGCCTATATTTCCTAAGGAGGCTGAAGTGATGTAACCTGTCACCCCTGATCCTCTCTAACTTTTACCGCTGCACAATAGAGAGCATCCTGACGAACTGTATCACAGTATGGTATGGCAGCTGTAGCTACTATGACCGGAAAGCCCTGCAGCGGGTAGTCAAAACTGCCCAACGCATTACCGGCACCCGGCTACCGACCATAGAGCACATATACCAGAAACGCTGTTTACGGAGGTCACAGTCCATCATCAAAGACCCTACCCACCCCAGCCACAGTCTGTTCGCCCTCCTGCCATCTGGGAGACGCTACTGATGCATTCGCACCCGTACGACCAGATTTAGGAACAGCTTCTTTCCCAGGGCTGTCATCCTACTGAACTCCACAAATAAACTCTAAAGCCTGCACATCTGCCAATGCACTTTATTATGGTTATGTTTATGTTAATGTATTACAAGCCAAATGTATGTTGAATGTTTAAATGTCTTAATCTAAATGTACACTCTCGGGAGCTGTAAGCCGACATTTCGTTGTACTGCACTTGTGCACTAACAATGACAATAAAAGTTGATTTGATGTGGATGATCAGCCACAATCTCATTAAATGGCGGAACAGGCTCGAGGAGCCGAATGGCCTATTCCTGCTCCTATCTTCTATGTTTCTATGTTTCCTAATAAGCTGCAAAGCATCTATCTAGTGTTAGGTGCAAGTATATCTTTGCTTGCCCTTACCAAAGAGGTACAGTGGTTGAACTTGAACTCCATCTTTGGTTTCAAGTGGAAACATTGTGGTTGCAGTACCGTTCCTCGTCAGCAGATGGCGGTGCGCAACTGTGCACAGCTTTTAGAAACAACTTGTCCAAGAGCATTGACCCTATGAGTTGCTGCTTACTGCTCAAGGTGGAGTAAAATTACTCTTTGCAAGTGATTACCTTAACTTTAATATCTGGAGTAATTACTGCTTCAGCATATAAACAGAACATCTGTCTTGAACTCTGCTGCTGCCCGTGTCCTAACTCACACCCAGTCCCGTTCACCCATCACCCCCTGTGCTCACTGCCCCGTGTCCTAACTCACACCCAGTCCCGTTCACCCATCACCCCCTGTGCTCACTGCCCCGTGTCCTAACTCACACCCAGTCCCGTTCACCCATCACCCCCTGTGCTCACTGCCCCGTGTCCTAACTCACACCCAGTCCCGTTCACCCATCACCCCCTGTGCTCACTGCCCCGTGTCCTAACTCACACCCAGTCCCGTTCACCCATCACCCCCTGTGCTCACTGCCCCGTGTCCTAACTCACACCCAGTCCCGTTCACCCATCACCCCCTGTGCTCACTGCCCCATGTCCTAACTCTCACCCAGTCCCGTTCACCCATCACCCCCTGTGCTCACTGCCCCGTGTCCTAACTCACACCCAGTCCCGTTCACCCATCACCCCGTGCTCACTGCCCCGTGTCCTAACTCACACCCAGTCCCGTTCACCCATCACCCCGTGCTCACTGCCCCGTGTCCTAACTCACACCCAGTCCCGTTCACCCATCACCCCCCGTGCTCACTGCCCCGTGTCCTAACTCACACCCAGTCCCGTTCACCCATCACCCCCCGTACTCACTGCCCCGTGTCCTAACTCACACCCAGTCCCGTTCACCCATCACCCCCTGTGCTCGCTGCCCCGTGTCCTAACTCGCACCCAGTCCCGTTCACCCATCACCCCCTGTGCTCATTGCCCCGTGTCCTAACTCACACCCAGTCCCGTTCACCCATCACCCCCTGTGCTCACTGCCCCGTGTCTTAACTCACACCCAGCCCCGTTCACCCATCACCCCGTGCTCACTGCCCCGTGTCTTAACTCACACCCAGTCCCGTTCACCCATCACCCCCTGTGCTCACTGCCCCGTGTCCTAACTCACACCCAGTCCCGTTCACCCATCACCCCCTGTGCTCACTGCCCCGTGTCCTAACTCACACCCAGTCCCGTTCACCCATCACCCCGTGCTCACTGCCCCGTGTCCTAACTCACACCAAGTCGCGTTCACCCATCACCCCCTGTGCTCACTGCCCCGTGTCCTAACTCACACCCAGTCCCGTTCACCCATCACCCCCTGTGCTCACTGCCCCGTGTCCTAACTCGCACCCAGTCCCGTTCACCCATCACCCCGTGCTCACTGCCCCGTGTCCTAACTCACACCCAGTCCCGTTCACCCATCACCCCCTGTGCTCACTGCCCCGTGTCCTAACTCACACCCAGCCCCGTTCACCCATCACCCCGTGCTCACTGCCCCGTGTCCTAACTCGCACCCAGTCCCGTTCACCCATCACCCCGTGCTCACTGCCCCGTGTCCTAACTCGCACCCAGTCCCGTTCACCCATCACCCCCTGTGCTCACTGCCCCGTGTCCTAACTCGCACCCAGTCCCGTTCACCCATCACCCCGTGTTCACTGCCCCGTGTCCTAACTCGCACCAAGTCCCGTTCACCCATCACCCCCTCTGCTCACTGCCCCGTGTCCTAACTCACACCCAGTCCCGTTCACCCATCACCCCCTGTGCTCGCTGACCTACATTGGCTCCCGGTCCGGCAACACCTCGATTTTAAAATTCTCATCCTGGTTTTCAAATCCCTCCATGGCCTCGCCCCTCCCTATCTCTGTAACCTCCTCCAGCCCCACAAACCTCAGAGATCTCTGCGCTCCTCCAATTCTGGCCTCTTGAGCATCCCCGATTTCCATCGCTCCACCATTGGCGGCCGTGCCTTCAGCCGCCTGGGCCCCGAGCTCTGGAATTCCCTCCCTAAACCTCTCCGCCTCTCTCCCCTCCTTTAAGACGCTCCTCAAAACCTGCCTCTTTGACCAAGCTTTTGGTCACCAGTCCCAATATCTCCTTCTGTGGCTCGGTGTCAAATTCTATTTGATAATCGCTCCTGTGAAGAGTCTTGGGATGTTTTACTACGTTAAAGGTGCTATATAAATACAAGTTGTTGTTGTCTCAAGGCACAGAAAATATCAAGGTAGTGTGAAAAGCACTGGCCTATACATTTGAAGATAGAATCATAGAAATGGTTACTGACATGAATCCTGTCATTCATGTGGAAATGATACTGGGCGGCCTGCTGGTGGCGCTGTCCAGGGAGAGTATAAATACTCGGGCACGGGCCCAGCTTGCTCAGGACATTCTTAACAGGAACTAGTGAAGGACACAACTAGACCTCCATGTTGTAAAACAGTTGATTAAACCTTTGTTTAACGCTTAGACCAAGTGCCTAGTAGTTTTCTTACGTCAGTTACAGTACAGTAGGAGGCCATTCGGCCTGTCGAGCCCATGCCGGCTCTCTGCAAGAGCAGTTCAGCTAATCCCGCTCCCCCTGCTCTGTCCCCGTAGCCCCGCAAAATGTTTTCCTTCAGATACTTCTCCAGCTCCCTTTTGAAAGCCCCGATTGAATCTGCCTGCACCGCCCTCTCAGGCAGCGCGTTCCACATCATCATTTGAAATGGATCGGTGGGTAAGTGAATGGAACTGATCAGGAGAGACCCGTGTCTGGCCCTTTGTTGGCGCTGAATGGAACTATTTCAGCCAGCTCCATACCAGTGCTACAGTACGGCCGAGTTTAGTCTGTCCTTCTCCAGAGCTATTGGTTAACATTTTTTTAATATACACAAAGGTATGTGAGGCTTTGCGCAGCAACAATAACCGTGGGAGAAATTCCCTCATCGACACTATTCAAAGGTGATAAACAACCAGGCCAAAAAAAGGGATTAAAAATGCAACGCTCACGACCATTGCAAGACTAGTAATCTTCAATGTCTACCGAGGATTGCCTCACACCATAAACATTACACCAGGTGTGGAGAATGGGAAAGTGGCCAGTGAGGAGGAGGAGGTAGCTTTCTGTGTCTGCATCCGAGGTTTTAACTCTACTGCACTGTATTGCATCATGTCTTGGGGCCAATATTTATCCCTTAACCAACATCACTAAAAACAGACCATCTGGTTATTACCTCATTGCTGTTTGTGGGATCTTGCTGTGCGCAAATTGGCTGCCGCGTTTCCCACATTACAACAGTGACTACACTCCCAAAAATACTTCATTGGCTGTGAAGCACTTTGGGGCTTCCTGAGGTTGTGAAAGGCGCTATATAAATGCAAGTCCTTTCCTTCTATTACGAAGGGCAACTCGAGCTTCAGCAGCGGCACTTTAAAAACTGCTGCTTATCGTTAACTGCACTGGGGGCGGTGCCAATGGTCCCCACTCCAGACACGCAGGCCTGGCACAGCTGTGACAATCACAAGTAAATGTGCTGGTACAAAATATGGACCTTCCGGGCCACCAGGGGCCTTCACCCCTAGCGCGTCTGGCCCCGTCAAACCCCGGCGCGCCTGGCCCCGTCAAACCCCGGCGCGCCTGGCCCCGTCAAACCCCGGCGCGCCTGGCCCCGTCAAACCCCGGCGCGCCTGGCCCCGTCAAACCCCGGCGCGCCTGGCCCCGTCAAACCCCGGCGCGCCTGGCCCCGTCAAACCCCGGCGCGCCTGGCCCCGTCAAACCCCGGCGCGCCTGGCCCCGTCAAACCCCGGCGCGCCTGGCCCCGTCAAACCCCGGCGCGCCTGGCCCCGTCAAACCCCGGCGCGCCTGGCCCCGTCAAACCCCAGCACAGGTTTACATGCAATACAAAAGCCATTGGATGCAGACACTCCGACGGCCATTAATACCACCTCAAAAGGTCCTACATTCCCACCAAGTCGCTGACAGCGAATGTAAACAAGCAGCTCCCGTGCCACAGACTGCAACAGGCTGCCACTTGTTCTGGCTGGGGAGGGGGCGGAGTTCTCAACCCATCTGTCCGGCCCTGCAATGCTGAACCATGGGTGTAAAGCTACGGGGCCTTTTGCCCTCAGCTACCTCCCCCGCGGCACTCACAGCTTGGATTCCAGAACACCAAGTGCCGAAACAACCCAAACAATTCTCCCTTACTGTAAACAAGCCATGGCTTAGCTGCACAGAAGGGCAGGCTGCACAACATGTGGTGTAAACAGCACCACTAAACAAAACCGATTGGCCTGGTACTGCTGCATGATTATAGTCCGCTTGAGAATTATGGGCTGCGATTTAGTGAGCAGAAACAAAAAGGTTTAATTTTCCGCCACAGTCAATCATTGAAAAATCATAGACTCTCAGAAATTTACCGCACAGAAGGAGGCCATTCAGCCCATCGTGTCTGTGCTGGCCGACAAAGAGCTCTCCGGCCTAATCCCACTGTCCAGCTCTCGGTCTGTAGCCCTGTGGGTTACGGCACTTCAAGCGCATATCCAAGTACTGTTTAAATGTGATGAGGGTTTCTGCCTCTCCCACCCTTTCAGGCAGTGAGTTCCAGACCCCCACCACCCTCTGGGTGAAGAAAGTTCTCCTCAACTCCCCTCTAATCCTCCCACCAATTACTTTAAATCTCTGCCCCCTGGTTATTGACCTCTGCTAAGGGAAATAGGTCCTTCCTATCCACTCTATCCAGGCCCCTCATAATTTTACACACCTCAATTAAATCTCCCCTCAGCCTCCTCTGTTCCAAAGAAAACAACCCCAGCCGATCCAATCTTTCCTCAGAGCTAAAATTCCCCAGCCCTCGCAACATCCTCATAAATCTCCTCTGCACCCTCTCTAGTGCAATCACATCCTTCCTGTAATGTGGTGACCAGAACTGCACGCAATACTCTAGCTGTGGCCTAACTAGTGTTTTATACAGTTCAAGCATAACCTCCCTGCTCTTATATTCTATGCCTCGACTAACCAGCTAATAAAGTCAACTTGAAAAGGCAAGAATTACAATCCAGACATCCAACGCAAGACACCCAAATGGCTAAAGATACCCTGCTGATAAGAACAATAAGAACAGAAGAAATAGGAGCAGGAGTCGGCCATTCGGCCCTCGAGCCTGCTCCACCATTCGGCCCTCGAGCCTGCTCCGCCATTCGGCCCCTCGAGCCTGCTCCGCCATTCGGCCCCTCGAGCCTGCTCCGCCATTCGGCCCCTCGAGCCTGCTCCGCCATTCGGCCCCTCGAGCCTGCTCCGCCATTCGGCCCCTCGAGCCTGCTCCGCCATTCACTAAGATCACGGCTGATCATCGACCTCATCTCCACTTTCCCGCCCGATCCCCATATCCCTTGATTCCCCTAGAGTCCAAAAATCTATCGATCTCAGCCTTGAATATACTCAGACTCAGCATTCACAGTCCTCTGGGGCAGAGAATTCCAAAGTTCTTGTGTGTGACAAAATGTGGACTATTAATGAAAGAAAACTGTGGCCCAACACTAGCTCCATCCAATAGTCACGTCATATTTTACCTTCGCTAATCAAAGGCCTTCTGCGGTTGTGATAGATCGGAGAATTTGACCAACATCCCCGGATCAACATTTCCCCAGTAAACGCGTCTCATTAGTTTGTCAATCGCATTCAGGCAGATTATCAGAACCCTTTACGTCACAACCAAAGTGCTCCCTAAGCAGCTGCGCAGCAACCTGAAAGGTCAGAGGGACCTTGGTGTGCATGTCCATAGATCCCTGAAGGCAGGACAGGTGGATAGGTGGTTAAAAAGGCATATGGGATACTTGCCTTCATTAGCCGAAGCATAGAATATAAGAGCAGGGAGGTTATGATGGAGCTGTACAAAATGCTAGTTAGGCCACAGCTGGAATACTGTGTGCAGTTCTGGTCGCCGCACTATAGGAAGGATGTGATTGCATTGGAGAGGGTGCAGAGGAGATTCACCAGGATATTACCGGAATTTGAAGAGTCTTAGAGTGTCGGCCGTGGCTCAGTGGGCAGCACTCTCGCCTCGGAGTCAGATGGTTGTGGGTTCAAGTCCCACTCCAGAGACTTAAGCACAAAAATCTAGGCTGATTCTCCAGTGCAGTACTGAGGGAGCGCTGCACTGTCGGAGCGGTGGTACTGAGGGAGCGCCGCACTGTCGGAGGGGCGGTACTGAGGGAGCGCCGCACTGTCGGAGGGGCAGTACTGAGGGAGCGCCGCACTGTCGGAGGGGCAGTACTGAGGGAGCGCCGCACTGTCGGAGGGGCAGTACGGAGGGAGCGCCGCACTGTCGGAGGGGCAGTACTGAGGGAGCGCTGCACTGTCGGAGTGTCAGTACTGAGGGAGCGCCGCACTGTCGGAGGGTCAGTACTGAGGGAGCGCCTCACTGTCGGAGGGGCAGTACTGAGGGAGCGCCGCACTGTCGGAGGGGCAGTACGGAGGGAGTGCTGCACTGTCGGAGGGGCAGTACTGAGGGAGCGCTGCATTGTCTGAGGTGCCGTCTTTCGGATGAGATGTTAAACCGAGGCCCCGTCTGCTCTCAGGTGGGTGTAAAAGATCCCATGCCAGTATTCTGAAGAGGAGCAAGGGAGTTATCCCCGGTGACCTGGCCAATATTTATCCGTTAATCAACATCACTAAAATCACAGATTATCGGGTCATTATCACATTGCTGTGTGTGGGAGCTTGCTGTGCGCAAATTGGCTGTTGCGTTTCCTACATTACAACAGTGACTACACTTTAAAAAGTACTTCATTGGCTGTAAAGTGCTTTGGGATGTCCGCTGGTCGTGAAAGACGCTGGAGAAATGCTAGTCTTTCTGTCTATGTAAACATGCAAATCTCCCAATTGGGCAGATGCTAATCACAGGAGGAGGCCATTCGGCCCATTGTGCCTGTGCCGGCTCTTTGAACGAGCTCTCCAATTAGTCCCACTCCCCTCTGCTCTTTCCCCATAGCCTTGCAAATTTTTACCCTTCAAGTATTTCTCCAATTCCCCTTTTGAAAGTTACTATTGAATCTGCTTCCACCGCCCTTTCAGGCAGTGAATTCCAGATCACAACAACTCGCTGTGTAAAGAAAATTCTCCTCATCTCCCCTCTGGTTCTTTTGCCAATTCCCTTCAATATGTGTCCTCTGGTTACCGACCCTCCTGCCACTGGAAACAGTTTCTCCTTATTTACTCTATCGAAACCCTTCATGATTTTGAACACCTCTATCAAATCTCCCCTTAACCTTCTCTGCTCCAAGGAGAACAACCCCAGCTTCTCCAGTCTCTCCACGTAACTGAAGTCCCTCGTCCCTGGAACCATTCTGGTAAATCTCCTCCGCACCCTCTCTAAGGCCTTGACATCTTTCCTATAGTGCGGTGCCCAGAATTGGACCCAATACTCCAGCTGAGGCCCAACTAGTGTTTTATAAAATTTTAGCATAACTTCCTGGCTTTTTGTCTAAAGATTTAGCATTTGAGCAGAAACATTCATAACCGTCTCTGTATGAGCCGGAGAAACAAAGCTGCTTGTGTTTAAAAAGTCTCAAGGCCATGAAATCGCAAGAGACACAGTACACCATTAAAAACATTGTGCCCACAGCACTTGTATCTTCAAACCAAGACACTGGACTTAAAACACATTAGGAAACGGAAAGTGGAATGAGAGGCCGGATAGAAATACTTGAAAAGAGCCCTCCCCCCAGGTAAGGTTTTATATTACATTGAATGTACAGCACAGAAACAGGCCATTCGGCCCAACCTGTCCGCGCCGGGGTTTCTGCTCCACACCAGCCTCCTCCCACCTCTCTTCATCTCACCCCATCACCATATCCTTCTATTCCTTTCTCCCTCATGTGTTTATCCAGCTTCCCCTTAAATGTATCTATACTATTCGCCTCAACCACTCCCTGTGGCAGCGAGTTCCACATTCTCACCACTCTCTGGGTAAAGACGTTTCTCCTGAATTCCCCATTGGATTTATTAGTGACCAACATTCCGAAGCCGTGTGGTGGTCTGGAGATCCCGCGCAGGCCACTCACCAGCTTTTCAATGGAAAAAAAACGCGCATGTGCATGAGAGAGAGAGAGATAGGCAGAAAGAATGGGAGACAGACAGCGAGGGAGGGGGGGGGGGGGGAGGGGGAGGGGGAGAACGAGAGCGAGAGAGTTTGCATTTACGTAGCACCTTTCACATCCTTAAGGCGTCCCAAAGTGCCTCACAGCCAATGGAGGCAAATAAAGCAGCCAACCTGAAGGTGACAAGGTCCCACAAACAGATGCGGTGAATAATTGGTTAATGTGATACTGGTTGAGGGACAAATGCTGGCCAGGACACTGGATGTGCTCCTTGCTCTTCAAACCATCTATCTGAGCAGTTGAACACATCAATGGTCAGAGTGCTGGGCTCCCTCGGTACCGCACCCACGGCCTTCCAACTCGGAAGCCTGCGTGCTACCACTGAGGCAGACACAACTGCAGTAAATGGGGTAAAAAGTCATCGAGAACCGACTTCAGAGAAATATTTGGACACTTGTAATTAGAAGCACAAGATCTGATGCAAACCTACTTGAAACATTCGAAGCAGTGTTTACTTTTCAAGTGAGATAACTTAAAATAGGCGACACTTTAAACAAAATGAATTAGACTTATCAAATTTGTTCAGAACACCAAGATATCTCACTCACCACATTCAGGATTATTATAGGTGGAATGATTTCTGTACTCCACAGATCATCAGTCCTTCATACCCGTCTGACTGTTAAGAGTTTTTATCAAGCGACACTTCAAAGATAGGAACAGGAGGAGGCCATTCAGCCCCTCGAGCCTGCTCCACCATTCAATTAGATCATGGCTGATCTGTATCTTAACTCCATCTACCCACCTTGGTTCTGTAACCCTCAATACCCATGGCCTAACATAAATCTAGCAATCTCTGTTATGAAATTTTCAATTGTCAAAAGACTTGTCCACCTTCCTGGGAGATCTACAACCCCAACCCTACTCCCCAGAAGCATCACCAAAGCCAAGTGAATAACATAACAAGAACTAGGAGCAGGAGTCAGCCATTCGGCCCCTCGAGCCTGCTCCGCCATTCAGTAAGATCATGGCTGATCTTCTACCTCAATTCCACTTTCCTGCCCGATCCCCATATCCCTCGAGTCTCTTAGTATCCAAAAATCTGTCGATCTCTGTCTTGAATGTAATGACTGAGCCTCCACAGCCCTCTGGGGTAGAGAATTTCAAAGATTCACCGCCCTCTGAGTGAAGAAATTTCTCCTCATCTCAGTCCTAAATGGCCGACCCCTTATTCTGAGACTGTGACCCCTGGTTCTAGACTCCCCAGCCAGGGGAAACATCCTCCCTGCATCTACCCTGTCAAACCCTGTAAGAATTTTGTATGTTTCAATGAGATCACCTCTCATTCTTCTAAACTCCAGAGAATATAGGCCTAGTCTACTCAATCTCTCCTCATAGGACAATCCCCCTATCCCAGGAATCAGTCTGGTGAACCTTTGTTGCACTCCCTCTATGGCCAGTATATCCTTCCTTAGGTAAGGAGACCAAAACTGTACACAATACTCCAGGTGTGGTCTCACCAGGGCCCTATATAATTGTAGTAAGACGTCTTTACTCTTATACTCAAATCCTCTTGACTAGAATAAACATCTCCACATTCCTACACACGTCAATTGTAAGTGTTTTAATTAGCAGTTCCTTGGCCATTTGTATGTGTGTATTGACTGCCACTCTGCCCATCTAATGCCCCTTAATCCAACTTGATCTTTTTGTCTCCTCAGATTGCTCTCCCCTCCTTTCCTCCCTCAACACCATCCACCACAAACATTTCCCGCTCCCCTTTTCCCACAAACTTTTCCCTGGAATAGAGAAAGTTAAAGGGTGATTTGATTGAGGTTTTTAGGATTTGAAAGGAATTGACAAGGTAGACAGAGAGAAACTATTTCCGCTTTGGGGGGGGGGGGGGGGGGGGGGGAAAGAGTCTCGGACAAGGGGGACATCACCTTAAAATCAGAGCCAGGCCGTTCAGGAGAGAAGTTAGGAAACACTTCTTCACACAAAGGGCGGCAGGAGTGTGGAACTCTCTCCCACAATAAGCAGGAGGTGCGAGCTGTAGTTCTGGGTGCAGGACCAATCACAAATCAACCCCCAGGTTAAACAAGTTCTGCACCCAGTTCACGTTATCCAGCCTGAAGAACATCAGTTGCTGCAGTTATCTCGGTGTAAAGTAATGAAAATGGCACTGATTGCCGCTCTAATAAGTAGAGCTTACATGATCGACTGTCGACACAGGGCTCCATCAGCTCTTTCCAACAGCTGGAAATGTGTCTTTACCGCTGTAAAAACAGACTGAACATACCGCATTCACAGCAAGTGGGGAAATGAGCTGTAGTGGGGAAATGATTTACATGCTGATCTATTTATTTTATATCCACTTAAATTTTATTTTTATCCAAGGACTTAATGAATGTTTTTTATTGGAGATCTTCAATGAGAATGACAACTGCAATTTCAATTTTTACAGAATTCTTCATGTATGCGCTCACTGATTTACACTGGCTCCCAGTCCGGCAGCACCTCAAATTTTAAAATTCACATCCTTGTTTTCAAATCCCTCCCTATCTCTGTGATGTCCTCCAGCCTTCCGAGATCTCTGCACTCCTCCAATTCTGCCCTCTTGAGCATCCCCGATTTCCATCGCTCCACCATTGGCGGCCGTACCTTCAGCCGCCTGGGCCCTAAACTCTGGAATTCCCTCCCTAAACCTCTCCGCCTCTCTCTCTCTCCTCCTTTAAGACGCTCCTTAAAACCTACCTCTTTGGCCAAGCTTTTGGTCACCTGTCCTAATATTTCCCCATGTCAGCTGTGGCTCAGTGGGCAGCACTCTCATCTCTGAGTCAGAAGGTCGTGGGTTCAAGTCCCACTCCAGAGACTTGAGCACATAAAGCTAGGCTGACACTCCCAGTGCAGTACTGAGGGAGTGCTGCACTGTTGGAGGTGCCGTCTTTCAGATGAGATGTTAAACCGAGGACCCGTCTGCTCTCAGGTGGATGATCCCATGGTACTATTTCGAAGATGAACAGGGGAGTATTCCCCGGTGTCCTGGGCCAATATTTATCCCTCAACCACCGTAACAAAAACAGATTATCTGGTCATTATCACATTGCTGTTTGTGGGAGCTTGCTGTGCACAAATTGGCTGCTGTGTTTCCTACATTACAACAGTGACTACACTTCAAAAGTACTTCATTGGCTGTAAAGTGCTTTGAGACGTCCGGTGGTCGTGAAAGGTGCTGGAGAACATAAGAAATAGGAGCAGGAATAGGCCACTTGGCCCCTTGAGCCTGCTCCGCCATTCAATAAGATCATGGCTGATCTTGGGCTCAAAGCCACTTCCCCGCCCGCTCCCCATAACCCTTCGCTCCCTTATCTTGCAAATATCTGTCTATCTCCACCTTAAATGTATTTAATGACCCAGCCTCCACGGCTCTCTGGGGCAGAGAATTCCACAGATTTACGACCCTCAGAGAAGAAATTCCTCCTCATCGCAGTTCTAAAAGGGCGACCCTTTATTCTGAAACTGTGGCCCCTCGTTCTAGATTCCCCCACGAGGGGAAACATCCTCTCTGCATCTACCTTGGTATGGCAGCTGTAGCTCCTATGACCGGAAAGCCCTGCAGCGGGTAGTCAAAACTGCCCAACGCATTACCGGCACCCGGCTACCGACCATAGAGCACATATACCAGAAACGCTGTTTACGGAGGTCACGGTCCATCATCAAAGACCCTACCCACCCCAGCCACAGTCTGTTCGCCCTCCTGCCATCTGGGAGACGCTACAGATGCATTCGCACCCGTACGACCAGATTTAGGAACAGCTTCTTTCCCAGGGCTGTCGTCCTACTGAACTCCACAAATAAACTCTAAAGCCTGCACATCTGCCAATGCACTTTATTATGTTTATGTTAATGTATTACAAGCCAAATGAATGTTGAATGTTTAAATGTCTTAATCTAAATGTACACTCTCGGGAGCCGCAAGCCTACATTTCGTTGTACTGCACTTGTGCACTAACAATGACAATAAAGTGGATTATGATTATGATTGTCGAGCCTCCGGAGTATCTTAGATGTTTCAATAAGATCACCTCCCACTCTTCTAAATTCCAAGGAGTATCGGCCCAGCCTATAGAAATGCAAGTCTTTCTTTCTTTTATGTGGCTCGGTGTCAAATATTTGTTTGATAATCGTTCCTGTGAAGCGCCTTGGGACGTTTTAGTACATTAAAGGCACTGTATAAATGCAATTTCTTGTTGTTAATCTGTTACCAAAGCGTAGCAAGCGGCTGCATTGCCGTAGGATTCCTGCACGGCTAACCGGTGTGGTAGACATAGTCTCCATCCTCAGTCTTGTACGAGCTATAAACGGCATAATCCCATCTATCGTCAACATGAGATATGGTTTCATTAAGTGCTGTTGTCACCAGTGGAAGGCACATTTATTCCAGACAGTGTGTTTTTCCAACAGACCAGTTAGGCTGACTGGGAGATGCGTCTTCAGTCCCCCATTACCTGTTTTATCAATGTCAGGGCTCAGACAAGAGCAATATACCTCGCGGCGCTGCAAGGGGGCAAAAAATGCCACATCATGAACGGAATGGCCAAACCACATCAGCCGGACGAGAGAGGTTAGTTTGACCATTTTTTGGAGAGAGTTTCTGCACACCTCACACCTGTCTAAGAATCCAAACATGTAGTGACCCCCCCTCCGATGAAGGCACTGCCAGGCTGGGCCAAGATCCAGTGCGAGTGCTATTTGGATTCGCTCTGACTGCACATTTCCTCCTGGGTGGGGTCTCAAGTGATGGTGTCGTGCTGTGCGAGGCTTTGCTGGAATTTCTCTACACGGTGTCACGGTGGGTAAAGCTGGTGCTCGGTGACTGGGAATCGCAACAAGATGCAATACCATTTTTATTTAAACGCCACTTTATTAATAAATGGGGAGGAAAGGGAAAGCAGCAAATCGCATCCTTTGCACCCGAGTGTCAAAGTACGTGGCTATTCCCACTTGTGGGGGAGACCAGAACTAGGGGCCATCAATATAAGATAGTCACTAATAAATCCAACAGGGAATTCAGGAGAAACCTCTTTACCCAGAGAGTGGTGAGAATGTGGAACTCGCTACCTCAGGGAGTGGTTGAGGCGAATAGTATAGATACATTTAAGGGGAAGCTGGATAAACACATGAGGGAGAAAGGAATAGAAGGATATGGTGAGGGGGGTGGGGGGAGATGATGAGGGGTGGGAAGAGGCTGGTGTGGAGCATAAACACCAGCACGGGGCAGTGGGGCCGAATGGCCTGTTTCTATGCTGTACATTCCATGTGGTTATACAGTATTAGTAAAAGACTTTTCCAATATATATTTTAGAAGATTATTTTTTTGAGAAAAGAGAGAAGATTCTTGTCGAGGTGAAACTGAGCAAAAATCTAATATTCCAGCACAATATCGCCGACACTTCTCTGTTCATTTGGAGCACTAAAGAGAATTGTAGAAATGTCGTGCGTCTCACTTAGGAAACTGCTGATTGTGGCTGCTGGATGCACTTAGCACATCTGTACAAGGGCACCAGTTGTGCATGACCGAGACCGAGACACCGACGAACCTTGGGTCAACAAACGATGCTCAGCGTACAAGGGTCAGAGTTTAAGGTGACAGCATGGCCGTATAGAAATATCCCAACACTGACCGTCTATAAATATCCCAATACTGACTGTCTATAAATATCCAATACTGACCGTCTATAAATATCCAATACTGACCGTCTATAAATATCCCAATACTGACCGTCTATAAATATCCCAATACTGACCGTCTATAAATATCCCAATACTGACCGTCTATAAATATCCAATACTGACTGTCTATAAATATCCAATACTGACCGTCTAGAAATATCCCAATACTGACCGTCTAGAAATATCCCAATACTGACCGTCTAGAAATATCCCAATACTGACCGTCTATCATCCCAGAAAGAAGCCACCAATGGGTTAACTTTAAATACTCTCACAAATTTAATCCCCCCACCCTCGCCCGCCTCAACACCCAACGGACAGCCAAGATCTGTACACAGTCCAAAATGAACAGTAGTTTGCTTAAGTCTCAATCTCCAAGCAATGCAATACATTCAGCAGCAGGGCATCGCTCCTTCTCATTTCAAACATTATCGATCGACAGGCCTGGATTCTGCGGTGGGTAATGACGGCGGAACTGTCCGTGGTCGCCGTGCCTTCAGCTGCCTGGGCCCCGAGCTCTGGAATTCCCTCCCTAAACCTCTCCCTCCTCCTTTAAGATGCTCCTTATAACCTCCCTCTTTGACCACCTGCCCTAATTTCTCCTTATGTGGCTCAGTGCGAAATGTATTTTTGGCATATAACACTCCTGTGAAGCGCCTTGGGACGTTTGACTACGTTAAAGGCGTTGTATTCATACACGTTGTTGCTGTGGGATTTATGAGCTGATTGTTCTATTTTCTTATCTCACTTTGTGCATCACTCTGAGAATACTGGTATAAGCAGCTCAAGGATAGAGGGGTCTGGGCTTAACATGTGCAGCATCAAAATATATATTTTGAAGTCGTAGGAATTTTTGGACTCTAGGGGAATCAAGGGATATGGGGATCGGGCGGGAAAGTGGAGATGAGGTCGAAGATCAGCCATGATCTTATTGAATGGCGGAGCAGGCTCGAGGGGCCGAATGGCCGACTCCTGCTCCTAATTCTTATGTCATGTATCGCAACTACTTTAATACGAGGGGAGATGACGAAGAAATAGTTAATGTGCCAACTATCTTACCGATTTCATAAGCCTGATCCAGGAAATAACTTTACACTGGGTTTCCAACAGCAAAGAGTTTGAGAGATGTTTAATGAGCAGATAAACAATTATTTCAACCCAACCAGTTTTACGAAAGGCAGCAGTTTTTTTTGGTGCATTTTGAGAATAGAACAGATTTGTTGATGGACAGCAATAGCCCGTGTGCTGGAAACCACAGCTTACAACAGGCATTCGATAAGCTGTTTCACAGGAGACTCGTGGCTCGAGTGGAATTCGAACAGCACGAAGGGACTGCTAGAAATGAACAGGGCTGGAATATTTTAGATCATCGGCTCAGAAGCGAGTTTAATGACACTCGCCGTTAATGATGTGTAAAAAAGACTCAGCGACCTGTGGCGAGGGGAGACATATGCCGCGAGCTGCAAATGGCCGCAAGTTGCCGGCCGATTCGCGTCACTCCACCACGAGCCTCGCGGAAACGGCAGCTCGCCCTCAACCCCCACAGCCCCACCCCCCCCGCGAGTTTCAGAAAATTGTTGAATTTGCTCATTAATTGCCCATTAAACTCGCCACAGAAGCCTTTCCACCATCTACAGGGTACAAGTCAGGAGTGTGATGGAATACTCTCCACTTGCCTGGATGAGTGCAGCTCCAACAACACTCAAGAAGCTCGACACCATCCAGGACAAAGCAGCTCACTTGATTGGCACCCCATCCACCACCTTAAACATTCACTCGCTCCATCACCGGTGTACCATGGCTGCAGTGTATACCATCTATAAGGTGCACTGCAGCAACTCGCCAAGGCTTCTTCGACAGCACCTCCCAAACCCGCGACCTCTTCCACCTAGAAGGACAAGGGCAGCAGGTGCATGGGAACACCACCACCTCCAAGTTCCCCTCCTAGTCACACACCATCCTGACTTGGAAATATATCGGCCGTCCCTTCATCGTCGCTGGGTCAAAATCCTGGAACTCCCTCCCTAACAGCACTGTGGGAGCACCTTCACCACACGGACTGCAGCGGTTCAAGAAGGCGGCTCACCACCACCTTCTCAAGGGCAATTAGGGATGGGCAATAAATGCTGGCCTTGCCAGCGACACCCACATTCCAGGCACGAATAAAAGAGTCAGTAATGCTACTTAACAGCACAAGGACCCTTTAAATGAGGAGATTTATGTTCCTGCAACACCACTCAACCTTGGAGGTTTTAAAAAAGGTTTTAAATTTTTTTCTTACTTTTCCTTTCTATCTCTTGCTTTCCCTCTCTATTTCTCTTTCTGGACCTGATTTGACTCTAATCCACCCGATTTCTTTCTCTGTTGTTCCTGTTTCTTTCTCAATCCTTAAATCTCATTGGTTGAGGAGACAGACCGTTGGTCCCATCGTTCACTGAGGTCCCCGTTGCCCTCGCCGCCCCGTTCTCAGCTCGCACGCTCAGCAAGTTACAGAGCAAAGAGTTTGGAGAGCTGAAGAGTGCAGGGAAAAGTCTAACTAACGGGGCGCGCCACGAGATGCCCCACTCCAGCAAGATCCCGGCCATTCTCTCATTTCCGCCTCACCTCAGTTGCACCGTCCCTTAAAATACAGGACAAATATGGCATTCAGCAATATACACAACACCTTCCTTCACAAGGAGCTCGATACTGGCCATCATATTCGACCAGAGTTGAGTTTCTGATCCCATATCTCTATCACAAAGATTGCCGACTCTCTCCCACAATAAGCAGTAGATGCTAACTCAATTAATAACTTTAAATCGGAGACTGATAGCTTTTTGCTGGCCAAGGGTATAAAAGGGCATGGAGCCAAGGCAGGTGGGTGGAGTTGGGATACAGACCAGCCCTCTCACTGAATGGTGGAACATGCTCGAGGGGCTGAATGGCCTCCTCCTGTTCCTGTGGTAAAGAGATGGGTCTATTCATTCAAACCTCTGCATGCCCTTCAATATTTGTTTCCTACGTATACACTTGGAGCTATCAAATTAAAAAAAAATTACTTTGCACTAATTGCACAAACAAAATCAAGGCCTTTGCAATCAAAATAAATGAGATGGGTTCCCCACGTATCTTAACAACTGCCACCCTGTACCAACTGTGCAACTGAACGCCAACAGCCTTGGCATATTTACTGGAGAGTGTTTGCTCAAAACTGGTCCAACTTGAGAGCAAACGGTTTCCCTGTGCGTCGCCATGCCAACATGCATCCCACAGTCCTGATGAATTATAAACTGGAAACATGCTCACTGATGCATGCGCCAAAACACACACATTCCTTTTATTTATACGGGTACAGTAGCAGAGTGGTTATGTTACTGGACGAGTAATCCAGCAGCCTGGACTGATAATCGGGAGACTCGAGTTCAAATCCCACCACGGCAGCTGGGGAATTTAAATTCAGTTAATTAAATAAATCTGGAATAAAATCAGCAGTGGTACCGGATTGTCATAAAACCCCATCTGCTTCACGAATGTCCTTCAGGGAAGGAAATTTGCCGCCTTTACGCAGTCTGGGTTTATATATGATTCCAGACCCACAGCAGTGTGGTTGACTCCTAACTGCCCCTCTGAAAGACACTCAAGGCCAATTAGGGATGGGCAATAAATGCTTGCCATGCCAGCAACGCCCACACTGCATTAATGAATACCAAAACAAATTCCCCCCCCCCCACTCTGAGTTGATATTGCGTGGCACTGCACACAGGTGCTCGGGAACAAGTGCTGCGTTCAGTTCAAGCAAGGTTAGGGAGCAGCAGAATAAATCAACAAAGAGGAGGGTGGAGAGAAAAGGTATCGAACCTTGGTTAGACCACACTCGGAGCACTGCGTACAGTTCTGGTCACCATATTATAAAAAGGATATAGAGGCACTGCGGAGGGTGCAGAGAAGATTTACAAGGATGATACCAGAAATGCGAGGGTATACATATCAGGAAAGGATGAACAGGCTGGGTCTCTTTTCTCTTGAAAAAAGGCAGCTGAGAGGTGACCTAATAGAGGTCTTTAAAATTATGGAAGGTTTTAATGGAGTGGACACAGAGTGTTTCCACTTGTGGGGAAGAGCATAACTAGAGGCTGTTGTGTATTTTGAATGTGTATTAGAATTGTCCCACATGGGATACCGTAGTGGTGAATTGCAATACACTATGGGAAATGTAGTACATTGAGTGAAGAAGCACATTGTAAATAAAATGGCCGTTAACTAAACTCTCCACCCCGGAGTCCTTCTTAATTGTTATATAGGTAAGGGTATAAAACCCCTTGAGACACAACAAAACTGGCGACGAGGACGATGGACTTGCGCATCACTTTGCACTGGAATCGGCGATGTTTAAAGTAAGAAGTTCCTGTCTTTTCTTAATGGCGCGCCCGCAGTTTAGTGCTGATGCAATCGCCTCGTAAAGGTGGCGGTTCATGTGTTACACAAAGAAGAAGGGGGAGAGTAACGATACAGTGAAACAAAGTGGAGGAAAAGGACTGTAAAAATAAAAAAAGTGGAGGAAAAGGACTGTAAAGAAAAAAAAGATAACAAAATGGCTATGCTAACCGGGGCGTTTGGACCATTTGATGAAACGGCGGAGCAATGGAGTGCTTATACAGAGCGTTTCGGATTTTTCGTGACTGCAAATGGCATTAAAGATGACGTGAAAGTGACAACGTTCCTCAGTGTGATCGGAGCAAAAACATTTGGCTTGTTACGGAGTTTGATGCACCCGGATAAGCCCGGCGCTAAGACATATGATCAGATTGTGGAAGTTTTGGAAACACATTTCACACCCAAGCCGCTGCTGATTGCCGAGAGGTTCAGGTTTCACAAACGAAACCAAGGGGAGGGTGAGTCCATAGCCGAATATATTGCAGTGCTAAAGAAGCTAACTGAGTATTGTGAGTTTGGTGAAACTCTAAATGACACTGTCCGTGATAGGTTTGTGTGTGGATTAAGATGTGAAGCAACACAGAAGCGCTTGCTCACGACTGACAAACTGACGCTTAAATCAGCAGTGGAGCTCGCTGTGTCTATGGAGTTTGCAGCTAAAGATGTACAGCTGTTGGGGGCTGCAACAAGAGTGCACAGGGTAGCAGCTACACCGGATAAGCATGCAAGGGGCGCCAGAGAGTGTTACAGATGTGGAAGGTCAGGTCATCAGCCATCTGACCGCTGGTGTAAAGACCTGACCTGTCGGAAATGTGAAAAGAAAGGACACATTGAACGTGTGTGTAAAGGGCAAAGCAAACAATCCTACACAGAGACACACAAAAACAAACAAGGAAACACATCCAACTGGTGTTCTAAAAAGAAAAACCTATACATGGTGAAACAAGAACAGGAAGACAGTGACACAGACTCTGATGGGGAGCTGAATCTCCATGTGTTAACGGTGAATGGAGGCTCATCAGGCTATGGAGTCACTCCACTACTAGAGGGAATACCGGTCAAAATGGAGCTGGATACGAGGGCCGCTGTCTCCTTGATTTCAGAGAAGCTATTCAAAGAAAAACTGAACCCCCTATCACTGACACCGGCCAAGCTCATCTTAAAGACCTACACTGGGGAAACAGTCCCAATGCTGGGTAAGACGGAGGTCAAGGTGGAGCTTAATGGACAAACCGTGATGCTGCCAGTTTACGTGGTCAAGGGTGACTATCCATCCCTGATGTGCAGGCCATGGTTGGAGAAAATTCATCTGGATTGGAAAAGTGAATGCGGTGTCAGTCGAAGAGGCGGAGCTAGCGGCAGTGTTGACAAAGCATGCGGCTGTCTTTGACGGAGAATTGGGGAGTATGAAGGGGATTACGGTCAAACTCAAGGTGAAGCCTGACAGCCAGCCACGATTCCTGAAGGCCAGGAACGTTCCCTACGCCCTCAGACCAAAGGTGGAGGCTGACCTGGAGCGTCTGGTCAAGATAGTGGCCCTGGTGCCAGTTTCGCAGTGAGTGGGCCACGCCCATGGTACCAGTGAAGAAGAGTGACGGCGCGGTTCGCTTATGTGGAGATTTCAAAGTAACAGTGAATCCTGTGCTCTCAGCTGAACAGTACCCCCTCCCCATCATTGAAGATCTTTTCGCGGGTCTAGCAGGCGGTCAGAAGTTTAGCAAGATTGATTTATGCCAAGCCTACTTGTAGATGCATGTAGAAGAAGACTCACAGAAGTACCTCACCATCACCACCCACAAGGGCCTCTACAGGTACTGCCGCCTACCCTTTGGTATAACGTCAGCACCAGCATTGTTTCAGTGGGCTATGGACCAGATCTTAAGCGGCATTCCAGGGGTACAATGTTATCTCGACGATATCCTTGTCACAGGAAAGGACGACAACGAGCATCTGCAGAACCTGACGAAGACACTGGGAAGACTTGAAGAATATTGCTTACGCGTTCGCAAGGACAAATGCGAATTTTTCAAGCCATCAGTGGAGTACCTAGGCCATGTCATCGACGCGGATGACCTACACACAGCACCGTCGAAAGTGAAAGCCATTGCCGACGCTCCTGCACCTACAAATGTCGGCCAGCTGCGGTCATTCTTAGGTCCCCTGAACTATTACGGAAAGTTTATTCCACAGCTGGCATCACTGTTGAAGCCATTACATGAGTTGCTGTTTCAGGGCAAGGCCTGGGCGTGGACGAAGGAGTGCGAAGCTGCATTCAAGAAAGCCAAAGCAGCTTTGACTGACCCCAGGGTGTTGACGCACTTTGACCTGTCGTTGCAGATTCAGCTGGCCTGTGACGCATCGCCTTATGGCGTCGGCGCGGTCGTGTCCCACATCTTTCCCTCAGGCGAAGAGAAGCCGATTGCATTCGCGTCAAGGTCCCTGAGCAAGGCGGAGGTGAAATACCTGCAGATCGAAAAAGAGGCTTTGGGCATCATCTTTGGAATCAAAAAGTTCCATCACTACTTGTTCGGAAGGAAATTCACCTTGCTGACGGATCATCATCCTCTGACATCGATCTTTGGTCCACACACAGGACTACCCTCCCTGGCAGCGTGCAGGATGCAGCGCTGGGTGTTGATGTTAAGCGCTCACAATTACAACATCAAATACCGGAGGTCAGCAGCACATGGCAATGCGGACGGATTGTCAAGGCTTCCGCTGCCTGTGCCCGCTGAAGGCCGTGAGCAGAAGATTTTCTACTTTGACATGGTGAGCAATGCCCGTCACGGCCCGGCAGATCAAGAAAGAGACCAGAGTGGACCCTACGCTATTCCAAGGTGCTGGATCGGGTGATGCGAGGAGACGGATCACGGGTGTCAGACGCACCACCTGAGCTCCTACCTTACCTGTCAAGAGGGAAGGAGTTGTCTGTCACGTCAGGATGCCTCCTTTGGGGCATGCGAGTGATCATACCACCAAAGCTGCGGAAACATGTCCTCAACGAGCTGCACTCAGGACATTGTGGTATTGTCCGGATGAAGGAACTGGCACGAAGCTACTTCTGGTGGCCCGGTCTGGATCATGAAATTGAAGTTGAAGCGAAGTCATGCCCATCATGCGAGACAACCAGGGATATGCCAAGAGCAGCGCCACTGCATCCATGGGAATGGCCGGCGACACCGTGGCAACGGATCCATCTGGACTTCGCGGGACCAGTGGAAGGAGCGATGTTCCTGGTCGCGGTGGACTCCCATTCCAAATGGCCGGAGGTTGCAGTAATGTCCACTACCACTGCGGAGAAAACCATTGAGACTGAGAGATGTTCGGGCGATTTGGTCTGCCGGAGCAGATCGTAACCAACAATGGAACACAGTTCACATCCCAGGAGATGGAGGAGTTCCTCAAGAGCAATGGAATCCAGTACACGTTCTCCGCGCCTTAGCATCCATCCACGAATGGGTTGGCGGAGAGATTTGTCAGAATGCTGAAACGCGCGTTGAAAGCGGCAAGAAGTGATGCTCCTCTAAAGCAGCGCCTGAATGCTTTCTTGCTGAAATACCGAAACACGCCTCATGCTACGACTGGAGCATCTCCTGCTTACCTACTCATGGGAAGGCAGCTACGGACACGCCTTGACCTGCTGAGGCCAACGTCCACAGAAGCAGTGGTGCACGCCAATCAGCAGGATCAAGTCAGCAGACGAGCTCAGAAGTCCAAAGAACAACACTTTGTGGTGGGGGGCAAAGTCCTCGCGCGTAACTACACCACACCGGAGCGGTGGGTCCCAGCTATGGTCATTCAAAAGACGGGCCCCGTTTCATACCGAGTCCGCACCGGAGACGACCGAACATGGAGACGGCATGTAGACCAGTTACTGCCAAGACAGTCGCCACAGGTAACCCAAGAAACAGAGGATCAAGGACCTGCTGGGGGCTCCAGCAGGGACTGGTCGTCCGACCCTGAGACGGTGGCACCATCCACTCTTGTGCCATTGAGGGAGGAAGCCAGGGTCACGGGAGAGCCAGCCAGAGCCTGCTCCTGAGACTAGGCGTTACCCCCAAAGAGAAAGGCAGCCTCGAGAGCACCTTAGTTACAGTTAGTGCTAACCTGTGTGCATGGGGCAGAATAAGCCCCAGGGTTAGCGGAATGTAGAGGCAGTCTACCCTCTCTTCCAAAGTTATAGTCATTTTCAGTTATTCTGTTTTGTGGACATTCTATTTTAAGGGGGAGGAAATATGTTGTGTATTTTGAATGTGTATTAGAATTGTCCCACATGGGATACCATAGTGGTGATTTGCAATGCACTATGGGAAATGTAGTGCATTGAGTGAAGAAGCACATTGTAAATAAAATGGCCGTTAACTAAACTCTCCACCCCGGAGTCCTTCTTAATTGTTATATAGGGTATATAAAACCCCTTGAGACACAACAGAGGCCATCAATATAAGATAGTCACCAAGAAACCCAATAGTGAATTCAGGAGAAACTTCTTTACCCAGAGAGTGGTGAGAATGTGGAACTCGCTGCCACAGGGAGTGGTTGAAGCGAATAGTAAAGATGTATTTAAGGGGAAGCTGGATAAACACATGAGGGAGAAGGGAATAGAGGGTTATGCTGATAGAGTTAGATGAGGAAGGACTTGTACTACCAGTTTCACTGAAATCTTAAACCTCAATTAACTAATGAAAGAGTTGTTCTAACCGCCAGGCATGCTCTGATTTTCGCTGACTGATATTAATTTTTAAATTAATATTTATTGAGCTGCTGCGCGAAGCATGGATTGCAACCTGTAATTAAATATGGCGCGGGCTCGCACACAGTTCGGGAGACAACCCGATGCAAGAGAGTCCCTTCGTAACGGCCACTGATATCATAGAACCGTAGAATCAAAGCACAGGAGGAGGCCATTCGGCCCATCATACCTGTGCCGGCTCTTGGAAAGAGCAATCCAATTAATCGCACTCCCCCCGCACTAAAGGGGGAGGGGGAGGTGAGAGAAAGGTGGAGGGGGCCAAGAGAAAATGCATGGGGGAAGAATATAAAAGTGAAGAGAGAAAGAAAGCGAGAGAAAGACAGATGCACACAATAGTTGCATTTATATAACTGTTCTCCCGCCCTTGGGGCGTCCCAACGTACTGCACAATGAAACATATTTGCGCACAAAAAGATCCCATAAACAGCAGGTAACGTGCGGTCTGTTGGTGTTAATTGAGGGACAACTGTTGATCGGATCATCAGAATTATATTCCTGGCTCTTTTTCAAATAATGCCATTTGACCAGCAGACGGGGCCTCGGTTTAGCGACTCATCTAAAAGATGGCACCTCCGACTGTGCGGTGCTCCCTCAGCACTGCCCCTCCGACAGTGCGGCGCTCCCTCAGTACTGCCCCTCCGACAGTGCGGTGCTCCCTCAGTACTGCCCCCTCCGACAGTGCGGCGCTCCCTCAGTACTGCCCCTCCGACAGTGCGGCGCTCCCTCAGTACTGCCCCTCCGACAGTGCGGCGCTCCCTCAGTACTGCCCCTCCGACAGTGCGGCGCTCCCTCAGTACTGCCCCTCCGACAGTGCGGCGCTCCCTCAGTACTGCCCCTCCGACAGTGTGGCGCTCCCTCAGTACTGCCCTTCTGACAGTGCGGCGCTCCCTCAGTACTGCCCCTCCGACAGTGCGGCGCTCCCTCAGTACTGCCCCTCCGACAGTGCGGCGCTCCCTCAGTACTGCCCCTCCGACAGTGCGGCGCTCCCTCAGTACTGCCCCTCCGACAGTGCGGCGCTCCCTCAGTACTGCCCCTCCGACAGTGCGGCGCTCCCTCAGTACTGCCCCTCCGACAGTGCGGCGCTCCCTCAGTACTGCTCCTCCGACAGTGCGGCACTCCCTCAGTACTGCTCCTCCGACAGTGCGGCGCTCCCTCAGTACTGCACTGGAGTGTCAGCCTCAACTTCGTGCTCAGGTCTTTGGAGCGGGACATGAACCCACGACCTTCTGACTCCGAGGTGAGCGCTACCCACTGAGCCAAGGGTGCTAATTAACCGAGAGAGAAATGATACGAAGATTTAAAAACACATTTAAATTCTCTTGTTTGGCTGCAGTAGAAGATTAGGCCTCAAATGAATTTAGCGCAGTGCTCCAGGTCCTGATCATTATTACTTTCTGCTGCCTGTCCTCATTCAGCAAATTACAAGTTCTGGATTCTGTTCGACTTTGAGTGGAAACATGCCGACCCCAACTCGCTAGCAGAGTAGATACTTACCTTTTTCAATATGCTTTCAGCACAGCTTCAATTATTGAGCAGCTGTTATTAAGATAAACCCTCTCGAGCCACTAGAAAACCCTGAGCCGAGCTGCATGTGGGTGGATTCATTTTATTACAAAAGATTGGGATTGTAATTATCTTTTCCATTCTGTGGTGTATTTTTAAAAGGGCACTCCTAGTTTGTATCAAATGTGAATAGCAGCCACTATTGCTTTTACAACACCAACATTTGCTGTCCCAATAACAGGCAGAGTCCGAACTCTCAATTTTCCATTGTCAAGTTATTATGCAGCCTTCGGAAACAAGGTACACATTAAACCAGCGTGTGTACCATGTACCATAGATGATCAGCTCTGAATCACAACTATTCCAACAGTCACCTGGCCAGCCGCCCGATTTCCTCCCATCCGTAAACTTAAACCCATCCAAAACTTTGCTGCCCCGTGTCCTAACTCGCACAGAGTCCTGTTCAACCATCCCCCCACCGCCCCCCCCGTGCTCGCTGACTTACATTGGCTCCCGGTCTGACAGCACCTCGATTTTAAAATTCTCATCCTCCTGTACAAATCACGTCAGGGCTGCACCAACCTTCCTGTTTAGCTGCGTGGCGAGGCAGCTCCCTACGAATACCGCTCATCGGCTTTTCTATGGAAGAAATCACGCACGTGCGAAAATTTGAATGTGCAGCGCAGCTAAAGGGACTGCGCACGAAAAAAGCATTAGAGGAAGCATTGAACCTCACCCCTCCCCATCTCTGCAACCCTCAGAGACAAGAACATAACAAATAGGAGCAGGAGTAGGCCATTCGGCCCCTCGAGCCTGCTCCGCTATTCAATGAGATCATGGCTGATCTTCTCCACTTTCCTGCACTATCCCCATATCACTTGATCCCCACAATATCCAAAAATCTATCGATCTCAGCCTTGAACATACTCAACGACTGAGCCTCCACAGCCCTCTGGGGTAGAGAATTCCAAAGATTCACAACCCTCTGTGTGAAGAAATTCCTCCTCATCTCAGTCCTAAATGGCTGACCCCTTATTCTGAGACTGTGACCCCTGGTTCTAGACTCCCCAGCCAGGGGAAACAATCTCTCAGCATCTACCTAGTCAAGCCCTGTAAGAATTTTGTATGTTTCAATGAGATCACCTCTCATTCTTCTAAACTCCAGCGAATATAGGCCTAGTCTACTCAATCTCTCCTCATAGGACAATCCCCCCCATCCCAGGAACCAGTCTGGTGAACCTTCGTTGCACTCCCTCTATGGCAAGTATATCCTTGTTCAACCTGTTCAACCTCCGTCGCCTCCAGTCCAGATCCAACGTCGTCCCATCCTCTGTCATCAAATTACAGTATGCAGACGACGCTTGAGTCTGCGCTCACTCGGAGATCGAACTCCAAACCATCGTCAACACCTTCACCGAAGCGTACGAGAGCATGGGCCTTACAATAAACATCCGTAAGACAAAGGTCCTCTACCAAGCTGCCCCCGCCACATAGTAATGCCCCCCGATTATCAAAATCCACGACAAGGCCTTGGACAACGTGGACCACTTTCCATACCTTGGGAGCCTACTGTCAACAAGGGCAGACATCGACGACGAAGTCCAACACCGCCTTCAGTGTGCCAGTGCAGCCTTTGGTCGCCTGAGGAAGAGAGTGTTTGATGACCAGGACCTCAAACCCGGCACTAAGCTCATGGTCTACAGAGCAGCAGTGATACCCGCCCTGCTGTATGCCTCAGAGACATGGACCATGTACAGCAGGCACCTCAAAGCACTGGAGAGGTACCACCAATGCTGCCTCCGCAAGATCCTGCAAATCCATTGGCAGGATAGGCGCACCAACGTCAGTGTTCTCGCTCAGGCCAACATCCCCAGCATCGAAGCTTTGGCCACGCTCAATCAACTCCGATGGACGGGTCACATCGTCCGCATGCCCGATACGAGACTCCCAAAACAAGCGCTCTACTCAGAGCTCCGGCACGGCAAGAGAGCCCCAGGTGGGCAGAGGAAACGCTTCAAGGACACCCTCAAAGCCTCCTTGAAAAAGTGTAACCATTGCCATCGACACCTGGGAATCCCTGGCCCAAGACCGCACAAAGTGGAGGAGAAGCATCCGAGAAGGCGCCGAACACCTCGAGTCTCTTCGCCAGGAGCAAGCGGAAGCCAAGTGCAGGCAGCGCAAGGAGCGCACGTCAACCCAAGCACCCCACCCACCCGCCCCTTCAACCACCGTCTGCCCCACCTGTGACAGAGACTGTAGGTCCCGCATTGGACTCATCAGTCACCTGAGAACTCATTTTTAATGTGGAAGCAAGTCATCCTCGGTTCCGAGGGACTGCCTAAGAAGAGAAGAGGTAAGGAGACCAAAACTGTACACAGTACTCCAGGTGTGGTCTCACCAGGGTCCTGTATAATTGCACTCCTCCAATTCTGGCCTCTTGTCCATCCCCAATTTTTAAAATTGCTCCACCATTGGCGGCCGTGCCTTCATCTGCTGAGGCCCCGAGCTCTGGAATTCCCTCCCTAAACCTCTCCGCCTCTCTCTCCTCCTTCAAGATGCTCATTAAATCCGACCTCTTTGTTCAAGCTTTTGGTCACCTGTCATTATATCTCTATGTGGCTCGGTGTCAAATCTTGTTTGATAATCGCTCCTGTGAAGCACTTTGTGAGGTTTTACTGTGTTAAAGGTGCTATATAAATGCAAATTGTTGTAGCTATTGAAGTGATAAGTGGCTTCCAAGCATCCTGGCACACTCTCTTAACTACTAATTGGCCTGTAAGGATATCCTCATCAATATCATTGACCTTTTGTGATGACCCCACTCATTCAACCAGACTGACTTAAAATTAAACCGCGATACGAAAGAACCGTAAGCCGTCACATAAGAAGGGAAAGGCTGCGTGCATCATCTCTTTCATCATCTGCACGTTAGTTAGCTAAAGAAAATAACGCGAATTATCCCAGCTTACACATTCTAAATGGAAATGCCCAGAATTCAAACTATGTCATTTTGATTAAAGCCAGCAAAAGCCAACGGTACGCGTCACTACTCCAGGATCTCGGTTCTGAAATCCCTGGACATACAGCCTGAAAATCCTGGGATTTAGGAATGGCAAGGGGATGAACTTCACCCAATTGTGAAGAATGCAGATTGCAGAAAGGTGCTCATCATTGTAGGGCCCAATTATGGGCCCACGCTCCCAGGAAGCAAGAGGAAGGTAACATTATTGACTTTTAGGACTGAGATGAGGAGAAATTTCTTCACTCAGAGGGTGGTGAACCTGTGGAATTCTCTACCCCAGAGGGCTGTGGAGGCCAAGTCACTGAATATATTTAAGAAGGAGCTAGATAGATTTCTGGACACAAAAGGCATCAAGGGGTATGGGGAGAGAGCAGGAATATGGTACTGAAGGCAGCAGGACAGGTAGATAAGGTGGTTAATCAGGCATAGGGGATATTTGCCTTCATTAGCCGAGGCATAGAATACAAGAGCAGGGAGGTTATGATGAAGCTGTACAAAACACTAGTTAGGCCACAGCTGGAATACTGTGTGCAGTTCTGGTCGCCACACTATAGGAAGGATGTGATTGCATTGGAGAGGGTGCAGAGGAGATTCACCAGGATGTTACCTGGGCTGGAGCGCTTCAGCTATGAAGAGAGACTGGACAGGCTGGGGTTGTTTTCCTTAGAGCAGAGAAGGCTGAGGGGGGACCTGATTGAGGTGTACAAAATTATGAGGGGCATAGATAGGGTAGATAGAAAGGAACTTTTCCCCTTAGTAGAGGGGTCAATAACCAGGGGGCATAGTTTCAAGGTAAGGGGCAGGAGGTTTAGAGGGGATTTGAGGAAAAACCTTTTCACCCAGAGGGTGGTTGGAACCTGGAACTCACTGCCTGAAAGGGTGGTAGAGGCAGGAACCCTCACAACATTCAAGAAGCATTTAGATGAGCATTTGAAACGCCATAGCATACAAGGCTACGGACCAAGTGCTGGAAAATGGGATTAGAATAGACAGGGCTTGATGGCCGGCGCGGACACGATGGGCCGAAGGGCCTCTTTCTGTGCTGTATAACTCTGTGACTCGGATCAGCCACCATCACATTGAATGGCGGAGCAGGCTGGAAGGGCCGAATGGCCGACTCCTGCTCCTATTTTTCTGTGTTTCTAACTTAATCCAAAACTTGCCATGGAAGTCTGCATAAGCTCCACTGGTGCGGCAAGAAAGTTTACATCAAACACTTCGGCATGTGTCAAACCTCTTGGGGATTGAGAAGTTACAGGTGCATCCCTTTCTATGAACTGCACACTATACAACACGTTTTGGTGCTCATTTTACAAGGAAACCATTGGCCCAATTTATGTCTTCAGCAACTGGGCTTCAAATCTGAGACAAAGACTCGCATTTCTATAGCGCCTTTCACAACCTCAGGACATCCCAAAGCGCTTCACAGCCAATGAAGTGTTTTTTGAAGTGTAGTCACTGTTGTAATATGGGAAACATGGCAGTAAATTTGCACACAGCAAGCTCCCACAAACAGCAATGTGATAATGACCGGATCATCTGTTTTTAGTGATGTTGGTTGAGGGATAAATATTGGTCCCAGGACACCAGGGAGAACTCTCCTGCTCTTCTTCAAAATAGTGGCCATGGGATCATTAACGTTCACCTGAAAGAGCAGACGGGGCCTCGGTTTAATGCCTCATTTAAAAAAAACATTTGTTCACGGGATGTGGGTGCCGCTGGCAAGGCCGGCATTTATTGGGACGATAGCAAAATACTGCGGATGCTGGAACTCCGAAACAACAACAGAAGACGCTGGAAAAACTCAGCAGGCCAGGCAACGTCCGTGGAGAGAGAAACAGAGTCAACGTTTCGGGTCGAAACCCTTCGTCAGGACTGAGAGAAAAGGCAGGAAATGAAACAAAAGTCAGTTTGGGGGCTGGGAAATGGGGGAGGGGATGAAAGAAGAGACATGAAGAGATATTCAAGGTGAGCCGAGATGGTAATAGGACAGGTAAAGAAACAGACAATGGCTCGAGATGAAGTGTGAAATGCGCTGGCAGAGTGAAAGGTGCTGTTCCTCATCTTCCGATTAGGCACTTTACAGCCTTCCGGACTCGATATCGAGTTCAACAACTTCAGATCATAACCTCGGCCCCTATTATATTTTTGTATTTTTTATCCACACCTTTTGGTTTGTGCCTTTTCCTTTCCTCTCTCCCACATGGCAGCTGTCTCTCACTCTGCCAGCGCATTTCACACTTCATCCCGAGCCATTGTCTGTTTCTTTACCTGTCCTATTACCATCTCGTCTCACCTTGAATATCTCTTCATGTCTCTTCTTTCATCCCCTCCCCCAAACTGCCTTTTAATCTGTTTCATTTCCTGCCTTTTTTCCTCAGTTCTGAAGAAGGATTTCGACCCGAAACGTTGACTCCGTTTCCCTCTCCACTGATGTTGCCTGTCCTGCTGAGTTTTTCCAGCGTCTTCTGCTGTTATCCAGCATTTATTGCCCTGGAGAAGGAGGAGGAGAGAGAGAGAGAAAAGAGAAGATCTGTAACCCAACGCTGAAGATGAAAATGAAAACCCAGCTCATAAAAAGCTGGAAAAATGAGAAAAGTGACTCGTTTACAAATCACTGAAGTATGGCACTCCACAGAAAATGTAATTCCACCTGCACCATGCTTGCCACCAATTACAGCTCCTGCGACTGCCCCATTTGTCAGGCAAGTCATTAAAGCTCTACATCAAATTGCAAATGTAGCTCAGACAGCCCTGCAACCTCGGGCTTAGGGACCTGCTCACTGCTTGATAAATGTAAACGTTGTTTCTTCACTGTACCTTACAGTATTTGATCCACAACAGGACAATTCATTATTCAGTATTCACCAGTAATCACATTATCATGGTTTTTTTTCTTCATTTAGGTTGCTAAACTAATGAAACATTTATTATTCCGAATGAAGCATGAAATGTTAACTTTTTCAATATGATCTTTCTTTAGGCTCTATAAAAATAGCACTCAGTTTATTAACAATATATTGGTTCTCTGTAGTGAGCACTATATTACAGCGAGAACAGATTGTGCCGAGGAAAGGGAAAACAGACAAAGTGCTTTCACTGATGTCTGCATGGGGACTGGTCACATTTTGAAATGTTCCTATACATTTCCCTGCGAACAGGATCTATCTGGATTTATACATGGCCAGCATCCACACTCGGTGTCAGCTGTGGCTCAGTGGGTAGCACTCGCTAGGCTGAGTCCGAAGGTCGTGGGTTCCCGTCCCACTCCAGAGACTTGAGTGCAAAAATCTAGGCTGACACTCCCAGTGCAGTACTGAGGGAGTGCCGCACTGTCGGAGAGTCAGTACTGAGGGAGCGCTGCACTGTCAGAGGGGCAGTACTGAGGGAGCGCCGCACTGTCCGAGGGGCAGTATTGAGGGAGCGCCGCACTGTCCGAGGGGCAGTATTGAGGGAGCGCCGCACTGTCAGAGGGGCAGTACTGAGGGAGCGCCGCACTGTCAGAGGGGCAGTACTGTGGGAGCGCCGCACTGTCGGAGGGGCAGTACTGAGGGAGCGCCGCACTGTCGGAGGGGCAGTACTGAGGGAGCGCCGCACTGTCGGAGGGGCAGTACTGAGGTAGCGCCGCACTGTCGGAGGGGCAGTACTGAGGGAGCGCCGCACTGTCGGAGGGGCAGTACTGAGGGAGCCCTGCACTGTCGGAGGGGCAGTACTGAGGGAGCGCCGCACTGTCGGAGGGGCAGTGCTGAGGGAGCGCCGCATTGTCGGAGGGGCAGTGCTGAGGGAGCGCCGCACTGTCGGAGGGGCCGTCTTTCAGGTGAGACGTTAAACCGAGGCCCCTTCTGCTCTCAGGTGGACGTAAAAGATCCCATGGCACTATTTCGAAGAGCAGGGGAGTTCTCCCCAGTGTCCTGGGGCCAATATTTATCCCTCAACCAACATCGCTAAAACAGATTATCTGGTCATTATCACATTGCTGTTTGTGGGAGCTTGCTGTGCGCAAATTGGCTGCCGTGTTTCGTACATTACAACAGTGACTACACTTCAAAAAGTACTTCATTAGCTGTAAAGCACTTTGGGACGTCCGGTGGTCGTGAAAGGCGCTGGAGAAATGCAAGTCTTTGGGTTTTTTTTCCGGTTACATCTGAGATACGGTTGGAGATGATCCATTTTTTATCCACCATTGAAGCCACAGTACAGCTTGCTGCACGATGTGGAGTTGCCTAAACCCGCCTGTCTACACATTAGTTCCATTTGGAAACTGTACGTGGGAGATCAGAGGCTACTGTAATACGCTAACCACTGACTACGTGTAGCATGAATACAATAGTGTGGGTGCCTACAAGCCATTTTCTTGACTCCTGGGTCGATTAGTTATGAGGACAACACCTGACCTCTTGCAAATTCATCAACTAGAAAACCACAACTGCTTTCTGCTTCACTGCTCCAAGGGCTGAAGCCTGATGTGGAGACCCTCTCTTTCATTATTTGCTGGGATAGCTTGACTCCAAGCAGTGGAAGGGTTTCTGCAAATTAAGGCTCGAAGGCAGAATATCACTTGACATATCCAGCCTTAAGAGTGGGTTAACCCACTCCTCGACTTATTGCCTGAAGTAAGCGTTGGGAGAAATAACCCATTAGGGTCGAGTAAAGCTGCTTTGATTCCTGAGCACTGACACTTTAAAATTAACGGCCCTGAAATTAGGATCGGGAGCTTGCCGCGTGTGCAAGCCCCCGATGTGCACTTACCCAGCGCGCTGACATTTGAATCGTGGCCCGCATTGCATTTCCTCTCACTGGCCCGCTTGAGGTCCTGCCGCGCTGTGCGTGCGTGACCCAGCGGCGTACTTAGTGCGATGAGCCGGCTGGGATCACGTGAGCACAGGGCAACCAATGGGAGGTTGCAAAAGTTCATTCATGAGTTTGATAGTAAGAACTGTCAAACTCATGAAAACTCCTGGCCCCAAAACACTACTTAAACTTGAAATAAAATTTTAAAAAACACTGCACTACTTAAATGAACCATAAATAACT
Source organism: Somniosus microcephalus (assembly GCF_052327205.1). NCBI lineage: Eukaryota > Metazoa > Chordata > Chondrichthyes > Squaliformes > Somniosidae > Somniosus > Somniosus microcephalus. Next base: position 3,771,796 of record NC_140988.1, on the reverse strand, counting down.
GTAAAAAACTATTTTAAACAATAATTTTAAAATTTGAAAAAAATTATATTAAAAAAATCGGGGCTAAAACTAAACTTACCTTACTGTAAATTCTTTAAAAATAATAAACCTGTGGAAATGTTATTTATAAATTGTATTAATAGACCACTTACCTGTAAAACTAAGTACTTACGTGTGGTCTTTCAATGCGTAAAAACCGGAGGCCTTTACACACGTGCAACTCTCTAAAAATAAAGGAAATCCAAGTTGCACGCGCTGCCCGATACCGCGCACGCATTCAGCCTCTTAACCCCTTGGGTCAGAGGACAGGAAATGCCGGTTTTCTCCGCATGCGCTGTGCATGCTGAAAACCGGCAATTCCTCCGGGCACACGTGTGAGTACCCCGTCCGTACTCACGTGTTGGGAGAGGAATTACTGGGCCAACAACTTGTATTTATACAGCGCCTTTAACGTAGTAAAACGTCCCGAGACGCTTCACAGGAGCGATTATCAAACAGAATTTAACACCGAGCCACATAAGGAGATATTAGGACAGGTGACCGAAACAGCACTGTTGGGAGTACCTTCACCACACGGACTGCAGCGATTCGAACAGGCGGCTCACCACCACCTTCCCAAGGGATGGGCAATAAATGCCAGCATTGCCCTCATCCCATGAATGAATAAAAAAAACAGTTGCAGTAGGCAATCAGAAATGGTAATTCTTACCCAAGCCTTTTAGCATAAGGACGAACATTGTATAACCATTCTAAACTGTTGGCATCTTGACACGGATTCCAACGCAATAGGCCGCAGTGAACAACCTATCACGTCTTGACATGGATTCCAACGCAATAGGCCGCAGTGAGCAACCTATCGCGTCTTGACATGGATTCCAACGCAATAGGCCGCAGTGAGCAACCTATCACGTCTTGACATGGATTCCAACGCAATAGGCCGCAGTGAGCAACCTATCTAGGTTACATTGCTGCAATCGGGTCAATCCTGAGCATCATTTGCAGAGAAATTCATGTTGCCGCCAGTTTGGAAGGTGGAAAAGAAAGTGATAACAGGAACCCACTGCTTTCGACTGCTTGGCACAACTTTACAAAAAAAATCAGTTTAGGGAGAGGGGGAGAGCGGCAGAGGGGGAGAGCGGCAGAGGGGGAGAGCGGCAGAGGGGGAGAGCGGCAGAGAGAGCGCGGCAGAGAGAGATGCAGCAGAGAGCGGCAGAGAGAGAGAGAGACAGCGGCAGAGAGAGAGAGAGAGAGAGAGACAGAGAGAGGTAACCCACAATTCGAGCTTTGTGCCTGAGGTTCTAGCCCCCAGTACAGCATCATTTTCTCAGAACACATTGGCCCAGAAATTCGGGTCTCCACGGGTGAGTACACACGGGGTACTCACCCGTAGGCCTGATGGAAGTGCCGGTTTCCTGCATGCGCGGGAAACTGGCACTTCCGTTCCTCTGAAAGCAGGGGTTCAGAGGTCGAACGCGTGCGCTTTGAACGTACGATTTAAAAAGAAATTTTTATACAGGTTTTTCCGTGAGGGTAAGTCTTTAGAATTTGGAAATGTAAAAAGTAGGCGCAAGACCTGCTTTTTACAAGGTAAGTGGTCAATTAATTAAAATTAAAACATTTTTTTCCACAGGTTTATTATTTTTAAATACTTTAAAGCAAGGTAAGTTTATTTTTAGCCCCGTTAGAATATAAAAATAATACTCAAAAATTTAAATTATTGTTTAAAATAGTTATTTAATGTAATTTATGGTTTATTTAAAATATGTGATTTAAAATAAAAATTATTTGAAGGTTTACTGCTATTTTGGGGCTGTAGTATTTATAAGTCTTGACAGCTCTTCCTGTCAGGACTTATGAATGGAGCATTCCCTGCTCCGATTGGCTCCTCATGGCCCACGTGATCCCAGGGGACGCATCGAACTAACTGCGCCCCTGGGATACGCAAGCACTGCGCGCCGGCAGTTGGAGCAGGCCAAGGATCGGAATCCCACGGGGGCCCACAGCTCAACGGCCGGCGCGCTAGGTAAGTGCAGGTCGGGGGCTTGCACCCGCGGGAAGCCCTCCGACCCGAATTTCTGGGCCAATATGTTTAATATCATACAGGTTCTTAAAGGGAGTGGATGCCAATCTACAGGATCATTATTTAGTGCAGTCAGTGGTGTTGCAGCTTAATTTGTGTAGGCCCCTTATTCCCAACAGGAAGCCGCACACTCCTCCATAACAACAACTTGTATTTATATAGCGCCTTTAACGTAGTAAAACGTCCCAAGGTGCTTCACAGGAGCGATTATCAAACAAAATTTGACACCGAGCCACATAAGCTATTAGGACAGGTGACCAAAAGCTTGGCCAAAGAGGTAGGTTTTAAGGAGCCTCTTAAAAGGAGGAGAGCGAGGCGGAGAGGTTTAGGGAGGGAATTCCAGAGCTCGGAGCCCAGGCAGCTGAAGGCACGGCCGCCAATGGTGGAGCGATTAAAATCGGGGATGCTCAAGTGGGCAGAGTTAACAATGCAAGAACCACCTCACCTTGGAGATAGTGTGAATGAGTCACGGTCAGGAATGTGCGTAGATGTGAGCAGCGGAGCGGTGTTCGCTTTAATTGTTTTGGGGGGCTGCGCGGACCATTCAAATTTCAGCACGTGTGCGGTTTCTCCATTTGAAAAGCCGGTGAGCCGGCTGTGCAGGACCTCCAGACCGCTGCACAGCCGCCCGGCTTAATGACAACATTCAACCCGAGTACCTTTGGTGGCATTTATGTTTGCAGAGATCGAATCACGAAAGGAAAGACTTGCATTTCTCTAGCGCCTTTCACGACCACCAGACGTCTCAAAGCCCTTTACAGCCAATGAAGTACTTTTTGAAGTGCAGTCACTGTTGTAATGTGGGAAACGCAGCAGCCAATTTGCTCCCACAAACAGCAATGTGATAATGACCAGATCATCTGGTTTTTTTTGTTATGTAGGTCGAGGGATAAATATTGGCCCCAGGACACGGGGGAGAACTCCCCCTGCTCTTCTTCGAAATAATGCCATAGGATCTTTTACATCCACCTGAGAGAGCAGAAGGGCCTCGGTTTAACGTCTCATCCGAAAGACGGCACTCCCTCAGTACTGCTCCTCCGACAGTGCAGCGCTCCCTCAGTACTGCCCCTCCGACAGTGCGGCGCTCCCTCAGTACTGCCCCACCGACAGTGCGGCGCTCCCTCAGTACTGCCCCTCCGACAGTGCGGCGCTCCCTCAGTACTGCCCCTCCGACAGTGCGGTGCTCCCTCAGTACTGCCCCTCCGACAGTGCGGTGCTCCCTCAGCACTGCCCCTCCGACAGTGTGGCGCTCCCTCCGTACTGCCCCTCCGACAGTGCGGCGCTCCCTCAGTACTGCCCCTCCGATAGTGCGGTGCTCCCTCAGTACTGCCCCTCCGACAGTGCGGCGCTCCCTCAGTACTGCCCCTCCGACAGTGCGGCGCTCCCTCAGTACTGCCCCTCCGACAGTGCGGCGCTCCCTCAGTACTGCCCCTCCGACAGTGCGGCACTCCCTCAGTACTGCCCCTCCGACAGTGCGGCGCTCCCTCAGTACTGCCCCTCCGACAGTGCGGCGCTCCCTCAGTACTGCCCCTCCGACAGTGCGGCGCTCCCTCAGTACTGCCCCTTCGACAGTGCGGCGCTCCCTCAGTACTGCCCCTCCGACAGTGCAGCACTCCCTCAGTACTGCCCCTCCGACAGTGCAGCGCTCCCTCAGTACTGCCCCTCCGACAGTGCGGCGCTCCCTCAGTACTGCACTGGGAGTGTCAGCCTAGGTTTTTGTGCTCAAGTCCCTGGAGTGGGACGTGAACCCACAACCTTCTGACTCAGAGGCGAGAGTGCTGCCCACTGAGCCACAGCTGATTAAAAGAGCAGTACTCATCAACTTTTTAAAATCAGACAGGATGCTTTTTTGGCGGAGTTGATCAGTGGTGACGCTTTGTGCCAAAGCTCCCGAATGAGTCATTCTTTAGGTCTTGTGGCAATGACCACAAAGTTTTATTCTTCTGAACTTCTTTTCTGAAGCAGACACCGTGCAGCGCCTCACAACCACTAATGTAGGTGTAAGGATTGTACACGTTAGTCATGACCATCACAATTCAGTTCCCTTCTCTCAGTCACGATTCGGCCTACGTTGATTAAGCTCAATCCTGTTTGCCTCACAGTCCAATCCCACTGAACAAACGCACATGGATGCCTCAAAGAGAGAGAGAGAACGAAAGACATAGCACGCAGGGATTGTAGGGGGAATCGGCATCAGTAATAGCCCTGTAGCCTGGTGCCAATATCACCAAAGGATGGCATCAAGAAGCACTCTGGCCATTGATGGTAAACTGCTTTACATTTCATGGTTTGTCTTCTTGGACAGTCACACCACTGATGGTCCAACATCCCAACTGGGACTATTTAATACTTCTTTAATTGGACAGGGCTCTGGTGAGACCACACCTGGAGTACTGTGCACAGTTTTGGTCTCCTTATTTAAGAAATAATATGCTGCCTTGGAGACGGTGCAACGAAGGTTCACTCGATTGTTTCCTGGGAGGAGAGGGCTGTCCGATGCGGAGATATTGAGTAGGAGGGGGATCGACAGGGTAGATGCCGAGTTGTTTCCCCTGGCTGGAGAGTCTAGAACCAGGGGTCACAGTCTCAGGATAAGGGGTCGGCCATTTAGGACTGAGATGAGGAGAAATTTCTTCACTCAAGAGGGTTGCGAATTTTTGGAATTCTCTACCCCAGGGGGCTGTGGAGGCTCAGTCATCGAGTATATTCAAGACAGAGATCGATAGATTTTTGGACTCATGGGGAATCGAGGGATATGGGGATCGGGCGGGAAAGTGGAGTTGAGGTCAAAGATCAGCCATGATCTTATTGAATGGCGGAGCAGGCTCGAGGGGCCGAATGGCCGACTCCTCCTCCTAATTCTTATGTTCTTATGTAATATTCTCACGGGATGATTGGTCCCACTGTGCCCGTTACTAGACCTTCTAACCAGGTCACTTTAAAAAAAAATTTTTTTAATGGGATGTGGGCGTCGCTGGCAAGGCCAGCATTTATTGCCCAATCCCTAGTTGCCCCTTGAGAAGGTGGTGGTGAGCCGCCTTCTTGAACCGCTGCAGTCCGTGTGGTGAAGGTGCTCCCACAGTGCTGTTAGGGAGGGAGTTCCAGGATTTTGACCCAGCGACGATGAAGGAACGGCGATACATTTCCAAGTCAGGATGGTGTGCGAGACTTGGAGGGGAACTTGGAGGTGGTGGTGTTCCCATGCGCCTGCTGCCCTTGTCCTTCTAGCTGGTAGAGGTTGCGGGTTTGGGAGGTGCTGCCGAAGGAGCCTTGGCGAGTTGCTGCAGTGCATCTTGTAGATGGTACACACTGCAGCCACGGTGCGCCGGTGGTGGAGGGAGTGAATGTTTAAGGTGGCGGATGGGGTGCCAATCAAGTGGGCTGCTTTATCCTGGATGGTGTCGAGCATCTTGAGTGTTGTTGGAGCTGCACTCATCCAGGCAAGTGGAGAGTATTCCATCACACTCCTGACTCGTGCCTTGTAGATAGTGGAAAGGCTTTGGGGAGTCAGGAGGTGAGACACTCACCACAGAATACCCAGCCTCTGACCTGCTCTTGTTGCCACAACTGCGCTCTGCCCCTCCACCCCCACCCTCCCAAAATGAAATATCTGTGAGCTTTCACCAGCTGGTCTCCAACCCCATCATCCAGTTTATGACTAGCAGCTTTGTTCCAATGTTTTTTTTAATTGAATTCTCAAACAATTACATTTACATATATTTTTCATGGAGCCATTATACATTTTGACTGCACAGTGCTTGTGGGCAGTGGCCACGACAAGGAACTCGGATGTACCAGTATTTTCAATTCCCTCAAGGTTCTTTATAGATTTGAGTTCTGTCCTATAGCCTTCCCTCCCAACACTTGCTTTACAACAGACTCCTCTACAATGATGAAGTGTTGTAAAACAAACCAAATGTCCCACAACAATAATAATATATAGTCTACTCCTTATAATTCAGTCTTTTTTGTATCGAAATAAAATAATTTGAAGTGCAATAGCTTGCATTTATACAGCACCTTCAACGTAGAAAATCGTCTCCACTTAAGGCGTTCCACAGAAGAGCAATCAGGAAAATACCGACGCCGAGCCACACAAGGAGATATTAGGACAGGTGACCAAAGGCTTGGTCAAAGAGGGAGTTTTTAAGGAGAGAGAGAGACGGAGAGACTTCGGAAGGGGAATCCAGAGCTTAGGGTCCAGGGTAGCTGAAGGCACGATTCGCAATGGTGGGGCCAAGTGAGTGGGGGAGGCCAGATATAGCGGAATCCAGAGAACTGGGAGAGTTGTAGGGGGTCACAGAGATAGGGAGGGGGCAAGGCCATAAAGGGATCTAAACACAAGGATGAGAATTTTACATTGGAGATATTGGGGGAGCGGGAGCCAATGCAGTTCAGCGAGCAGAGGGGGTGATGGGCGAACGGGACTGGGTGAGAGTTAGGACACGGGGCAGTGAGCACAGGGGGTGATGGGTGAACGGGACTGGGTGTGAGTTAGGACACGGGGCAGTGAGCACAGGGGGTGATGGGTGAACGGGACTGGGTGTGAGTTAGGACACGGGGCAGTGAGCACAGGGGGTGATGGGTGAACGGGACTGGGTGTGAGTTAGGGCACGGGGCAGTGAGCACAGGGGGTGATGGGTGAACGGGACTGGGTGTGAGTTAGGACACGGGGCAGTGAGCACAGGGGGTGATGGGTGAACGGGACTTGGTGCGAGTTAGGACACGGGGCAGTGAGCACAGGGGGTGATGGGTGAACGGGACTGGGTGCGAGTTAGGACACGGGGCAGTGAGCACAGGGGGTGATGGGTGAACGGGACTGGGTGTGAGTTAGGACACGGGGCAGTGAGCACAGGGGGTGATGGGTGAACGGGACTGGGTGTGAGTTAGGACACGGGACAGTGAGCACTGGGGGTGATGGGTGAACGGGACTGGGTGTGAGTTAGGACACGGGGCAGTGAGCAGAGTGGGTGATGGGTGAACGGGACTTGGTGCGAGTTAGGACATGGGGCAGCAGAGTTTTGGGTGAGCTCGAGTTTACAGAGGGTGGAAGGTGATGAGGGGCTAGCCAGGAGAGCATTGGAGTGTGGAGGTAACAGAAACATCGAGACATAGATACAGAGAAGAAACGAGCAGGAGGAGGCCATTCGACCCCTCGAGCCTGCTCCGCCATTTAATGAGATCATGGCTGATCATCCAAATTCAGTACCCTGTCCCTGCTTTCTCCCCATATCCCTTGATCCCTTTAGCCTTAAGAAATATATCCAACTCCTTCTTGAATATATTTAATGAATTGGCCTCAACTGCCTTGTGTGGCAGAGAATTCCACAGGTTCACCACTCTCTGGGTGAAGAAATTCCTCCTCATCTCTGTCCTAAATGGCTTACCCCTTATCCTTAGACTGTGACCCCTGGTTCTGGACTCCCCCGCCATCCCAAAGGCATGGGTGAGGGTTTCAGCAGCAGATGAGCTGAGGTAAGGGGCGGAGACGGGCGATGTGACGGAGGTGGAAGTAGGCGGTCTGTGTGTGGTGGAGAGGAATATGGTGGGGGCGGGGGGGGGGGGGGCCCGCTCAGAAGCTCGGCTCAGAGTAGAGTAGGACAGCGAGGTTCCGAATAGCCGGTTTCAACCCGAGACAGTGGCAGGGAGGGAAATGGAATCAGACGCGAGCGTACGGGAGTTTGTGACGGCGGCCGAAGGCGATGTCTTTAGTCCTCCCAGTGTCTGACTGGAAAACATTGTGGCTCAGGCAGGACTGGATGTCAGACAAGCAGGTTGATAACGGAGAGGCAGTGGCGGGGTTGGGAGAGGTGGAGGCGAGGTAGAGTTGGGTGAAGCGACGAGGAGTGTTCGACGCCTTGGTTTGCAGGTCCTCGTGTGGAATTCGGAACCAGGGGCCGCCACGAGGCAAAAAAATTAAAATTGGGTGTTGTCAGAGTACATGTGGATCCAATGTAAATAACACATTAATGTAGGAATTTAGCACTAAAAATTTTGAATCATCTGATAATTTGAATTTAGCAACTTGAAATGGAGTAGAGGAAAAAAAATTAAATTAAGCAATGACATTAAAAAGAATACGCTGTGGAATACTAGCGATACCAGCTGCAGCCCTGACCTTAACTAACTAGCAACTTCTTTACTTCATTATGTAACTGAGCTCACAATCTGGTTTATTAAAAACGATATCGGACCAGGAGTAGGCCATTCAGCCCCTCAAGCCTCTTCCACCATTCAATGAGATCATCACTGATCTGCATCCCAACTCCATCCACCCGCCTTGGCCCTATATACTTTTTTACACCCTGTGTAAGATTTTCGCAATAATTTACAGCTCCGAAGATTAATTTTGATTAAAGAATCCCTGGGTGATTTACCTTTAAAAAAAATCCAGGGATCAAAATGGCCGTCAGACCACATGGCCGAAGACAAAAGGACTTGGAAAACAGCTTTCTGTGTCTGTGGAAGAAAGGTTCAATGGAGCTGCCAATCAAAGGGGAGTCCCCACCCCCCTGCAGCAGATAATCGCTATGTTTACAGAAACTGCTACAAGATGTTTGCACAAAGAATTAACCACTTGACTGCGGTTTCAGCCTGACCACAAGAACAATGGCTAACAATAGCTTCTGTTTACACTAGCCTCCCAAGCTGTTTACATAGTAATCACAGAAAGACATGTTTTTTTCAAACCAGGACAGCTCCATTCAAAACCCATCAATCATGAATGGAAAATACATTCAAAGCTCAGCACAGACAATTTGAAGAGACATTTAAACTGAGAAAAGGAAGTTTAAATTGAATGGGTGATTCATCCAAACCCATTACTGGACAATGGGGCAGTTGGATCCCTTTTGTTTTAGCCCAGAAACATCCGGATCTGGGCGGGCCCCAAATGGGGGTATAAAAGATAGCTTCCCAGAAGCTCTCTCTCTCTCTCTGGCCTCGCCTCCGTGTCCCTCTACAGCGTGGGAGCCTGCCTGAAGAGGTGAAACACCAGCAGTTTACTTTTAAAACACTGGGGTGTTTTTCATTTCGGGGCAGTGAAGATCTATGTTCGCAGGGCACGGAGCAGGCATTTCCAGTGGTGAGCATAGATTTTTCTGGCCTTCCACAAGGCAACTTAGGATAGGTATAGGGGTGGGAGTAAAGTGGGAATTTTGTTAAGAACTGTGATTTTAGTCGATCTTCCCTCGTTGTGTCCGTTTCTCCTCCCCTATTTAAGTAAGACGGTATTGCACTGAGCAGAGGAAGTGCTTCAGTTGGACACTGAGTTCTATATTAAACTGTATTAAAAAGGAGTAGCTGTTTTAAAGTACTGTATTTAAAACTGTATTAAAAGGGGTGTTGCATCAAGCTGAAGTGCTGTGGTGAACACTGTGTAGCTGTTTTAAAGTACTGTATTTATTTAAAACTGTATTAAAAGAGGTGTTGCACCTAGCAGAGAAGTGCTGTGGTGAACGCTGTGTACCTATTTTTAAAGTAACTGTATTAAAAGGGAGTGTTGCACCAAGCAGAGAAGTGCTGTGGTGAACGCAGGGGGCGCTCTAGTGAACACTGAGGGTATTGCGTTAAGCAAAAGTGTTGTACCAGGCATAAGAGCTATATCGATTTTTCTAAGTTGTTTCTTTCTTTTGTTTTCAATAAATACTGGTCTGTTTCGCACCCAAACCACGAGTCATGTTGTTTTCTGTCTACATCGCTACCGAATAAGTCCGGCGGTCAGAACTCAGGAATAGGGGAGCGCTTCGAAACCGCAAGGGGGTCCCTGGAGCAGCTCAGAGGCTTCTGACTGGCCAGAGACAAATAACCCCAGCCCCGCTAGCGTGTGCTAATTCCTTACACCTGATCTATCAAAAATCGATCCATCTCAGATTTAAAATTATTAATTGAGCGAGCATCTACTGCTTATTGTGGGAGAGTGTTCCACACTTCTACCACTCTTTGTGTGAAGAAGTGTTTCCTAACTTCTCTCCTGAATGGCCTGGCTCTGATTTTAAGGTTATGTCCCCCTTGTCCCAGACTCCCCCACCAGTGGAAATGTTTCTCTCCATCCACCCCATCAATTCCTTTCAAAATCCTAAAAACCTTAATAAAATCTCCCCTTAACCTTCTATATTCCAGGGAATACAAGCCTAGTTTGTGTAATCTCTCCTCACAGTCTAACCCCTGGAGTCCGGCATCATTCTGGTGAACCTGCGCTTCCCTCCTTCCAAGGCCAATAGATCCGTCCTAAGGTGCGGTGCCCAGAGCTGTACACAGTGCCCCAGGTGTGGTCTGACCAGGGCTTTGTGAGCACAACATTCAACAATAAGGCTTCCACTGACTTTGAAGAACAGCAAATGGAAATAATTCCCCTTACCTGTAGAAGTAGGAGCAGCCTCGGACTGTATTGTGAGTAAAATGTTCCTGAGACTTTTCATTGCCAAAGTCTTCTAGTGGGTCTGACCACAATAGGTCACACATGGGTCCATAAGCAGGGGGTTCCTTGAATCTATCTAACTACAAGGAAGAAAATACAAATTAAAAACATTGAATGAAATGACGCGGAGAAAAGACAGGTGCAGCGTGTTATTGGGGCCATTTTGTAAACTTGCAACTCCCATTTCGATCTTTTGAGGAGTGAAGAAGCCGAAAAGGCGGTAAGCGAGGACCGATTAGTGTCCTCTTATAAATAAAATGCATTACAACATTGCGACTTAAATGGTGCGACACTTTAACAGCACCATTGCCACTATTCCCCGCTACCGGCAGTCTCGAGTTCGGACAGGGCGACAAGTGTCACAGCCGCCGGAAACTCAGCGCGCTGTAGCGAAGCTGCAACATCTGAGCAATCGCTTCCCCATTAAGAGAATGTTCTGGATAATAGACTTTAAAAAAAAATACCACAGCAACATTCTCTGTTCTTATCCCAAAACACAGCCAGCTGTGCAGCACACGAGCCATTGCCCAGCACCCACTGCTGGGACCCAGGAGAGGAAAATCATTCCAATCTTTAATTGTGACGCCAAAGAGAATTCCCTTTCAACCCTTAAAATAATTTGTATTAGCAACGCTGCTCTTTAATCAGTAAAAGTGCCCAGAATCCTAACCAATGCATAATTTAATGCATTGCCAATTAATCCGCATAATGAATCAAGAGCTGAACAGGTAACAGATATCTGAAGTCTGGGGGCCAAAAATCGGATTTCTCCCTCTGCCCATGGACCGTATCTGGCTTCAACATCATTCCCCCAAAGGCCTCCGATAGGTTCTCCTCCAGGGACAAACAAATTTAAATAACTGTCGGGTAAATTCAGAAACAGCTGCCAATCAAATACTTACTTGAAAAAAACGCCAAAAGTGTTTCAATTCAATGGTTTGGTCTCTCTCTCTCTCTCAAGACACCTGGCTGAGATAATGCAACTAAAGCCTGCACTATTGCAGTCAGCCATGGCTCAGTGGGCAGCACTCTCGCCTCTAAGTCAGAAGGTTGTGGGTTCAAGTCCCACTCCAGAGACTCGAGCACAAAAATCTAGGCAGTACTGAGGGAGCGCCGCACTGTCGGAGGGGCAGTACTGAGGGAGCGCCGCACTGTCGGAGGGGCAGTACTGAGGGAGCGCCGCACTGTCGGAGGGGCAGTACTGAGGGAGGGCCGCACTGTCGGAGGGGCAGTACTGAGGGAGGGCCGCACTGTCGGAGGGGCAGTACTGAGGGAGGGCCGCACTGTCGGAGGGTTAGTACTGAGGGAGCGCCGCACTGTCGGAGGGACAGTACTGAGGGAGCGCCGCACTGTCGGAGGGACAGTACTGAGGGAGCACCGCACTGTCGGAGGGGCAGTACTGAGGGAGCGCTGCCCTGTCAGAGGGACAGTACTGAGGAAGGGCTGCACTGAGGGAGCGCCGCACTGTCGGAGATGCTGTCTTTCAGATGAGACGTTAAACTGAGGCCCCGTCTGCTCTCTCAGGTGGCTGTAAAAGATTCCACAACACTATTTCGAAGAGGAGCAGGGCCCATATTTATTCCTCCACCAACAAAACCAGATGATCTGGTAATTATCATACTGCCGTTTGTGGGAGCTTGCTGTGCACAAATTGGCTGCCGTATTTCCTAACAGTGACTACACTTCAAAAAGTATTTCATTGGCTGTAAAGTGCTTTGGGACGTCCTGAGGTGGTGAAAGACGCTGGAGAAATGCAAGTCTTTCTCTTATTGGTATCAAGAGGGCTAGTTATTAAATCAAGTTACAGATCAGGGTAACTTCCTTGCTTCTGGACCTCTACGTTGACCGAAAGATAAAATGATGACCGCATGTATGATGATCTCCGATAGACTCAACCAATCTAAGACTAGAAACACACAGTGCCGAAATATGGAAACAATATTAAATACAAGATGGGCATACCCATATATGGGAACAGGAGGAGGCCATTCTGCCCCTCAAACCTGCTCCGCCATTTAATGAGATCATGGCTGATCTGTATCTTAACTCCATCTACCCGCCTTGGTTCTGTAACCCTTAATATCCTTTCCTCACACAAATCTATCAATCTCGGTTTTGACATTTTCAATTGACCCCCCCCGGCCTCCACAGCTTTTTGGGGGGGAGAGTTCTAGATTTCCGCTCCCCTTTGTGTGAAGAAGTGCTTCCTGACATCACCCCTGAACGGCCTGGCTCTAATTTTAAACTTCTGCCCCCTTGTTCTGGACTCCCCCCACCAGGGGAAATAGTTTCTCTCTATCTACTCGACGCGACCAGTGCACACAGCCCTACCTGGAACCCATTCCCTCGGGCCAGTCCCCTGCTCCTCACCTGCAGCTCACTATGCTGGGGACTTTCACTCCTCTATCCGTTTTAGTTCACGTGAGGAACAAACCAAACGCTCAACTGCCGTCTGCTTTCGAACTGGCAAATTCATCTCTCGTGTCCGATGACAGCCATTAACTCTTTAACCAATTTTAAAAGCCACGCTGCCAGGCTTTCAGACCTCAGTGGAAACTGCGTGCCCCAAACTTCCTTTCATCATCTCCCAAGTGCCTGACGTGTAGCGCAGCAGAGTGAGCGGAACGTTACCGGGGAGTCTGCTGGAGCAGGTCATGAATTAAGCAATGGCATTCTACGGGAACAAGCTGCACCTCTGCCCTTCTCGTCAGAAGGGTCAGGAATTTTCAGTGTGTACAACTGGAATTCAAAAACCACTTCTGGATGAGAAAGAAACTTCGAGAGAGAATCAAACAGGAACAGGAAAGGCAGCACAGGGGAATTGGCAGCTTTGTAAAACTATGCAAGAACCACAAATGTTTACAGTCCCAGGCAGTCAAATACTCAACAAATGAATGCACATATCACGAATAAAAAAAAATATTATTCCTGCCAAATACTGCCCAGTGTACATGATTAATGCAAGTGCACTTTACACCTCTCATTACACTGAACTTCAGTATGTAAAATAAGTACTTCATTGTTTCTTTATTTTGTGCAACTCCAAAGGTCTGCAGCCTTTCAGCTTCTTACATCAGGTGCAAAAAGAAATGGCGTAGGAAAATCACCAACACCGTTAACTTGCTGCAGACATTAAATAAGTCATGCGATCTGTCGCATTAAAAAACTTCAATAAATCTTAAAATAAAGCAAACTTATAAATATTGATAGTTTTGCAGATTGCAAAGTCTGGCAAAGACTTATTACCACCCAGAAAACAAGGAAATGAGATTAACAGGCACAGAAACAAAAGCCTGCGTTTATTTTACAGTGAGGTAGCTGAGCATTCAGAACATCGCAAAAATATCTGGGGGAGCTTGTCGAGATCTGTGCTGGGAGCAGCCACATGGACTGCCCTGCTTTTCCCGCTCCTCTGCTTTCCTACATAAGCGGAACAGTTCATTATGAAAAACAGTTACCGATATTACTTGGAAAATCTATTTCAAACTTGCTCTAAAGTTTTTTGACTGGGCAAATACCTTTCCAGCGAATGCAAAAAATCAGAAGCGTGTGTGTGTGCGAGTGTCAGTGTGTGCGAGTGTCAGTGTGTGCGAGCGTCAGTGTGTGCGAGCGTCAGTGTGTGCGAGCGTCAGTGTGTGCGAGCGTCAGTGTGTGCGTGCGTCAGTGTGTGCGTGCGTCAGTGTGTGCGTGCGTCAGTGTGTGCGTGCGTCAGTGTGTGTGTGCGTCAGTGTGTGTGTGCGTCAGTGTGTGTGTGCGTCAGTGTGTGTGTGCGTCAGTGTGTGTGGGCGTCAGTGTGTGTGGGCGTCAGTGTGTGTGGGCGTCAGTGTCTGTGGGCGTCAGTGTCTGTGGGCGTCAGTGTCTGTGGGCGTCAGTGTCTGTGGGCGTCAGTGTCTGTGGGCGTCAGTGTGTGTGGGCGTCAGTGTGTGTGGGCGTCAGTGTGTGTGGGCGTCAGTGTCTGTGGGCGTCAGTGTCTGTGGGCGTCAGTGTCTGTGGGCGTCAGTGTCTGTGGGCGTCAGTGTGTGTGAGCGTCAGTGTGTGTGAGCGTCAGTGTGTGTGTGTGTCAGTGTGTGTGTGTGTCAGTGTGTGTGTGTGAGTGTCAGTGTGTGTGTGTCAGTGTCTGTGAGTGTGTGTGAGTGCGAGTGTCAGTGTGTGTCTGTATGTGTGTGTGTGGGTGTCTGTGTGCGTGCCACCTCTCTACTGCTTTTAATCATTCAAATAAACAGAGCATCGCAGCTGTAGTTCGGATCTGCAAACGTCTGATTCACCAAATGATCCCTTTCCTTTATGGTTGCAATATTGAAGGAGAAAAAAAGTTGCGGGGATATGGGGAAAGAGCGGGGGAGTGGGACTGACTGATTGCTCTTCGAAAGAGCCGGCGCAGACTCGATGGGCTGAATGGCCTCCTTCTGTGCCGTAATATTCTATAATTCTAATATTCAAGCAGCAGTTCAATCTGTCTCTCGGGGTTCGCATTTGTCACAGGTTATTTTGGTCACACAACAGGAGCCAAGTTTGCAATGATCAATTACTACAATTGATAAATCGAAAGGGGAATTCACCTGGCACAGGACAGGCCGAGACCTTTTTAAACCATCAATAAACCGGGAGCCATCTACTGTAACAGGCTAGTGTACCAACACACACCCAAGAAAGGGTACAAAGTGCCCACTATTTCCCCACACCGAGCACGCCCAATATTAGGCAGGCTGGTTGGGGAGCACCGAATACAAGCCCAGCATTGCTCTGTAGGAAGGGAAGTGAAATTGAAGGGAAATCTTCCTTATATGGTCAGTGACAAAATGGCACTTGCTAAGGTCTGGAGTAAAAAGACTTGCATTTACATAGCACTTTTCAAAGTGCTTTACAGCCAATTAAATACTTTTTGAAGTGTAGTCACTGTTGTAATGTGGGAAATGCGGCAGCCAATTTGCGCACAGCAAGCTCCCACAAACAGCAGTGAGAATGACCAGATAATTTTTTTTTTTTTTAATTCGTTCATGGGATGTGGGCGTCGCTGGCAAGGGCAGCATTTATTGCCCATCCCTAATTGGCCTCGAGAAGGTGGTGGTGAGCCGCCTTCTTCAACCACTGCAGTCTGCTTCCTTTGTAGCGGTTTGTTACAACTGAGTGTCTCGCTCGGCCATTTCAGAGGGCAGTTAAGAGTCAACCACATTGCTGTGGGTTTGGAGTCACGTATAGGCCAGACCGGGTAAAGGCAGCAGATTTCCTTCCCTAAAGGACATTAGTGAACCAGATGGGTTTCTACGACACGGTCACCATTACCGATACTTGCTTTTTATTCCAGATTTATTTAATAAATTTAAATTCCCCAGCTGCTGTGGTGGGATTTGAACTTGGGTCTCCGGATTGTTATTCCAGGTCTCGGGATTACTCGTCCAGCAACTGAACTGTTTCAGTGATGTTGGTTGAGGGATAAATATTGGCCAGGACACCAGGGAGAACTCCCCTGCTCTTCTTCAAAATAGTGCCGTGGTGTAGCGGTACCACTGAGTGTCCCTTACTTATTATACATAATTCCCTTTAACTTTAACTATGTTTATATACAGTTTGCATGTACGGGGCGTTGCCCCTTTAAGAACGCGAGCTAACGCGATGATGTCACGTCGCGCATCATGTGACTCACCCAAACGCGATGACGTCATGTCGCGCATCAGGTGACTCACCTAAAGGCGAGCCGGCCAGGCTCGGCCTCTCGCTCCCGCGACCATCACCGGCTCAGCTCGGCCTCCCGCTCCCGCGACCATCACCGGCTCAGCTCGGCCTCCCGCTCCCGCGATCATCACCGGCTCAGCTCGGCCTCCCGCTCCCGCGATCATCACCGGCTCAGCTCGGCCTCCCGCTCCCACGACCATCACCGGCTCAGCTCGGCCTCCCGCTCCCGCGACCATCACCGGCTCAGCTCGGCCTCCCGCTCCCGCGATCATCACCGGCTCAGCTCGGCCTCCCGCTCCCGTGACCATCACCGGCTCAGCTCGGCCTCCCGCTCCCGCGACCATCACCGGCTCAGCTCGGCCTCCCGCTCCCGTGACCATCACCGGCTCAGCTCGGCCTCCCGCTCCCGCGATCATCACCGGCTCAGCTCGGCCTCCCGCTCCCGTGACCATCACCGGCTCAGCTCGGCCTCCCGCTCCCGTGACCATCACCGGCTCAGCTCGGCCTCCCGCTCCCGCGACCATCACCGGCTCAGCTCGGCCTCCCGCTCCCGCGATCATCACCGGCTCAGCTCGGCCTCCCGCTCCCACGACCATCACCGGCTCAGCTCGGCCTCCCGCTCCCGCGACCATCACCGGCTCAGCTCGGCCTCCCGCTCCCGCGACCATCACCGGCTCAGCTCGGCCTCCCGCTCCCGCGACTTCGGCCGCAACGGCCAGCTCCAATGCCGGGTAAACGTAATAATGTCATCACGCAAGTCACGTGACGCCCCAAGCGTTGGAAAACGCGAGCAACACGATGACGTCACGACGCAAACGTGATGACGTCATCGCGCAAACCTCCGGACTGCCTAGTCAGTCCTCGTGGCGTCCCCACTGGGGAAAAGACCTGTTCCACGACTCTCCTGCATTGTTCTACGTTGTTTGCTGTATTTCATCTAATTCAACATTAAAATCCTGTTTGTTGTTCTTCCGAGTCAAGCTCCGGTATTTGTTAGGAATACACCTATTCCTACAGTGGGATCCTTTACGTCCACCTGAGAGGACAGTAATTGAGGACGGGTAACAGCTTTTCATAAAACTTCCAAATAACAGGAATTTTGATGGTAGAAGACGGTGAAGGGTTTTGATGGAATGATCCAATCGGTGAAGAGTTGAGCGGAGACATTGAAGTGGTTAGGAACGTCACACAGAAAGCCAGCATTGAGACAATGCCACCTTCTGACAGCATAAGAACGGTTTGATCTCGGCCTTTACAATGAAGTCCTGCACATCTCGCATGAATTTACACAATACTTTTTAAAAAAAAAATTCATTCCTGGGATGTGGGCGTCGCTAGCAAGGCCAGCATTTATTACCCATCCCTAATTGAGAAGGTGGTGGTGAGCCGCCTTCTTGAACCGCTGCAGTCCGTGTGGTGAAGGTGCTCCCACAGTGCTGTTAGGGAGGGAGTTCCAGGATTTTGACCCAGCGACGATGAAGGAACGGCCGATATATTTCCAAGTCAGGATGGTGTGTGACTTGGAGGGGAACTTGGAGGTGGTGGTGTTCCCATGCAACTGCTGCCCTTGTCCTTCTAGGTGGAAGAGGTCGTGGGTTTGGGAGGTGCTGCCGAAGAAGCCTTGGCGAGTTGCTGCAGTGCATCTTGTAGATGGTACACACTGCAGCCACAGTACGCCGGTGGTGGAGGGAGTGAATGTTTAAGGTGGTGGATGGGGTGCTGATCAAGCGGGCTGCTTTGTCTTGGATGGTGTCAAGTTTCTTGTGTTGGAGCTGCACTCATCCAGGCAAGTGGAGAGTATTCCATCACACTCCTGACTTGTGCCTTGTAGATGGTGGAAAGGCTTTGGGGAGTCAAGAGGTGAGACACTCGCCACAGAATACCCAGCCTCTGACCTGCTCGTTACCACAGCATTTATGTGGCTGATTCAGTTAAGTTTCTGGTCAATGGTGACCCCCAGGATGTTGATGGTGGGGGATTCGGCAATGGTAATGCCATTGAATGTCAAGGGGCGGTGGTTAGACACTCTCTTGTTAGAGATAGTCATTGCCTGGCACTTGTGTGGCGCGAATGTTGCTATCCATTTAGTGTTACAGGAGGCAGTTGATTTCCTGATATTACACATCACCATGTGAAGAACCAGTATAAAGCAAATTATCATCTACTCCAATTTCAGCCCAAACTCTGACCGTATGGTTTTTTTTATTTTTTATAAATGTGATTTTTTTTTAAAGTTGGACTCACGACCCAATTTGATGATAACATCACAACAGCTTGATGAGGGAAGTTCCGAGAATTTGATCAATGCCACCTCCTCAGAGTGAAGCTGTGACTGGGATACCACACGGGCATCACGAACACAAACCCACATCCTACTCCGCAGAGTGGTAGAGGACTGAAGTACCAATGCACTGCACCACACGCCACCTACAGAACACTTTCAAAACATGTGTGGGGGGGGGGGATAAAGACAAATCGCATCGCAAACAGAACACTTTGCTGATTCTGTCTTAATGTGGTTGTTTCACCAGTGAAAAGGACCCTAGCTAAACCTCTTCCTCCCCCCTTCAAGACTCTTCAAAACCTACCACTTTGACCAAGCTCTTGGTCACCCCTCCTAACATCACTTCCTTTGGTTCAGTCTCAAATTTTTGTCTGATTTACGTTTCGGTGCAGCACCTTGGGACGTTTTCCTACGTTAAAAGCGCTATATAAATGCAAGTTGTTGTGCAGCCGTCTTAAGTCATATGCATTCTAGAATCTATTATTAAGGACGTGGTAACAGGGCACTTAGAAAATAATAAGATTGGGCAGAGTCAACACGGATTTATGAAAAGGAAATCGTGTTTGACAAATCTATTTTTTGAGGTTGTAACTAATAGAATAGATAAGGGGGAACCAGCGGATGTGGTGTATTTGGATTTTCAGAAGGCTTTCGATAAGGTGCCACACGAGATTATTAAACAAAATTAGGGCTCATAGGATTGGGGGTAATAGACTAGCATGGATTGAGGATTGGTTAACGGACAGAAAACAGAGAGTAGGAATAAACGGGTCATTTTCGGGTTGGCAGGCTGTAACTAGCGGGGTACCGCAAGGATCAGTGCTTGGGCCTCAGCTATTCACAATCTACATCACTGATTTGGATGAGGGGACCAAATGTAATATATCCAAGTTTGCTGATGATACAAAGCTGGGTGGGAATGTAAGTTGTGAGGAGGATGCAAAGAGGCTTCAAGGGGATATAGACAGGCTAAGTGAGTGGGCAAGAACATGGCAAATGGAATATAATGTGGAGAAATGTGAAGTTATCCACTTTGGTAGGAAAAATAGAAAAGCAGAGTATTTTTTAAATGGTGAGAGATTGGGAAATGTTGGTGTTCAGAGGGACCTGGGTGTCCTTGTACACGAATCACTGAAAGTTAACATGCAGGTACAGCAAGCAATTAGGAAAGTAAATGGTATGTTGGCCTTTATTACAAGAGGATTTGAGTATAAGAGTAAAGACGTCCTGCTGCAATTATATAGGGCCCTGGTGAGACCACACCTGGAGTATTGTGTACAGTTTTGGTCTCCTTACCTAAGGAAGGATATACTGGCCATAGAGGGAGTGCAACGAAGGTTCACCAGACTGGTTCCTGGGATGGGGGGATTGTCCTATGAGGAGAGATTGAGTAGACTAGGCCTATATTCTCTGGAGTTTAGAAGAATGAGGGGTGATCTCATTGAAACATACAAAATTCTTACAGGGCTTGACAGGGTAGATGCAGGGAGGATGTTTCCCCTGGCTGGGGAGTCTAGAACCAGGGGTCACAGTCTCAGAATAAGGGGTCGGCCATTTAGGACTGAGATGAGGAGAAATTTCTTCACTCAGAGGGCGGTGAATCTTTGGAATTCTCTACCCCAGAGGGCTGTGGAGGCTCAGTCACTGAGTATATTCAAGACTGAGATCGATAGATTTTTGGATATTAAGCGAATTGAGGGATATGGCGATCGGGCGGGAAAGTGGAGTTGAGGTCGATGATCAGCTGTGATCTTATTGAATGGCGGAACAGGCTCGAGGGGCTGAATGGCCGACTCCTGCTCCTAATTCTTATGTTATGTTCTTTTTCCTGTATTGTACACAAGCCCATAACCTCCAGGAGCATCGCCTTTTCATTCTTCTCATGTTCTCTTTGCAAATTAGAGATTTACTGCGTTTCTATTTCTCTTCTTACAACATCTTCTAGAAGATGAAAGCAGATGGACCTCGCATTTAATGTGGGAAACGCTGCTCTCAACCAGTAACAATGTAGAGCCAGCAGCCGGACTTATAATGCTGCCTGCGCATCACTGCACCCCTCACTTTGTGCAGCTGATTTTCCCCCCCTCCTTTCTCGACTTGTTTTATTCCTTCTTCCTCTCATGAAGTGCCTCGCCTTTCTTCCGGAGCTACAGCAGCAAAGCACTGGTCGCTTCCGGATAGCTCAGTGGGCAGCACTCTCGCCTGAGTCAGAAGGTTGTGGGTTTAAATCCCACTCCAGAGACTTGAGCACAAAATCTAGGATATCACTTTAGTGCAGTACTGAGGGAGCGCCGCACTGTCGGAGGGGCAGTACTGAGGGAGCGCCGCACTGTCGGAGGGGCAGTACTGAGGGAGCGCCGCACTGTCGGAGGGGCAGTACTGAGGGAGCGCCGCACTGTCGGAGGGGCAGTACTGAGGGAGGGCCGCACTGTCGGAGGGGTTGTACTGAGGGAGCGCCGCACTGTCGGAGGGTCAGTACTGAGGGAGCGCCGCACTGTCGGAGGGGCAGTACTGAGGGAGCGCTGCCCTGTCAGAGGGACAGTACTGAGGAAGGGCTGCACTGAGGGAGCGCCGCACTGTCGGAGATGCTGTCTTTCAGATGAGACGTTAAACTGAGGCCCCGTCTGCTCTCTCAGGTGGCTGTAAAAGATTCCACAACACTATTTCGAAGAGGAGCAGGGCCCATATTTATTCCTCCACCAACAAAACCAGATGATCTGGTAATTATCATACTGCCGTTTGTGGGAGCTTGCTGTGCACAAATTGGCTGCCGCATTTCCTACCAGTGACTACACAAGTATTTCATTGGCTGTAAAGTGCTTTGGGACGTCCTGAGGTGGTGAAAGGCGCTGGAGAAATGCAAGTCTTTCTCTTATTGGTATCAAGAGGGCTAGTTATTAAATCAAGTTACAGATCAGGGTAACTTCCTTGCTTCTGGACCTCTACGTTGACCGAAAGATAAAATGATGACCGCATGTATGATGATCTCCGATAGACTCAACTAATCTAAGACTAGAAACACACAGTGCCGAAATATGGAAACAATATTAAATACAAGATGGGCATACCCATATATGGGAACAGGAGGAGGCCATTCTGCCCCTCAAACCTGCTCCGCCATTTAATGAGATCATGGCTGATCTGTATCTTAACTCCATCTACCCGCCTTGGTTCTGTAACCCTTAATATCCTTTCCTAACACAAATCTATCAATCTCGGTTTTGACATTTTCAATTGACCCCCCCCCCCGGCCTCCACAGCTTTTTGGGGGGGAGAGTTCTAGATTTCCACTCCCCTTTGTGTGAAGAAGTGCTTCCTGACATCACCCCTGAACGGCCTGGCTCTAATTTTAAACTTCTGCCCCCTTGTTCTGGACTCCCCCCACCAGGGGAAATAGTTTCTCTCTATCTACTCGACGCGACCAGTGCACACAGCCCTACCTGGAACCCATCCCCTCGGGCCAGTCCCCTGCTCCTCACCTGCAGCTCACTATGCTGGGGACTTTCACTCCTCTATCCGTTTTAGTTCACGTGAGGAACAAACCAAACGCTCAACTGCCGTCTGCTTTCGAACTGGCAAATTCATCTCTCGTGTCCGATGACAGCCATTAACTCTTTAACCAATTTTAAAAGCCACGCTGCCAGGCTTTCAGACCTCAGTGGAAACTGCGTGCCCCAAACTTCCTTTCATCATCTCCCAAGTGCCTGACGTGTAGCGCAGCAGAGTGAGCGGAACGTTACCGGGGAGTCTGCTGGAGCAGGTCATGAATTAAGCAACGGCATTCTACGGGAACAAGCTGCACCTCTGCCCTTCTCGTCAGAAGGGTCAGGAATTTTCAGTGTGTACAACTGGAATTCAAAAACCGCTTCTGGATGAGAAAGAAACTTCGAGAGAGAATCAAACAGGAACAGGAAAGGCAGCACAGGGGAATTGGCAGCTTTGTAAAACTATGCAAGAACCACAAATGTTTACAGTCCCAGGCAGTCAAATACTCAACAAATGAATGCACATATCACGAATAAAAAAAAATATTATTCCTGCCAAATACTGCCCAGTGTACATGATTAATGCAAGTGCACTTTACACCTCTCATTACACTGAACTTCAGTATGTAAAATAAGTACTTCATTGTTTCTTTATTTTGTGCAACTCCAAAGGTCTGCAGCCTTTCAGCTTCTTACATCAGGTGCAAAAAGAAACGGCGTAGGAAAATCACCAACACCGTTAACTTGCTGCAGACATTAAATAAGTCATGCGATCTGTCGCATTAAAAAACTTCAATAAATCTTAAAATAAAGCAAACTTATAAATATTGATAGTTTTGCAGATTGCAAAGTCTGGCAAAGACTTATTACCACCCAGAAAACAAGGAAATGAGATTAACAGGCACAGAAACAAAAGCCTGCGTTTATTTTACAGTGAGGTAGCTGAGCATTCAGAACATCGCAAAAATATCTGGGGGAGCTTGTCGAGATCTGTGCTGGGAGCAGCCACATGGACTGCCCTGCTTTTCCCGGCTCCTCTGCTTTCCTACATAAGCGGAACAGTTCATTATGAAAAACAGTTACCGATATTACTTGGAAAATCTATTTCAAACTTGCTCTAAAGTTTTTTGACTGGGCAAATACCCTTCCAGCGAATGCAAAAAATCAGAAGCGTCTGTGTGTGTGTGTGTGTGCGAGTGTCAGTGTGTGCGAGCGTCTGTGAGTGAGCGTCAGTGTGTGAGAGCGTCAGTGTCTGTGGGTGTGTGTGTGTGTCAGTGTGTGTGTGTGTCAGTGTGTGTGTCAGTGTGTGTGTGTGTGTCAGTGTGTGTGTGTGTGTGTGTGTGTGTGTGTGTGTGTGCGTGTGTCAGTGTGTGCGTGTGTCAGTGTGTGCGAGTGTCAGTGTGTGCGAGTGTCAGTGTGTGCGAGTGTCAGTGTGAGTGTGTGTGAGCGTCAGTGTGTGAGAGCGTCAGTGTGCGAGAGCGTCAGTGTCTGTGGGTGTCTGTGAGCGTCAGTGTGTGTGCGTGTGTCAGTGTGTGTGCGTGTGTCAGTGTGTGTGCGTGTGTCAGTGTGTGTGCGTGTGTCAGTGTGTGTGCGTGTCAGTGTGTGTGCGTGTCAGTGTGTGTGCGTGTCAGTGTGCGTGCGTGTCAGTGTGCGTGCGTGTCAGTGTGCGTGCGTGTCAGTGTGCGTGCGTGTCAGTGTGCGTGCGTGTCAGTGTGCGTGCGTCAGTGTGCGCGAGTGTCAGTGTGCGCGAGTGTCAGTGTGCGCGAGTGTCAGTGTGCGCGAGTGTCAGTGTGCGCGAGTGTCAGTGTGCGCGAGCGTCAGTGTGCGCGGGCGTCAGTGTGCGCGGGCGTCAGTGTGCGCGGGCGTCAGTGTGCGCGGGCGTCAGTGTGCGCGGGCGTCAGTGTGCGCGGGCGTCAGTGTGCGCGGGCGTCAGTGTGCGCGGGCGTCAGTGTGCGCGGGCGTCAGTGTGCGCGGGCGTCAGTGTGCGCGGGCGTCAGTGTGCGCGGGCGTCAGTGTGAGCGGGCGTCAGTGTGCGCGGGCGTCAGTGTGAGCGGGCGTCAGTGTCTGTGGGCGTCAGTGTCTGTGGGCGTCAGTGTCTGTGGGCGTCAGTGTCTGTGGGCGTCAGTGTCTGTGGGCGTCAGTGTGTGTGTGTCAGTGTGTGTGAGTGTCAGTGTGTGTGTGTGTGTCAGTGTGTGTGTGTGTGTGTGTGTGTCAGTGTGTGTGTGTGTCAGTGTGTGTGTGTCAGTGTGTGTGTGAGTGTCAGTGTGTGTGTGTCAGTGTGTGTGTGTGTCAGTGTGTGTCAGTGTGTGTGAGTGTCAGTGTGTGTGTGTGAGTGTCAGTGTGTGTGTGTCAGTGTGTGTGTGTGTCAGTGTGTGTGAGTGTCAGTGTGTGTGAGTGTCAGTGTGTGTGAGTGTCAGTGTGTGTGAGTGTGTGTCAGTGTGTGTGAGTGTCTGTGTGTGGGTGTCAGTGTCTGTGGGTGTCAGTGTGTGTGTGTCAGTGTGTGTGCGAGTGTCAAGTGTGTGTCTGTATGTGTGTGTGCGTGTCTGTGTGCGTGCCACCTCTCTACTGCTTTTAATCATTCAAATAAACAGAGCATCGCAGCTGTAGTTCGGATCTGCAAACGTCTGATTCACCAAATGATCCCTTTCCTTTATGGTTGCAATATTGAAGGAGAAAAAAAGTTGCGGGGATATGGGGAAAGAGCGGGGGAGTGGGACTGACTGATTGCTCTTCGAAAGAGCCGGCGCAGACTCGATGGGCTGAATGGCCTCCTTCTGTGCCGTAATATTCTATAATTCTAATATTCAAGCAGCAGTTCAATGTCTCTCGGGGTTCGCATTTGTCACAGGTTATTTTGGTCACACAACAGGAGCCAAGTTTGCAATGATCAATTACTACAATTGATAAATCGAAAGGGGAATTCACCTGGCACAGGACAGGCCGAGACCTTTTTAAACCATCAATAAACCGGGAGCCATCTACTGTAACAGGCTAGTGTACCAACACACACCCAAGAAAGGGTACAAAGTGCCCACTATTTCCCCACACCGAGCACGCCCAATATTAGGCAGGCTGGTTGGGGAGCACCGAATACAAGCCCAGCATTGCTCTGTAGGAAGGGAAGTGAAATTGAAGGGAAATCTTCCTTATATGGTCAGTGACAAAATGGCACTTGCTAAGGTCTGGAGTAAAAAGACTTGCATTTACATAGCACTTTTCAAAGTGCTTTACAGCCAATTAAATACTTTTTGAAGTGTAGTCACTGTTGTAATGTGGGAAATGCGGCAGCCAATTTGCGCACAGCAAGCTCCCACAAACAGCAGTGAGAATGACCAGATAATTTTTTTTTTTTTTTAATTCGTTCATGGGATGTGGGCGTCGCTGGCAAGGGCGGCATTTATTGCCCATCCCTAATTGGCCTCGAGAAGGTGGTGGTGAGCCGCCTTCTTCAACCACTGCAGTCTGCTTCCTTTGTAGCGGTTTGTTACAACCGAGTGTCTCGCTCGGCCATTTCAGAGGGCAGTTAAGAGTCAACCACATTGCTGTGGGTTTGGAGTCACGTATAGGCCAGACCGGGTAAAGGCAGCAGATTTCCTTCCCTAAAGGACATTAGTGAACCAGATGGGTTTCTACGACACGGTCACCATTACTGATACTTGCTTTTTATTCCAGATTTATTTAATAAATTTAAATTCCCCAGCTGCTGTGGTGGGATTTGAACTTGGGTCTCCGGATTGTTATTCCAGGTCTCGGGATTACTCGTCCAGCAACTGAACTGTTTCAGTGATGTTGGTTGAGGGATAAATATTGGCCAGGACACCAGGGAGAACTCCCCTGCTCTTCTTCAAAATAGTGCCGTGGTGTAGCGGTACCACTGAGTGTCCCTTACTTATTATACATAATTCCCTTTAACTTTAACTATGTTTATATACAGTTTGCATGTACGGGGCGTTGCCCCTTTAAGAACGCGAGCTAACGCGATGATGTCACGTCGCGCATCACGTGACTCACCCAAACGCGATGACGTCATGTCGCGCATCAGGTGACTCACCTAAAGGCGAGCCGGCCAGGTTCGGCCTCTCGCTCCCGCGACCATCACCGGCTCAGCTCGGCCTCCCGCTCCCGCGATCATCACCGGCTCAGCTCGGCCTCCCGCTCCCGCGATCATCACCGGCTCAGCTCGGCCTCCCGCTCCCACGACCATCACCGGCTCAGCTCGGCCTCCCGCTCCCGCGACCATCACCGGCTCAGCTCGGCCTCCCGCTCCCGCGATCATCACCGGCTCAGCTCGGCCTCCCGCTCCCACGACCATCACCGGCTCAGCTCGGCCTCCCGCTCCCACGACCATCACCGGCTCAGCTCGGCCTCTCGCTCCCGTGACCATCACCGGCTCAGCTCGGCCTCCCGCTCCCGCGACCATCACCGGCTCAGCTCGGCCTCCCGCTCCCGCGATCATCACCGGCTCAGCTCGGCCTCCCGCTCCCGTGACCATCACCGGCTCAGCTCGGCCTCCCGCTCCCGCGACCATCACCGGCTCAGCTCGGCCTCCCGCTCCCGCGATCATCACCGGCTCAGCTCGGCCTCCCGCTCCCGTGACCATCACCGGCTCAGCTCGGCCTCCCGCTCCCGCGACCATCACCGGCTCAGCTCGGCCTCCCGCTCCCGCGATCATCACCGGCTCAGCTCGGCCTCCCGCTCCCGCGACCATCACCGGCTCAGCTCGGCCTCCCGCTCCCGCGATCATCACCGGCTCAGCTCGGCCTCCCGCTCCCGCGACCATCACCGGCTCAGCTCGGCCTCCCGCTCCCGCGACCATCACCGGCTCAGCTCGGCCTCCCGCTCCCGCGACTTCGGCCGCAACGGCCAGCTCCAATGCCGGGTAAACGTAATAATGTCATCACGCAAGTTACGTGACGCCCCAAGCGTTGGAAAACGCGAGCAACACGATGACGTCACGACGCAAACGCGATGACGTCATCGCGCAAACCTCCGGACTGCCTAGTCAGTCCTCGTGGCGTCCCCACTGGGGAAAAGACCTGTTCCACGACTCTCCTGCATTGTTCTACGTTGTTTGCTGTATTTCATCTAATTCAACATTAAAATCCTGTTTGTTGTTCTTCCGAGTCAAGCTCCGGTATTTGTTAGGAATACACCTATTCCTACAGTGGGATCCTTTACGTCCACCTGAGAGGACAGTAATTGAGGACGGGTAACAGCTTTTCATAAAACTTCCAAATAACAGGAATTTTGATGGTAGAAGACGGTGAAGGGTTTTGATGGAATGATCCAATCGGTGAAGAGTTGAGCGGAGACATTGAAGTGGTTAGGAACGTCACACAGAAAGCCAGCATTGAGACAATGCCACCTTCTGACAGCATAAGAACGGTTTGATCTCGGCCTTTACAATGAAGTCCTGCACATCTCGCATGAATTTACACAATACTTTTTAAAAAAAAATTCATTCCTGGGATGTGGGCGTCGCTAGCAAGGCCGGCATTTATTACCCATCCCTAATTGAGAAGGTGGTGGTGAGCCGCCTTCTTGAACCGCTGCAGTCCGTGTGGTGAAGGTGCTCCCACAGCGCTGTTAGGGAGGGAGTTCCAGGATTTTGACCCAGCGACGATGAAGGAACGGCCGATATATTTCCAAGTCAGGATGGTGTGTGACTTGGAGGGGAACTTGGAGGTGGTGGTGTTCCCATGCAACTGCTGCCCTTGTCCTTCTAGGTGGAAGAGGTCGCGGGTTTGGGAGGTGCTGTCGAAGAAGTCTTGGCGAGTTGCTGCAGTGCATCTTGTAGATGGTACACACTGCAGCCACAGTACGCCGGTGGTGGAGGGAGTGAATGTTTAAGGTGGTGGATGGGGTGCTGATCAAGCGGGCTGCTTTGTCTTGGATGGTGTCAAGTTTCTTGTGTTGGAGCTGCACTCATCCAGGCAAGTGGAGAGTATTCCATCACACTCCTGACTTGTGCCTTGTAGATGGCGGAAAGGCTTTGGGGAGTCAAGAGGTGAGACACTCGCCACAGAATACCCAGCCTCTGACCTGCTCGTTACCACAGCATTTATGTGGCTGATTCAGTTAAGTTTCTGGTCAATGGTGACCCCCAGGATGTTGATGGTGGGGGATTCGGCAATGGTAATGCCATTGAATGTCAAGGGGCGGTGGTTAGACACTCTCTTGTTAGAGATAGTCATTGCCTGGCACTTGTGTGGCGCGAATGTTGCTATCCATTTAGTGTTACAGGAGGCAGTTGATTTCCTGATATTACACATCACCATGTGAAGAACCAGTATAAAGCAAATTATCATCTACTCCAATTTCAGCCCAAACTCTGACCGTATGGTTTTTTTTTATATAAATGTGATTTTTTTTTAAAGTTGGACTCACGACCCAATTTGATGATAACATCACAACAGCTTGATGAGGGAAGTTCCGAGAATTTGATCAATGCCACCTCCTCAGAGTGAAGCTGTGACTGGGATACCACACGGGCATCACGAACACAAACCCACATCCTACTCCGCAGAGTGGTAGAGGACTGAAGTACCAATGCACTGCACCACACGCCACCTACAGAACACTTTCAAAACATGTGGGGGGGGGGGGATAAAGACAAATCGCATCGCAAACAGAACACTTTGCTGATTCTGTCTTAATGTGGTTGTTTCACCAGTGAAAAGGACCCTAGCTAAACCTCTTCCTCCCCCCTTCAAGACTCTTCAAAACCTACCACTTTGACCAAGCTCTTGGTCGCCCCTCCTAACATCACTTCCTTTGGTTCAGTCTCAAATTTTTGTCTGATTTACGTTTCGGTGAAGCACCTTGGGACGTTTTCCTACGTTAAAAGCGCTATATAAATGCAAGTTGTTGTGCAGCCGTCTTAAGTCATATGCATTCTAGAATCTATTATTAAGGACGTGGTAACAGGGCACTTAGAAAATAATAAGATTGGGCAGAGTCAACACGGATTTATGAAAAGGAAATCGTGTTTGACAAATCTATTTTTTGAGGTTGTAACTAATAGAATAGATAAGGGGGAACCAGTGGGTGTGGTGTATTTGGATTTTCAGAAGGCTTTCGATAAGGTGCCACACGAGATTATTAAACAAAATTAGGGCTCATGGGATTGGGGGTAATAGACTAGCATGGATTGAGGATTGGTTAACGGACAGAAAACAGAGAGTAGGAATAAACGGGTCATTTTCGGGTTGGCAGGCTGTAACTAGTGGGGTACCGCAAGGATCAGTGCTTGGGCCTCAGCTATTCACAATCTACATCAATGATTTGGATGAGGGGACCAAATGTAATTTATCCAAGTTTGCTGATGATACAAAGCTGGGTGGGAATGTAAGTTGTGAGGAGGATGCAAGGAGGCTTCAAGGGGATATAGACAGGCTAAGTGAGTGGGCAAGAACATGGCAAATGGAATATAATGTGGAGAAATGTGAAGTTATCCACTTTGGTAGGAAAAGTAGAAAAGCAGAGTATTTTTTAAATGGTGAGAGATTGGGAAATGTCGGTGTTCAGAGGGACCTGGGTGTCCTTGTACACGAATCACTGAAAGTTAACATGCAGGTACAGCAAGCAATTAGGAAAGCAAATGGTATGTTGGCCTTTATTATAAGAGGATTTGAGTATAAGAGTAAAGACGTCCTGCTGCAATTATATAGGGCCCTGGTGAGACCACACCTGGAGTATTGTGCACAGTTTTGGTCTCCTTACCTAAGGAAGGATATACTTGCCATAGAGGGAGTGCAACGAAGGTTCACCAGACTGGTTCCTGGGATGGGGGGGATTGTCCTATGAGGAGAGATTGAGTAGACTAGGCCTATATTCTCTGGAGTTTAGAAGAATGAGAGGTGATCTCATTGAAACATACAAAATTCTTACAGGGCTTGACAGGGTAGATGCAGGGAGGATGTTTCCCCTGGCTGGGGAGTCTAGAACCAGGGGTCACAGTCTCAGGATAAGGGGTCGGCCATTTAGGACTGAGATGAGGAGAAATTTCTTCATTCAGAGGGCGGTGAATCTTTGGAATTCTCTACCCCAGAGGGCAGTGGAGGCTCAGTCGTTGAGTATATTCAAGACTGAGATCGATAGATTTTTGGATATTAAGCGAATCGAGGGATATGGCGATCGGGCGGGAAAGTGGAGTTGAGGTCGATGATCAGCCGTGATCTTATTGAATGGCGGAGCAGGCTCGAGGGGCTGAATGGCCGACTCCTGCTCCTAATTCTTATGTTATGTTCTTTTTCCTGTATTGTACACAAGCCCATAACCTCCAGGAGCATCGCCTTTTCATTCTTCTCATGTTCTCTTTGCAAATTAGAGATTTACTGCGTTTCTATTTCTCTTCTTACAACATCTTCTAGAAGATGAAAGCAGATGGACCTCGCATTTAATGTGGGAAACGCTGCTCTCAACCAGTAACAATGTAGAGCCAGCAGCCGGACTTATAATGCTGCCTGCGCATCACTGCACCCCTCACTTTGTGCAGCTGATTTTCCCCCCCTCCTTTCTCGACTTGTTTTATTCCTTCTTCCTCTCATGAAGTGCCTCGCCTTTCTTCCGGAGCTACAGCAGCAAAGCACTGGTCGCTTCCGGATAGCTCAGTGGGCAGCACTCTCGCCTGAGTCAGAAGGTTGTGGGTTTAAATCCCACTCCAGAGACTTGAGCACAAAATCTAGGATATCACTCTAGTGCAGTACTGAGGGAGCGCCGCACTGTCGGAGGGGCAGTACTGAGGGAGCGCCGCACTGTCGGAGGGGCAGTACTGAGGGAGCGCCGCACTGTCGGAGGGGCAGTACTGAGGGAGCGCCGCACTGTCGGAGGGGCAGTACTGAGGGAGCGCCGCACTGTCGGAGGGGCAGTACTGAGGGAGCGCCGCACTGTCGGAGGGGCAGTACTGAGGGAGCGCCGCACTGTCGGAGGGGCAGTACTGAGGGAGCGCCGCACTGTCGGAGGGGCAGTACTGAGGGAGCGCCGCACTGTCGGAGGGGCAGTCCTGAGGGAGTGCTGCACTGCCAGAGGTACCGTCTTTCGGGTGAGACGTTAAACAGAGGCCTCGTCTGCTCTCTCAGGTGAACGTAAAAGATCCCATGGCACTATTCTGAATAAGAGCAGGGGAGTTCTCCCCAGTGTCCTGGAGCCAATATTTATCCCTCAATCAGCATCACAAACAGATTATCTGATCATTTATCACATTGTTGTTTGTGGGATCTTGCGGTGTGCAAATTGGCTGCTGCGTTTCCTACATTACAACAGTGACTACACTTAAAAAATTACTTCATTGGCTGTAAAGCGCTTTGCGACGTCCTGAGGTTGTGAAAGGCGCTATAGAAATGCAAGTTCTTTCTTTCTGATGCAAAAGCATCAACAGCTCTCAGCGAAGTTAAAAGCCGAAGCCCTTCAGAGACTGGCAACGTACCAAATGTTGTGGGTTGGCCGTTGGGTAGGAAAGAGGGGAATGGAACATGACAATTACACTCTTGTTGCAGCTGACATGATTTGAGCCCAATTACAGACAAGTGTTCCTGATGGCCGAGGAGATGCCAATCACCGTGACTGACCCACGACCTGTTCTGGAGACAACTGACCCTCTGCAGTTGAAATTCTATCCCGTTACAGGAAGAGAAACCCTGGCGGCTGGACAGCTCAAAGCCAGAAAGCTTTAAGTACCTGCAGGCTACGACTTCGAAAATAGCTGAAGCACTGCTCACTGCGGAAAAGGTCTGTAAGACACATGTTGACCGCTTCGTTTTGACCTTTGAGTGGGTCAGATTCATTAGCAATTTACTTAAATCAATGGAGCATTACAGCAACCACTTTAAGGAAGTTGTAAATGTCAAATTATGTGCTTTACAACAAGCAATTAAAAAGTGACAAAGCTAACAGAACGGTTATTTGCAGGGATGACTAGACTTACTTTCTTGATGTC
Source organism: Somniosus microcephalus (assembly GCF_052327205.1). Classification (NCBI taxonomy): domain Eukaryota; kingdom Metazoa; phylum Chordata; class Chondrichthyes; order Squaliformes; family Somniosidae; genus Somniosus; species Somniosus microcephalus. Next base: position 3,739,918 of record NC_140988.1, on the reverse strand, counting down.
ATCTAAGGTGTTGACCTCAGGTGAGAGTCCGCCATGTACGCACAGGAACTGCTGGTTCATCAGGGCAGCCAATGGGAGGCAGTCAAAAGCGTCCATGCACGCATCGTATATTCGTTCTGAATATTTAATTTTACCTATTGGAGAGAAACAGATGTCACACAAGAGTTTTACTCTCAAAACTACAGCTGTACCAAGCTAATTGTTAGTGATTCCGATAGAATCAGAGCTATTCAGCCAGGCATGTCTGTGCAATTTCCGTGCAGGGCAAGTCCGAAAATAATCCCATTGCCCCGTTCTCCCCCAAAGCACAATTTAAAATGTTTACCCACTCTTCCCTTAAAAATGTAACGGCCTTTGTCTCAATGACTGGCTGTGGCAAAGTGGGGCTATAGTCTCGGGATAAGGGGTCGGCCATTTAGGACTGAGATGAGGAGGAATTTCTTCACTCCGAGGGTGGGGAATCTTTGGAATTCTCTGCCCCAGAGGGCTGTGGAGGCTCAGTCGTTGAGTATATTCAAGGCTGAGATCGATAGATTTTTGGACTCTAGGGGAATCGAGGGATATGGAGATCGGGCGGGAAAGCGGAGTTGAGGTCGAAGATCAGCCATGATCTTATTGAATGGCGGAGCAGGCTCGAGGGGCCGAATGGCCGACTCCTGCTCCTAATTCTTATGTCCTTATTCTATGCTTTAATAACCAATACTGGCCCACTGAAGACTAGAATACTCTGCACAGTTCCAGTCTCCATATGATCAAAAGGATACGCAGGCACTGGGGAAGATGCAAAAAGATTTACAAGGATGACATTGGAACTGAGAGGTTATAACGATCAGGAAAGACTGAACAGGCTGGGGCTCTTTTCTCTAGAAAAGAGAAGGCTGAGGGATGACCTGATAGAAACTTTTAAAATGATGAAGGGGTTCGATAGGGTCGACGCAGAGAAGATGTTTCCACTTGTGGGAGCGACCCAAACTAGGGGCCATCAATATAAGATAGTCACTAATAAATCCAAAAGGGAATTCAGGAGAAACTTCTTTCCCCAGAGAGTGGGGAGAATGTGGAACTCGCTACCACAGGGAGTGGTCGAGGTGAATAGTATCGATGTATGTAAGGGAAATCTAAACAAGGACATGCAAAAAGATTTACAAGGATGACACTGGGAGAAGGGAATCGTAGTAAATGTTGATAGGATGAGATGAAGAGAGGTGGGAGGAGGCTCGTGTGGAGCATAAACTAATCTGAAATCTCTAAACCGAACAGTCAAAAAACTCAAAATGTGACACAGGTTGAGACCGCAATGCTAGACTGCGTGGTTATTACAGGCAGCAGAAAACCTATCCCAGTTTCAGAAGCAAAATGCATTTTTTCCAGCTAATTATCAAAGATATTGGTGTGTAGTGAGTGGCAGACTTAGATGAATGGATGGATGATGTTTTTTGGAGACCTGTTCACCACACTCTCTCGTTGAGAAGGCAGGTCGATGCCAGGCCACAGACTGGAGCTAGTCTCAAAAAAGCCATGAACTCGATCACTGCTTGGGACAACCAATATAGGGGCATGCTCGAGTTTTATGACTTGGAAAAGTAAATCAACACAAGGCAAAAACATCACCGTTTCTCCAGGGGCCTAAAGCATTTCTATGGAAAATTATTTGAAATGCAATATGGTAAAGATATAAATGAATGAAAAGAAATTTTTAAAGTGAAAGTAATTACAGTTGGCACACAAGGCAGTTATTATTTCCACACTGCTCTGAAGCAAAAAGACCAAGCTAGCAATTAACAGCTGGTGACTGATACCACAGGACAACAGCCTGTATTTATATAGCGCCTTTAACGTAGTAAATCGTCCCAAGGCGCTTCACAGGAGCGATTATCAGGCAAAATTTGACACCGAGCCACATAAGGAGATATTAGGACAGGTGACCAAAAGCTTGGTCAAAGAGGTCGGTTTTAAGGAGCGTCTTAAAGGAGGAGAGGCGAAGAGGTTTAGGGGGGTAATTCCAGAGCTTAGGACCCAGGCAGCTGAAGGCACGGCCGCCAATGGTGGAGCGATGGAAGTGGGGGATGCTCAAGAGGCCAGAATTAGAGGAGCGCAGAGATCTCGGAGGGTTGTGGGGCTGGAGGAAATTAGAGATAGGGAGGGGCGAGGACACGGAGGGATTTGAACACAAGGATGAGAATTTTAAATCTGAGGCGTTGCCGGACTGGGAGCGAGCACAGGGAAGCATTGGAGAGCATGAGCGGTACAATTCAAAGGAAGGGAACTTTTCAAAAGGTGCCGGTCCCAAGGAGGTTAGAGTGCTGCACAGACCAGCTCGTACGCATGACACTAAACTATATGCACCATAGGTCACATCAGCATCTCCATGTGCAGAGATCGTACACAAGTGTCTTTTGATTCATGCAATGAAAATAATTTAGAAAAGGATTCTCAAAAGTGCTCGAATACTAAGAATGTCTCATGTGATCCTTTCACAGGAGCATGGAGAAGCCATCGATCAGGCATAACTGCAGAAAACGCTGGAAACACTCAGCAGGTCAGGGCAGCATCCGTAGAGAGAGAAACAGGGTCAACGTTTCGGGTCGAAGACCCTTCGTCAGAACTGGAAAAAAAGCAGGAAAAGGGACAGATTTTAAAGCAAGTGGGGGCTGGGAAAAGGGGGAGGGGATGAAAGAACAACAGGGAAGGTCAGTGATAGGATAGAAAGCAGGAGAGGTTAAGGATAGAAAGCGGGAGAGATTAAGAGACATTGAGATATTCAAGGAACAAAGGATGGCTCTAGACGATAGCAAAATACTGCGGATGCTGGAAATCCGAAACAACTACAGAAAATGCTGGAAAAACTCAGCAGGCCCGGCAGCATCCGTGGAGAGAGAAAGAGAGTCAACGTTTCAGGTCGAAACCCTTCGCCAGGACTAAGAAAAAAAGGCAGGAAATGAAACAGATGAAGATGGCTCTGGATGAAGTGTGAATGGCGCTGGCAGAATGAGGGGCAGCTGCCCTGTGGGGGGGGGGGGGGGGGGGGGGGGGGAAGAAAAAAGCCCCGACAAAAGTGTGGATTAAAAAAAAGAGAAAATCTATATATATATATATATATATATATGATAGGGGCCGAGGTTATGATCTGAAATTGTTGAACTCTATGTTGAGTCCGAAGGCTGTAAAGTGCCTAATCGAAAGATGAGGTGCTGTTCCTCGAGCTTACGCTGAGCTTCTGTGGAACAATGTAAGAGCCCGAGGACGGTGAGGTCTGAGTGGGAGTGGGGCGGTGAATTAAAGTGACAGGCGACCGGAAGCTCGGGGTCACCCTTACAGACTGAACGGAGGTGTTCCGCAAAGTGGTCCCCAATCTGCGTTTGGTCTCCCCAATGTAGAGGAGACCGCATCGTGAGCAGCGAATACAGTATACTAGATTGCAAGAAGTACAAGTAAATCGCTGTTTCACCCGGAAGGGGTGTTTGGGGCCCTGGACAGTGGGAAGGGGGCAGGTATAAGGGCAAGTGTTGCATCTCCTGCGCTTGCTGGGGTGGTAGAGGAGTGGACTAGGGTGTCACGGAGGGAGCGGTCCCTACGGAATGGTGAAAGGGGAGGTGAGGGGAAGATGCGTTTGGTGGTGGGATCATGATGGAGGTGGCAGAATTGGCGGCGGATGATCCACTGAATGTGGAGGCTGGTGGGGTGAAAGGTGAGGACAAGGGGAACTCTATCGTGGTTCCGGAAGGGAGGGGCAGGGGTGAGGGCAGAAGTGCGGGAGATAGAATGGACACAGTCAAGGGCCGTGTCAACCACAGTAGAGGGGAATCCTCGGTTGAGGAAAAAGGAAGACATGTCGGAAGCACTGGTGTGGAAGGTGGCATCGTCAGAGCAGATGCGGCGGAGACGGAGAAACTTGGAGAATGGAATAGAGTCCTTACAGGGGGCGGGGTGGGAGGAAGTGTAGTCCAGGTAGCTGTGGGAGTCAGTGGGCTTGTAGTGAATGTTGGTCAATAACCTATCCCCAGAGATGGAGACGGAGAAGTCGAGGAAGGGAAGGGATGAGTTGGAGATGGACCATGTGAAGGTGAGGGAAGGGTAGAAATTGGAAGCAAAGTAAATGAACTTGTCTAGTTCAGGGCGAGAGCAGGACACTGCACCGATACAGTCATCGATGTACCGGAAACAGAGGTGAGGGAGGGACCCGAGTAGGACTGGTGGAACAAAGAATGTTCCACATATCCCACGAAAAGGCAGGCATAGCTAGGGCCCATGCGGGTTCCCATAGCAACACCTTTGCTTTGGAGGAAGTGAGTGGAGTCAAAGGAGAAGTTGTTCAATGTGAGAACAAGTTCAGCCAGGCGGAGGAGGGTGGATGGGGACTAGTTGGGCCTCTGGCAAACCATCTGGCAAACAGGAGTGTGCCCTACAGCGTTAAACAACAACACCCACGCTCTAATCAATCAGCAGCCCAAATATACACATCGCAGATATTATTTAGTGATGAATGAGCCAGAGAACGATGAACAAACGTCACTGGTTGAACAGAGTTAACCAGCGATGGGTGACGGAAAGAAGTCTCATGTTGAACATCTCCCAAGTGGCCTCAGGACAAGGCTTCCGACAGAGATGGCTGGAACCCGAGCATCACATCGCACCGGCAACACGCCCACAGAATGCAAGGGATGAGTAAATGGGGCTCTGCACTGCAGTCTGCCATTGAACTGGGAGAAACACCAGTGATGGTGACCACGGTTTTTGCAGACTACAGGCAACAATGCAAACACTTCTGACAAAGTCTCCCACTGCTGATCCGGGTGCTGTGGAGTCCAAAACACAGAGGTTGTCAAAATCAACTTTTATTTACTTAGAATCAAAGACGGATTGAAAAGACCTCAGAGACTCAATGACCCCTGACTCGCAGGAGAGGAGTTCCAGCAATGCAAGGAGATGGGGTTGAGCAACAGCAATGTCGGTGTCGATCCTGCAGGACCCCAGCTTCTGTAATCTCTGCTTGTAATTTAACACCTGGAGTCAGGCCATCAGTCTGGTAAATCTATGCTGCACTCTCTCTCTCCAGGACCGCAGGATGCCCCAAAGCGATTTACAGCCAACAGAGCACTTTTGAAGCATAGTCACTGTTGTAATAATGGAAATGTGGCAGCCAATTCACGCACAGCAAGATCCCACGAACAGCAATGTGATAATGACCAGATAATCTGTTTTTAGTGATGTTGATTTGAGAGATAAATATGGAGGTCAAACTCCAAACCATCGTTAACACTTTCACCGAAGTGTACGAGAGCATGGGTCTTACATTAAACATCCGTAAGACAAAGGTCCTCTACCAACCTGCCCCCACCACACAGTACTGCCCCCGATTATCAAAATCCACGATAAGGCCTTGGACAACGTGGACCATTTTCCATACCTCGGGAGCCTACTGTCAACAATGGCAGATGTTGATGATGAAGTCCAACACCGCCTTCAGTGTGCCAGTGCAGCCTTCGGTCGCCTGAGGAAGAGAGTGTTTGAAGACCAGGACCTCAAACCCGGCACTAAGCTCATGGCCTGCAGAGCAGTAGTGATACCCGCCCTGCTGTATGCCTCAGAGACATGGACCATGTACAGCAGGCACCTCAAAGCACTGGAGAGGTACCACCAACGCTGCCTCCGCAAGAACCTGCAAATCCATTGGCAGGATAGGCGCACCAACGTCAGTGTTCTTGCTCAGGCCAACATCCCCAGCATCGAAGCTCTGACCACGCTCGATCAGCTCCGATGGACGGGTCACATCGTCCGCATGCCCGATACGAGACTCCCAAAACAAACGCTCTACTCGGAGTTCCGGCACGGCAAGAGAGCCCCAGGTGGGCAGAGGAAACGCTTCAAGGACACCCTCAAAGCCTCCTTGAAAAAGTGTAACATCCCCACCGACACCTGGGAATCCCTGGCCCAAGACCGCACAAAGTGGAGGAGAAGCATCTGGGAAGGCGCCGAACACCTCGAGTCTCTTCGCCGGGAGCAAGCGGAAGCCAAGCGCAGGCAGCGCAAGGAGCGCACGTCAACCCAAGCGCCCCACCCGCCCGCCCCTTCAACCACCGTCTGCCCCACCTGTGACAGAGACTGTAGGTCCCGCATTGGGCTCACCATTCAGCTGAGAACTCATTTTTAATGTGGAAGCAAGTCATCCTCGGTTCCGAGGGACTGCCTAAGAAGAAGAAATATTGGCCCCAGGGCATGGAGGAGAACTCCCCTGCTCTCCTTCGAAATAGTGGCCGGAGATTTAACAGGATTCATCATCATTAAACAAATAAATTAATTTATTTTGGGGCTAACATTCATAAATAAATTTTAATACGGTGGTTGGGGGGGGGGGGGGGGGGGGGGGGGGGGACGTCTGTATTGCTATCGCTCACTTGTTTACTTGCATCTATTTTTAATTAAAAGTTTGCCCACAGACGGAAATCTGGTCCCGTGTGGTCCTATAAAATGTCAATGATGTAACTCGAGACACCTGCCGATTTTGATGGTAATGTTTTGGATAACTTCGGGCGTGCTGCATATTTATTGAAAATTGTTTAACCCGTTCATCATGAATATTTATAAAAGAGGGGGTGGGTGCTGGGAGACATACACTTCACAGTAAAAATAGTTTGTAATGTTTCCTAGTCTTGCTGCTGACAAGGTATTAGCGTTTGGTATAATGTATTCTGATGTTTTCTACCTTAAACCTCCTCCAGCCCTACAACCCTCCGAGATCTCGGCGCTCCTCTGATTCTGGCCTCTTGCGCATCCCTGGTTTTAATCGCTCCACCATTGGCGGCCGTGCCTTCAGCCGCCCAGGCCCCACGTTCTGGATTTCCCTCCCTAAACCTCTCCGCCTCTCTCTCCTTCTTTAAAAGCAACTTCTCTGACCCAAGCTTTTGGTCACCTGTGTCAAAACTACATTAAAGGCGCTATATAAATGCAAGTTGCTGTTGATGTCTGCAGCACCAAACCAATTCAGATTCCACTAAGTAATCGATACCCCAAGGCTGAACCTTTATAAAGCGCTGGTTAGGCCACAACTGGAGTATTGTGTCCAGTTCTGGTCACCACACTTTAGGAAGGATGTGAAGGCCCTTGAGAGGGTGCAGAGGGGATTTACCAGAATGGTTCTGGGGATGGGAGATCTTAGCTACAAGGACAGGTTGGAGAAGCTGGATTTGTTTTCATTAGAGCAAAGGAGGTTGAGGGGTGATTTGAGAGAGGTGTACAAGATTATGACAGGTTTGGATAGGCTAGACGGGGAAAGGCTGTTCCCACTAGTTGATGGTACAAGGACTAGGGGACACAGATTTAAGGTTTTGAGCAAGAGATACAGGGGGGACGTGAGGAAAAACTTTTTTACGCAGTGAGTGGTGAGGACCTGGAACTCGCTGCCGACGGAAGTGGTGGAAGCGGAGACACTCGATGTTTTCAAGGGGAGACTGGATAGGCACTTGAGGGAAATAAACTTGCAGGGCTACGGGGATAGAGCAGGGGGATTGGGACTGAAATAAAACAGAAAATGGCAGAGGATAATCCGTTGAATGTGGAGGCCGGTGGGGTGAAAGGTGAGGACAAGGGGAACCCCATCGTGGTTCCGGGAGGGAGGGGCAGGGGTGAGAGCAGAAGTGCGGGAAATAGAATGGACACGGTAGAGGGGAATCCTCGGCTGAGGAAAAAGGAAGACATGTCGGAAGCACTGGTATGGAAGGTGGCATCGTCGGAGCAAAGGCGGCGGAGACAGAGAAACTGGGAGAATGGAATAGAGTCCTTACAGGAAGCAGGGCGGGAGGAAGCGTAGTTCAGGTAGCTGTGGGAGTCAATGAGCTTTTATCTTTTTTCCCCCCATTTTTTTCCCTCTCTCTCTCTCACGTCAGCTGTTGATGATACTGCCAGTGCCATTTACACTTCATCTAGAGCCATCTTTTGTTTCTTTACTTGTCCCATTACCATCTCCTTTCGCCTCGCACCATCATCCCCTTGGTCATTTAATCTCTCCTGCCTTCCACCCTATCACAGACCTTCCCCTTTGTTCTTTCCTCCCCTCCCCCCTTTCCCTGCCCCCACACTTGCTTAAAAACCTGTTCCATCTCCAGCTTTTTCCAGTTCTGACGAAGGGTCATCGACCTGAAACGTTAACTCTGTTTCTCTCTCCACAGATGTTGCCTGACCTGCTGAGTGTTTCCAGGGTTTTCTGTTTTTATTTCAGATTTCCAGTATCCGCAGTGTTTTGCTTTTGTATTCGGGGAATGGGACTGACTGGATTGCTCCAGAGAGCCGGCACGGACTCGATGGGCCGAATGGCCTCCTTCTGTGCTGTTATGCCTCGATGAAATGACAATAGCTGGGTTTGCACGGGTGCTGCTCAGCGAGGCTCGGACAGCAAGGTTAACAGTAGCAGGGAGCAAGTTCTGTGAGCTGATCCCTCCGTCGTAGAGACTTTTGATTTGCAACAAAAAAAACTCTCAACTTTTTTTTTGACAACTTGACTTGGCAGCGGAACAATGAACACTCAGCCCAAGGCTCCTGGGGGCAGTGGAGTTGTTCTAACATGCACGAGGAAGTCAAGCAAACTATGCACCACTGTTTCTTAACCTGCCCCATTACCACCTCCTTTTGCCTTGAATATCTCTTAATGTCTCTTAACCTCTCCTGCCTTCTATCCTATCACAGACCTTCCCTTTGTTCTTTCATCCCCTCCCCCCTTTCCCAGCTCCTACACTTGCTTAAAAATCTGTTCCATTTCCTGCTTTTTTCCAGTTCTGACGAAGGGTCATCGACCTGAAACGTTAACTCTGTTTCTCTCTTCACAGATGCTGCCTGACCTGCGGAGTTTCTCCAGCATTTTCTGTTTCTATTTCAGATTTCCAGCATCTGCAGTGTTTTCTTTTTGTACGCACCACTGTGAATACTCTTCATAAATACCAGGCGGACACTGTGGAGCGATGCCAAAGTATTGCATTCTTTCTGGTTGATGATAGTTCTCACGCACCTTTCCACATGTTGAGAATCTTTGAGAAGCAGTTTGTTGGCAGCAAGAAAGATACAATCGCAATATTGGGTGTCCGCCTTCATCTCTAGCTGGGATTTATTTTTAGAAACAAGAAAAACAAAGGGCAAGGAGACAGTAATTCTCCAGCTCAAAAAACCTGACCCGGTTTCTCACTGTCTTGCCACAAGCTTGAATAAATTTTACACTACTCGTGCCAATACTGCTGCCCTCGCTCGCATCGTGTGTGTCAGCTGCACCAGAAAACAGATGTGCTACTTCGGAACTTCACAAACCAGCACAGATAACCTCCAAAATGAAATGAGGCTTTAGAAGAGGTTTTGTGGGCATATCAGCCACACACCACCAGCAGTTACTTCAAACTAATTTTAACTTTTTTTTGTGCGCACTTTATGGCATGAACATGTCACAGAATCACACAGCACGGAAGGAAGCCATTCGGCCCATCGTGCCTGTGCCAGCTCTTTGAATGAGCTCTCCAATTAGTCCCACTCCCTCCTGCTCTTTCCCCAGAGCCCTGCAAATTTTTCCTTTTCAAATATTGATCCAATTCCCTTTTGAAAGTTACTATTGAATCTGCTTCCACCGCCCTTTCAGGCAGCGCGTTCCAGATCACAACAACTCGCTGCGTAAAAAACATTCTCCTCATCTCCCCTCTGCCTTTTTTTGCCAATTATCTTAAATCCGTGTCCTCTGGTTACCGACCCTCCTGCCAGTGGAAAGTTTCTACTTATTTTACTCTCTTAAAACCCTTAGGTTTTGAACACCTCTATTAAATCTCCCCTTAACCTTCTCTGCTCTAAGGAGAACGACCCCAGCTTCTCCAGTCTCTCCACATAACTGAAGTCCCTCATCCCCGGCACCATTCTGGTAAATCTCCTCCGCACCCTCTCCAAGGCCCTGACATCCTTCCTAAAGTCTGGTGTCCAGAATTGGAGACAAAACTCCAGCTGGGGCCTATAAAGGTTTACAATAACAACATGGATTCTGATCATTAATCTTCAGTCACTGCAGAAGCATTCTTAACACAACAGAAATGAGATGCAATCCGTACTCACATTCCTGTTTAAAGGTGAAATACTCCGTCAAATGCCGACATTCATGGTTCCCACGAAGTAAAAACAAGGTTTTTGGATACAAGATTTTCAAGGCCCAAAGGTACAGCACGCACTGAAAAGTAAAATAAACCTCAGTGAGTCAGGATAACCAAAGAGCACTGTACACATTAGTGAGCAGAGTCCTCCCAAACTCCTGACCTCTACCACCTAGAATGACATGGGCATGGGCAGCAGGCGCATGGGAACACCACCACACCATCCTGACTTGGAAGTATATCGGCCATTCCTTCATCGTCGCTGGGTCAAAATCCTGGAACTCCCTCCCTAACAGCACTGTGGGAGCACCTTCACCACACGGACTGCAGCGGTTCAAGAAGGTGGCTCACCACCACCTTCTCGAGGGCCACTAGGGATGGGCAATAAATGCCGGCCTTGCCCGCGATGCCCACATCCCAGGAACGAATTAAATAAAAGTAAGCTTAGCTCACCACGGAAAATATGGCCAAAGACCTGAAAAGCTCACTGTACACCAGCAGGGATCGCTATTAGCCCATGGAAAGCTTCAGGGGAGAGTGGTTAATTACAAACGGCAAACTAAGCTTTTTCTTGTAAAACCTGTAGGGATGAGACAGTGTCACCTGACGGGAACAGAAAAACATTAAGGCAAGTTCCTTCAGGTACTACAAACATGATAACTGTAGTGTCCGAGTATAATAAATAATACACGGACTGCAGGAGAACAATAATAACAGGTATTTACTGAACAGAGGGTAACTTAAGACTGAAATACAGAAGCCTGCTATGGCTTTATATACAGGGGTGGTCACTGCCGGTACTGCAGTATAGAATCAGTTCTTCTCTTAAAGGTACATACACAACAATTCCTCCCCTTTTAGATAAACAGTACATAACATTCATTTAACAACTAAATAATAACTAATTACAATTACAATTTTCTCTGTACTATATACATCAACTGAAATAATCATTTATAAGTTCAGTCTTTGAGGAGGCTTCCTGATCCTGACTGGATAGCGCCTTTCTCGAGTATCCTGTTCTTGCGGCGGAGTTGATTCTGGCTCATTGTCATTGGTTGGTTCGTCAGCTTCCAATACCACTGCTTCTGAGGTAGACGCAATCTGTACTTCGGGTTGATTACCAGGTGCACCTGCTCGTGGTATGGGTTTGGCTTGTTCCTGTGACTTTAGAATCTGGTCAGCATGGCGTCTCACGATGCTCTCTCCAACGTCCACTGTGTACATTAGTGGTCCCTGCTGTGTGCATATCGTTCCTGGCTGCCATTTTTCTGTTCGGTAGTCGCGGGCCAAGACTGGTTGCCCTATCTTGAAGCTCCTGGTTGGCTTCTCATTTATGTGCTGGAATTGCTTATCCTCAACATCTCGTCTTATGTTTGGTTTGAGCAAATCCAGGCAACATCTTAGCCTTCGGTTGAAGAACATTACCGCTGGAGCTTCGTTGGTGACTGCATGTGTCGCATTCCGGTAAGCAAACAAGAAATTATCCACCTTGTGTTGTAGTGGTATGTCGTCATTATACATTGCCTTTATGGCCTTTTTAAAGGTCTGAACAAACCTCTCAGCCAATCCATTTGTGGCTGGATGATATGGGGCAGATGTGTAATGTTTCACCCCATTATTCCTCAGAAACCTCCGGAAATCCTCGGACACAAACTGTGGCCCATTGTCGGAGCAAATCTATTCTGGCAAGCCATTCCTGGCGAAGATGGTCCGTAGGACTGCAATAGTTTTCTCCGTGGTGGTGGAGGACATTTTGATGACCTCTGGCCATTTCGAATGGGCGTCCACAGCGATTAGGAGCATTGAGTCCATAAATAGACCAGCAAAATCAACGTGTACCCGTTGCCATGGAGATGAGGGCCACTCCCATTGATGTAGCGGGGCCTGTGGTGGAGCGTTTTGGACCTTCTGGCATCCTGTGCATCTCTTGGTCATATCCTCGATTTCTTGATCGATTCCCGGCCACCACACAAACGCCCTGGCTAGGCTCTTCATTTTTACCCCTCCCAGATGACCCTCATGAAGCTCATAGAGCACTCTATCTCTCAACTTGGGTGGAATTACCACTTGGGATCCACACATCAAGGTCCCCCGGCACACTGACAGCTGTTCTCTCCTTGGTGAGAATGCTGGCAACAGTGAGTCGCCATGTGCTGGCCATCCCTTCACCGTCAAATCATAGACCCGAGAGTGTGTCGGGTCATTTCGGGTTTCCTTCTCTATACTTGAGTTTGTAACAGGTAGACATTCGACTATGGTCGCATGGGATATCTCAACAGGGTCCACTGCAGGTGCTTCCTCTACCTTAGGCAACGGTAGGCGCGACAGCCCATCAGCGTTTCCATGCTGTTTCGTACCCTTGTACTCTATGTCGTACTGATGTGCCCCTAGAAAAAGTGACCATCTTTGCAGCCGTTGCGCCGTCATCACCGGAACGCACTTCTTTGGGTTAAAAATGGAGACCAGGGGCTGATGATCAGTCAGTAGGGTGAATTTCTGCCCGTGCAGATAGTGATTGAACTTCTTCACCCCCCACACCAGGCTGAGGGCCTCCCTGTCAATCTGGGCGTAGTTACGCTCGGCTGAGGTTAACGAGCGCGACGCAAAGGCTATTGGCCTCTCTGAACCGTCAAGGAATTTGTGTGACAGCACCGCTCCGATGCCGTAGGGAGACGCATCACATGCTAACCGAATCGGTAGTGTTGGATTGTAGTGGGCCAATACTTCTTTTGAAGTGATTAGGCATTTACATTTCTGAAAGGCACGCTTACACTCATCACTCCATTTCCATGTTACTCCAGTTTGCAGTAGGGCGTTCAGTGGGTGCAGAATTGTAGATAAATTCGGCAAGAACTTATGGTAGTACTTCACCAACCCGAGGAACGACCTCAGTTACGACACATTTTCCGGTGCTGGAGCCTTGACTACAGCCTCAATCTTGTCCGGCGACTTATGCAGCCCTTCCTCATCAATCATGTGGCCACAATACGAGATTTGTCTCCTGAAGAACTCGCATTTGGGGCAGTTGGCTCGTAGCCCATATTCCTGTAATCTCGTGAGCACCTGCTCCAGGTTGGCAAGGTGTTCACTGTCATTTTCGCCCGTAACCAGAATGTCGTCCAAATAACACTGGGTCCCCGGGATCCCTTGCAGGACTTGTTCCATCGCCCTCTACCAAATAGCCGGGGCTGATGCTACCCCGAATACCAGTCGATTGTACTGGTAAAGGCCTTTGTGAGTGTTTATCGTGAGGTATTTCCTAGATGCTTCTTCCACCTCCATTTGTAGATACGCTTGGGCCAGATCAATCTTTGTAAAGTGTTTCCCTCCAGATAGTGAGGCGAAAATATCTTCTATCCGTGGAAGTGGATATTGTACTGTGTGCAGGACTGGGTTCACAGTTACCTTGAAGTCCCCACAGATGCGAACCTTCTTCGGTTCCCCAGGCGAGCTGCTCAATGATTTCTTCATTACAGGAACGATGGGTGTGGCCCACTCGCTCCAGTCCACCTTGGACAGCACACCCGAATGCTCCAGACTCTCCAGCTCTGCTTCAACGGCTGGGCGGATCGCGTAAGGTACCGGTCTGGCCTTAAAAAATTTTGGGTTTGCGTTATCTTCGATTTTTATCGTTGCCGTTACTCCTTTTAGAGTCCCAAGTCCTTGTTGGAACACCTCTTTCGCGTCAGTTAGAATCTTTGACAGTCGTCCAGGTGTGACGTCATCATCCTTTTTATCAGTCACAGTTAGCGCCTGAATGGAATGCCAATCCAATTGCATTTTTCGGATCCATTCACGTCCCAATAATGGTGGTCCTCCATCTGGTAGTATATATAGATACAGTTTCTGTGTTTCCTTGCCGTTGTATTCAACTGGCACCCTTATTTTTCCTCTGGGGTAGACTTTTTGCCCCGTGTATGTCTTCAATACAATGGACGTGTCCTTCAAGGGTATGTGTGAGAATAGCCGCTCATAGTCTTGTCGATTCATGACAGTTAGGGCTGATCCTGTGTCCAATTCCATCTTTACTGGGGACCCTGCTATCATGAGGGTGACCCAAATGGTTCGGTGATCCTCCTTTGCGATCACGTTGTGTAACTTTAGACAACTTAGTCTCCTGCTCCCGGAGTCATCACTCTCGTGATCTTCCGAACTACTGTCTGTCAATTTCTTTACTTTCTTGTACTTTTCCTTAGTAATTCTTGTAGTGTTGGTTTTCTTTCCCGACCTGCAGACTCTTGCTATGTGTCCCATTTTCCCACATTGCCTGCATACTTTGTCCTTAAACCAGCAGTCCTTCTGATCATGGGTTGTTCTGCCGCAGCGATAGCACTTTTCTGCTCCATACGCCATTTCGTTAGCGCTGCATTCTTGTGGTTTCTGTTGTATTTCCGCAGCTCCCCGTGCTGCTGCTTCGTAGGAAACTGCCACGCTGAAAGCCTGTTCTAGCGTCAGGTCCTTTTCCGAAAGTAGTCGTTTCTGGGTTCCTTCACTCTGGAGCCCGCAGACAAACTGATCCCGTAAGGTGTCTGCCAGTCCTGCTCCGAACTGGCAGTGCTTCGGTAAGTTGCGTAGTTCCGTAAGATAGTCAGCATTGCTCTCATCTTCGTGCTGGTTTCTTTTATGGAACTTGAATCTTTCTGCTATCAGCAGCGGTGTAGGGTTTAGGTGTTCCTGTAAGGTATTAACAATCTCTTCAAAACTTTTCTCCATTGGTTTAGCTGGGGTAATTAAATTCCGCAATAGGCCGTACGTTCTCGCGCCCATCAAATTGAATAATACCGACGCCTTCTTTCCATCGGCCACCTCATTTGCCTTGCAGTACACTTCAATTCTTTCCACATACGTGGTCCAGTCTTCTACCTCGTTGTCGAAAGCAGTGATACTGCCACTTTTCGGCATCTTGGGTGATTTAAAATGGCGACTCCCGCGCTTTTTCTTCTTCACCAATGGATTAAAATGGCGCCTCCCGCGCTTTTCCTTCTTCCCCAATGGAATAAAATGGCGCCTCCCGCGCTTTTCCTTCTTCCCCTTGCTGCCACGCTGCTCCAAGCGTTCTGCAGGGTAATGGCGGCGACCCGCGGCTTCGGCGCGTCTCACTTTTCCTTCCCCTTGTTTTATTTTCGCTACGCTGCCCGATTCTTGAGCACCAACCGCGCCCTGTGTGCTCCACCCTCTCTCTCTCTCTTTTCCTCCCGACGACGCTGCACGGCCCCTTTGCAGAGCCGCTCGATCGAGCTCGAGCCCGCCGCAGTCCGGAAGGGTCAACGCACTACCTGCTACCAGCACGATTTGCTGGAACACCTTGACTGGGGAGCCAAGCCCAGCTCTCCACGGCCTCTCCTGCAACTCTCCGAACTACGATGAATCCTTGGGCGGTTGCCCGCGGTCGACGCCTGTTGTTCTGACTTCGACCTCCAAAAGCTTCTTCTCAGGGAAAGATCCCCGTGAGGTGATGCAGTACTGCAGGTGAGTTCGAACCTGTTCGTCGCCAATGTAGTGTCCGAGTATAAATAATACATGGACTGCAGGAGAACAATAATAACAGGTATTTACTGAACAGAGGGTAACTTAAGACTGAAGTACAGAAGCCTGCTATGGCTTCATATACAGGGGTGGTCACTGCCGGTACTGCAGTATAGAATCAGTTCTTCTCTTAAAGGTACATACACAACAATAACCAAACAGTAACTAACTACCTCTTTGACCACCTGCCCGAATACCTTGTGTGGCTCGGTGTCAAATTTTGTTTGAAAACACTGAAGCGCCTTGTGAAGTTTTACTACGTTAAACTTGCTGTTTAAATGCAAGTTGTTGGATTTTTCAATGCAGTTGTGATTCAATGTGACGATTTCGGTTACCAATCTGGTGCATTTCCCCTATTTTGAGTCGAGTCTTCGAGCTGGCTTTTCACCTCGTCATTCACTCTTTGCTGAGAAGTCTCATTCGATTGTACAGAAGCCATTGCAAAAACGCTTCACTCCTTCACACAGCCGATTACTGCAGTGGTGGGAATCAATCGCATTCCTTCTTATTTTGCTTTCTCTTACTCTGGCAAAACTAAATCAAATGGATATCGGCTGCATATCGTGACCCCGCTATTCCCGGCCAGAGTGGAGATGATTGGGTAGTTCCCCCGTCAATCACACCTGCTGTAAGTGACTGGGACTGGTTTCACGTACATAACTTATATTATGCAACAATCTTCCACTCACTGCATTTCGTTGGAGAAATAATCCTGCTATTACCGGGAGAAGTTGCTGTAGTCTCAGTCAGGAGTTTTCTTTTGCTGTAGTTCACAGGGACTCTTTTTAAACAGACTCTGTAGACTGTTTGTGGTAGTGTGATGTTGAAATAGACTGCAGACTGTTTGGTGTAGTGTGCTGAGTAAATAGACTCTGTTTGCTTTAAGACCTGCTGCAAGTCCTATCCCACCTCATTGGCTGACACAGTCGTGTCAACAGACACTCTGGTGGATATTTGGTGATTGGCCTCATTTCTGCCAACCAACCACTAACTTTATGCTGCATGGACAGCAAGGTGCAACATTTAGAAGTTTAAAGGCGCTAAGCAACAGACATGCACTGGACGCAAATCTTTTAATTATATATAAACAGAAGCGACACGAAAAATAATGTGGGCCTTAATAGCATTTCACATTTCATGAAGATATCTTCGACTTCCACTGACCCTACCCATCAGTATTTTAATTAGCCCGAAAAGAGCATCTTGAAGAGTGCCTTGAGAGTCTGGCTAGACGCAGGGTCACAGTCGAGAGAGAGTTAATGAGCCTGACCAGATGAAGAATGCTTCAGTGAGCAGACACTCATTATTCCAACGGCTTCAAGTGAACTCTATTTCTAATGCGCATATTAATTTTAGTTCCCACACGGTCTTCAGCTCATCAAGTCCAACACGGCAGGTCACCCCAATATTAATAAACACAAGTTTGTTAGCAAAACACAAGTGGGAAAAAAAATTGTGATAATTGCCTGCAATTACTTGGCTTTTGAGAGGAAATATCCTGGTGAAACACCGAGACTCCACTCGCCCCTCTGCTCGATAAATCGGAACCCCCTCCCCTCGGTAAATCGGAGCCCCCTCCCCTCGGTAAATCGGAGCCCCCTCCCCTCGGTAAATCAGAGGATTCCCCCGCCCCTCGGTAAATCAGAGGCTCCCCCTCCCCTCAGTAAATCAGAGCCCCATCCCCTCGGTAAATCAGAGGATTCCTCCTCCCCTCGGTAAATCAGAGGCTCCCCCTCCCCTCGGTAAATCAGGGCCCCCTCCCCTTGGTAAATCTGAGCCCCCTCCCCTCGGTAAATCGGAGCCCCCTCCCCTCGATAAATCAGAGGGTCCTCCCCTCCCCTCGGTAAATCAGGGCCCCCTTCCCTCGGTAAATCAGAGGAACCCCTCCCCTCGGTAAATCAGAGGATCCCCCCGCCCCTCGGTAAATCAGAGGAACCCCTTCCCTCGGTAAATCAGAGGATCCCCCTCCCCTCGGTAAATCAGAGTCCCCTCCCCTCGGTAAATCAGAGGAACCCCTCCCCTCGGTAAATCAGAGGATCCCCCCTCCCCTCGGTAAATCAGAGGATCCTCCCCTCCCCTCGGTAAATCAGAGTCCCCTCCCCTCGGTAAATCAGAGGAACCCCTCCCCTCGGTAAATCAGAGGGTCCCCCTCCCCTCGGTAAATCCGAGGATCCCCCCCTCCCCTCGGTAAATCAGAGCCCCCTCCCCTCGGTAAATCAGAGGATCCCTCCTCCCCTCGGTAAATCAGAGGATCCCCCCTCCCCTCGGTAAATCAGAGGGTCCCCCTCCCCTTGGTAAATCAGAGCCCCCTCCCCTCGGTAAATCAGAGGATCCCCCTCCCCTCGGTAAATCAGAGGAACCCCTTCCCTCGGTAAATCAGAGGGTCCGCCTCCCCTCGGTAAATCAGAGGATCCCCCTCCCCTCGGTAAATCAGAGGATCCTCCCTCCCCTCGGTAAATCAGAGCCCACTCCCCTCGGTAAATCAGAGGATCCTCCCCCCCCTCGGTAAATCAGAGGATCCCCCCTCCCCTCGGTAAATCAGAGCCCCCTCCCCCTCGGTAAATCAGAGGATCCTCCCCTCCCCTCGGTAAATCAGAGCCCCCTCCCCTCGGTAAATCAGAGGATCCCCCCTCCCCATGGCAAATCAGAGGACCCTCCCCTCGGTAAATCAGAGCCCCCTCCCCCTCGGTAAATCAGAGGATCCTCCCCTCCCCTCGGTAAATCAGAGGATCCCCCCTCCCCATGGCAAATCAGAGGATCCCCCCTCCCCTCGGTAAATCAGAGGATCCCCCCTCCCCTTGGTAAATCAGAGGATCCCCCCTCCCCTCGGTAAATCAGAGGATCCCCCCTCCCCTCGGTAAATCAGAGGATCCCCCTCCCCTCGGTAAATCAGAGGATCCCCCTCCCCTCGGTAAATCAGAGCCCCCCTCCCCTCGGTAAATCAGAGCCCCCTCCACTCGGTAAATCAGAGCCCCCTCCCCTCGGTAAATCAGAGGATCCCCCTCCCCTTGGTAAATCAGAGGACCCTCCCCTCGGTAAATCAGAGCCCCCTCTCCTCGGTCAATCAGAGGATCCCCCCTCCCCTCGGTAAATCAGAGGATCCCCCCTCCCCTCGGTAAATCAGAGGATCCCCCTCCCCTCGGTAAATCAGAGCCCCCTCCCCTCGGTAAATCAGAGCACCCCCCTCCCCTCGGTAAATCAGAGGATCCCCCCTCCCCTCGGTAAATCAGAGGATCCCCCTCCCCTCGGTAAATCAGAGGATCCCCCCTCCCCTCGGTAAATCAGAGGATCCCCCCTCCCCTCGGTAAATCAGAGGATCCCCCCTCTCCCCGGTAAATCAGAGGATCCCCCCTCCCCTCGGTATATCAGAGGATCCCCCTCCCCCCCTCATTATAACAGAGGGCACCCCCCCTCGCTAAATGAAGTTATATAATGAAAGAACAGTGCTGTTGGTTTAGTCGGTGCCTGAACGTACAGTACGTGCACCGTCGGTGGGATTACTGGATGGAAGTGCTCACTGAGCCCATTAGTGTGAATTAGCGTCAGGACAGAGGCGGTCCTTAACACAGAATGCCTCAAGTCTCAACTGTGCATTTTAATTAAGCTCCCCAGTGTCATGCTTAATAACTCTTCGAAGACAGTTGCAATCCTCCTGCCCCGGCTGTCATTACACACCACTCCGTAAAACAACAATTTTTTTTTTTAAATATATGAAGGACAAGTAAACGAAAATGCTTGTAAAATTCTTATTTTTTAAAAAAATATAAAATCTGGGAGATCCCAATAAGGTTCATGCTTGAAAGTTTAATGACAACATTAGGGAGCGTGCAGTGAGCATCAGTCAAGCAAAGGCCTAGACATTAATGATTGTGATATTTGGACGCCCCAAAGTGTTCCGTTGCCCGAAAACACAAACTCAGGACAACCCAAAGCGCTTCAAAGCTAATGAAGTACTTTTGAAGTGTAGTACTGTAACAAAACATGGCAGACAATTCGCAAGGTCCCACAAACAGCAATGTGATAATGACCAGATAATCAGTTTTTTGTGATGCTGATTGAGGGACAAATATTGGCCAGGACACCCCTGTTCTCCTTCGAAATACTGCCATGGGATCTTTTACGTCCATCTGAGAGCGCAGACAGAGTCTCGGTTTAATGTTTCATCTGAAAGACGGCACCTCCGAAAGTGCGGCGCACCCTCAGTACTGCCCCTCGGACAGTACAGCGCTCCCTTAGTACTGCCCCTCCGACAGTACAGCGCTCCCTCAGTACTACCCCTCCGACAGTGCGGCGCTCCCTCAGTACTGCCCCTCCGACAGTGCAGCGCTCCCTCAGTACTGCACCTCCGACAGTGCAGCGCTCCCTCAGTACTGACCCTCCGACAGTGCGGCGCTCCCTCAGTACTGCCCCTCCGACAGTGCAGCGCTCCCTCAGTACTGCACCTCCGACAGTGCAGCGCTCCCTCAGTACTGCACCTCCGACAGTGCAGCGCTCCCTCAGTACTGCCCCTCCGACAGTGCGGCACTCCCTCAGTACTGCCCCTCCGACAGTGCGGCACTCCCTCAGTACTGCCCCTCCGACAGTGGGGCACTCCCTCAGTACTGCCCCTCCGACAGTGCGGCACTCCCTCAGTACTGCCCCTCCGACAGTGCAGCACTCCCTCAGTTCTGCCCCTCCGACAGTGCAGCACTCCCTCAGTACTCCCCCCTCAGACAGTGCGGCGAGTTGTGGTAAATGGCTGTTTTTCAGACTGGAGGACAGCAGACAGTAGTGTTCCCCAAGAGTCAGTGCTGGGGCCACTGCTTTTTTGATATATAATGACCTGGATATTGAAATACAGAGTAGAATTTCTAAATTTGCCGATGACACCAAACTTGGGGGTGTGGCAAACAGTGATGAGACCAATCGACTGCAACAAGACATAGAAAGGCTAGCAGAATGGGTACACAAGTGGCAGATGAAATTTAATACAGAGAGATGTGAGGTGATGCATTTTGGCAGAAGGATCAGAGAGAGGCAATATACACTTAATGGCACAGTTTTAAAGAGTGTGCAGGGACAGAGGGACCTGGGAGTTAATGTGCATAGGTCCCTGAAGGTGGCAGGACATATTGGCCCAGTAATTTCTGTCACAACGCGTGAGTACGGACGGGGTACTCACGCGTGTGCCCGGAGGAATTGCCGGTTTTCAGCATGCACAGCGCATGCGCTGAAAACGGGCATTTCCTCTCCTCTGACCCAAGGGGTTAAGAGGCAGAGCGCGCGCGACTGCACAGGCAGCGCGTGCGCAGTGAAATTCCTTCCCCCCCCCCCCCCCCCAGAGTTGCGCGTGTGTAAAGGCCTCCGGTCTTTATGCATTGAAAAACTACACGTAAGTACTTAGTTTTTCAGTTAAGTGGGCTTTTAGTACAATTGAGAAATTTTTTCCCCCACAGGTTTGTTATTTTTAAAGAATTTACAGTAAGGTAAGTTTAGTTTTAGCCCTGATTTTTTACATTAAATTTTTTTTCAAATTTTAAAATTGTTTAAAATAGTTTTTCAGAGTTCTTTATTGTTAATTTAAGTAGTGCAATGTTTTTTTAAATTTTCTTTCAGGTTTAAGTAGTGTTTTGGGGCCAGGAGTTTTCATGAGTTTGACAGCTCTTACTGTCAAACTCATGAATGAGTTTCCCCTCCCCTGATTGGCTGCAGAGTGCTCACCTGATCCCAGCCGGCACATCGCACTAACTACGCCGCTGGATCAGGTAAGCACATCGCGCCGACATCTGAACCGGGCCAGTGACAGGAAATGCGAGCAGGCCCGGGCTTCAGATGTCGGCGCGCAGGGTGAGTGCACATCGGGGGCTTGCACGCGCGGCAAGCACCCGATCCTAATTTCAGGGCTATTGAGGGAGTGGTTAACAAAGCATAGGAGATCTTGGGCTTCATAAATAGAGGTATTGAGTACAAAAGTAGAAGTTATGCTGAGCCTTTATAAAGCACTGATTAGGCCACAACTGGAGTATTGCGTCCAGTTCTGGTCACCACACTTTAGGAAAGATGTGAAGGCCCTTGAGAGGGTGCAGAGGAGATTTACCAGAATGGTTCCGGGGATGGGGGATCTTAGCTACAAGGACAGGTTGGAGAAGCTGGATTTGTTTTCATTAGAGCAAAGGAGGTTGAGGGGTGATTTGATCGAGGTGTACAAGATTATGACGGGTTTGGATAGGCTAGACAGGGAAAGGCTGTTCCCACTAGTTGATGGTAGAAGGACTAGGGGACACAGATTTAAGGTTTTGGGCAAGATTTACAGGAGGGATGTGAGGAAAAACTTCTTTACGCAGCGAGTGGCGAGGACCTGGAATTCACTGCCGACGGAAGTGGAGACATTCAATGTTTTCAAGGGGAGACTAGATAGGTACTTGAGGGAAATAAACTTGCAGGGCTACGGGGATAGAGCGGGGGAATGGGACTGACTGGATTGCTCTACAGATGGACTCGATGGGCCGAATGGCCTCTTTCTGTGCCGTTACGACTCTATTAACAATGGAGCAGTGATAAAGGGGGACTTCAATTATCCTAATATTAACTAGGGGAAAAAACAGTGAAAAGGGAAAAAAGGAGGAGGAATTCCTGATATACGTAGAAGAGAACTTTCTTGATTAGTATGATTCCAGCCCAACGAGGAATGAAGCAATGCTGGATCTAGTTCTGGGAATGAAGTGGGGCGAGTGGAGCATGTTTCAGTGGGGGAGCATCTGGGAAACAGTGATCACAATATCATTAGGTTTATAACAGTTATGGATAAGTGACAAGGAACAATCAACGGTGAAGAAACTCAACTGAAAGAGTTGAAAAGGGAGCTGGCCCAGGTGCACTGGAGACAAAGATTGGCAAATGAAACAGTAAATGAGCTTGGCACCTCTTTGACTGAGGTTCTTCATTTTGATTGGCAGCCACGGGCAGGAGTGGAAGGAAACGGGGCTCGGCACTAAACTCTGAACACGGTGGGACGAGGGCTTAGCAGGCAATAGCAGCTAGCCCCAGTGGGCCTGAGGAATATGGTTGAGTATTTTGGGATGGGCATCCAGCACAATGACCCAGCACCCCATTTTCTGACAATTGACAGTCTTGGAATGCCTGAAAAAGGGTGGAAAGGAAGGAAACGAAACTTTAGCTCAGACAGTGGATCCTCAATTATCAATCAGAAATTTTGTATTCATATAATGGAAGACCAGCAAGAATTAGGGCTCCAGTTTCTTTTGCTGTTGTTGTTTCAGAGTACAATTATTTGGCACCACAACATGGTGCCACCCCTGGTTCAGTGGGTCACACGAGTCAGAAGGTTGTGGGTTCAAGTCCCACTCCAGAGACTGGAGCACAAAAAATCCAGGCTGACACTCCCAGTGCAGTACTGAGGGAGCACCGCACTGTCAGAGGGGCAGTACTGAGGGAGCGCCGCACTGTTGGAGGGGCAGTACTGAGGGAGCGCCGCACTGTCGGAGGGGCAGTACTGAGGGAGGAGCAGTACTGAGGGAGCGCCGCACTGTCGGAGGGGCAGTACTGAGGGAGCGCCGCACTGTCGGAGGGGCAGTACTGAGGGAGCGCTGCACTGTCGGAGGGGCAGTACTGAGGGAGCGCCGCACTGTCGGAGGGGCAGTACTGAGGGAGCGCCGCACTGTCGGAGGGGCAGTACTGAGGGAGCGCCGCACTGTCGGAGGGGCAGTACTGAGGGAGCGCCGCACTGTCGGAGGGGCAGTACTGAGGGAGCGCCACACTGTCGGGGGGGCAGTACAGAGCGAGCGCTGCACTATCGGAGGTGCCGTCTTTTGGATGAGACGTTAAACCGAGGCCCCGTCTGCCATTTCAGGTGGACGTAAAAGATTCTATGGTACTATTCAAAGAGCAGGGGAGTTCTCCCCAGTGTCCTGGGGCCAATATTTATCCCTCAATCAACATCACAATTGTGGTAAACCACTGTTGTTAGTATTGTTGTTCACCACTGTTGTTAGTACTGTTGTTCACTGTTAGTACTGTTGTTCACTCTTGCATATTGTTGTACTTGTCTGTGCATGCCTCAGCTGACTCCGCCCCTGGCTCCACCCTCATGGCTGGGTATAAAGGTCGCTGCTCGGCAGCCCCCGGCCCTTTTGGATACCAGGCAACCACAAGAGGCATGCTCTGTTCTTTGGTAATAAAGGCCTGTTTATTACTTTCTCAATTTCCAGTCTTTTGTAGCAATTGATAGTGCATCAATTTTATTACCAAAGTTAAATGTTGGCTGCGGATGCTGATCAACCGATGGCGCAAAACGCTGAGCAGCAGGCGCTGCTGCGAGCCCTCAGACCAACATGCCTGGACCTAGACCCCCAAGAAGCGGGTTCGTCGACTAAATTCGCACAATGGCTGCGTTGCTTTGAGGCGTATCTGGAAGCCTCGACCGTGACTCGATGAAAATAAACTGAAAATCCTGGCCTCGAAGGTGAGCCACCAAGTCTATACTTTAATCCAAGATGCGACGACCTACGCGGCGGCTATCGACCTACTGAAAGGGCAGTATGCACGCCCGGTTAACACGGTCTATGCCAGGCACCTTTTAAGATCTCGCAGACAGCAGCCCGGGGAATCGGTGAAGGCCTTCCTACGGGCACTGCGGGTACTCGGACGCGGCTGCAAGGAAGTATCGGCCGCGGCACATGCGGAGGGACTGATACGAGACGCTTTCGTTGCGGGTCTAAGGTCCGACTACTCCCGGCAGAGGCTGCTGGAGAAGGGTGAAATAGACCTGACAAAGGCAGTGTCCCTCGCGCTCTCGCTCGACACGGCCCACAGAAATATGGACGCTTTCTCCCCTAATCGCCCCGCGCCGTGGACGCCGCAATCTTGGGCCATGGGACCGCCACCTCCGACTGCTGCAGCGATGTCCAAGGCACAAAAATGCTATTTTTGTGGCCAAGCTAAACACCCTAGAGCACGCTGCCCCGCGAAGAATGCTACCTGCTCCGGCTGCGGGAAGAAAGGTCACTACGTTAGCGCCTGCAAAGGGAAGACCGCTAACGCCAGCAGCGCCGCGTGCGAACCGTGGGCGCAGCCATCTTGCCCGCCATCTTGGGCTCCCCCAGCCGCGTGGGGATCGGGACCGTGGGCGCCGCCATTTTGTCCGCCATCTTGGACGCCTCCGACTTCGGTTATGGGGGACCCGGACTCCACCACCGCCTCATCGGACGACCGCATCGACGCGCTTGAACATACGCTGGCTTCCGTGACGCTGGATCAATCTCTCCCGCATCAACTGTCCAGGTCCATGATGGACATTACGGTAAACGGCCGCGCCACTACCTGCCTTTTTGACAGCGGGAGCACGGAGAGTTTTATACACCCCGACGCGGTGCGCAGTTACTCTCTCCCGGTCCTGCCAACGCGTCATCGCATCTCTATGGCTTCCAAAGCCCAGTCAGCGGAAGTCGGTGGCTACTGTATGGTGACTCTCTCAGTGCGGGGTACTGAATACAAAAATTTTAAACTTCTGGTCCTGCCCGATCTCTGCGCTGCCGTCCTACTGGGGTTGGATTTTCAGTGCCACCTTAAGAGTGTCACTTTAGCGTACGGTGGACCCCTCCCCCCTCTCACGGTCTGCAGCCAGCAGTTTTTAAATCACCCGCCGCGCGCCATTTGCAGCCTCTCCACCCTTAAAGTCTCCCCCCCCTCCTTGTTCGCGAACCTCACCCGCGACTGTAAGACCATCGCTACCAAAAGTAGGCGTTACAGTGCCGGGGATAGGGGTTTCATTAAATCCGAGGTAGCGAGACTCCTGAAGGAAGGGATTATCGAGAGCAGCAATAGCCCATGGCGAGCACAAGTGGTGGTGGTGAAGACTGGCGGAAAACAGCGCCTAGTTATTGACTACAGCCAGACGATCAATCGCTACACCCAGTTGGATGCATACCCACTCCCCCGCATATCTGACATGGTCAATCAGATAGCACAATACCAGGTGTTCTCGACGATTGATCTGAAGTCGCCATATCACCAGCTCCCCATCAGGGCTGAGGACCGCCAGTACACAGCTTTTGAAGCTGACGGTCGGCTCTATCACTTTCTCAGAGTTCCCTTCGGCGTCACCAACGGAGTTTCTGTCTTCCAACGGGAGATGGACCGGATGGTTGACCAGAACGCGCTCCAGGCCACTTTCCCATATCTAGACAACGTCACCATCTGCGGCCACGACCAGCAGGACCACGACGTTAATCTAGGGAAATTCCTCCGGACGGCCCAGCGGCTGAATCTCACATACAACAAAGACAAATGTATGTTTCGTACTAAGCGCCTTGCTATTCTTGGCTGCGTAGTGGAGAACGGAGTCATCGGCCCAGACCCCAATAGAATGCGCCCTCTTATGGAGCTCCCCCTCCCCCACTGCCAGAAAGCACTGAAGAGATGCCTGGGGTTTTTCTCTTACTATGCTCAGTGGGTGCCCAACTATGCGGATAAAGCCCGACCCCTCATCAAGTCCGCCTCCTTCCCCCTGACAGCAGAGGCCTGTGCAGCCTTCACTCTCATAAAAAGCGATATTGCGAAGGCCACAATGCACGCTGTGGATGAGTCCCTCCCTTTTCAAGTGGAGAGCGACGCATCCGACTTTGCCCTAGCTGCAACCCTTAACCAGGCGGGGAGACCCGTGGCCTTTTTCTCAAGGACCCTCCAGGGCCCCGAGATTCGACACTCCTCTGTCGAAAAGGAGGCCCAGGCCATTGTGGAAGCCGTGCGACATTGGCGGCATTACCTGGCCGGAAAACGATTTACCCTGCTCACTGACCAGCGTTCAGTAGCTTTTATGTTTCATAATAAGCAGCGGGGCAAAATCAAGAATGACAAGATATTGAGGTGGAGAATCGAACTCTCCACCTACAATTACGATATCTTGTACCGGCCCGGGAAACTCAATGAGCCCCCAGATGCCCTATCACGTGGTACGTGCGCCAACGCACAGGTTGATAGATTACAGACCCTCCACAATGACCTCTGCCACCCGGGGGTCACCAGGTTCTTCCATTTTATCAAATCCCGTAACCTGCCCTACTCCATCGAGGAGGTCAGGACCATGACCAGGAACTGCCAGATCTGTGCCGAGTGCAAGCCGCATTTTTATAGGCCAGACAGAGCGAGCCTGATCAAAGCCACGCGCCCCTTCGAGCGGCTGAGCATCGATTTTAAAGGGCCCCTCCCCTCCTCTGACCGCAATGTGTACTTCCTCAATATAATTGATGAGTACTCCCGTTTCCCGTTTGCCATCCCTTGCTCGGACATGACCAGTA
Organism: Somniosus microcephalus; assembly: GCF_052327205.1. Taxonomy (NCBI): domain Eukaryota; kingdom Metazoa; phylum Chordata; class Chondrichthyes; order Squaliformes; family Somniosidae; genus Somniosus; species Somniosus microcephalus. The sequence continues at coordinate 3,712,986 of NC_140988.1, read as the reverse complement.
CCACGGTCATTAAATGTCTGAATGACCTCTTCGCATTGTTCGGTTTCCCTAGCTATATCCATAGCGACAGGGGCTCATCTTTTATGAGCAACGAACTTCGGCAGTACCTGCTCGCGAGAGGCATTGCTACAAGCAGGACCACCAGCTACAACCCCCGGGGTAACGGCCAGGTGGAAAGGGAGAATGCGACAGTCTGGAAGGCAGTCCTTTTAAACTTAAAATCTAAGGGCCTTCCGACCTCCCGCTGGCAGGAGGTCCTCCCTGCGGCGCTCCATTCCATTCGGTCGCTGCTCTGTACACCCACCAATGCCACTCCTCACGAGAGAATGTTCTCCTTCCCCAGGAAGTCCACGTCGGGGATTTCGCTACCAACATGGCTGACTTCTCCAGGTCCCGTCCTACTGCGGAAGCACGTGAGGACCCATAAGGCGGACCCCCTGGTCGAGAGGGTGAGCCTCCTCCACACCAACCCGCAGTATGCTTACGTGGTGTACCCGGACGGGCGGGAGGACACAGTCTCCATTCGAGACCTCGCACCTGCGGGTGCTCCTGAAACACCCTCTTCGCCACCCACCGCTACTCCTGCCTACCCCCAGGACACAGTCCCCGCACGAGACCTCGCACCTTCGGGTGCCTCCGAGAGACCACCATCGCTACCTCCCATTACCTATGCTCTGACCCCTGTAGACGGCATGCAGCAGCCCCAGGGTCCGCCACCTGCTACACCTCCTCTGAACGAGACACCGGGTTCAACGTTGGATGCTGCACCATCACCGCCGCTGCTGCGACGCTCAGGACGGCTTACAAGGCCTCCTGATAGACTTCAGTACACGAATTTTTAGTGCACTTCACCCCGCCAGGCTCAATTCTAAACAAGGGGTGAATGTGGTAAACCACTGTTGTTAGTATTGTTGTTCACCACTGTTGTTAGTACTGTTGTTCACTGTTAGTACTGTTGTTCACTCTTGCATATTGTTGTACTTGTCTGTGCATGCCTCAGCTGACTCCGCCCCTGGCTCGACCCTCATGGCTGGGTATAAAGGTCGCTGCTTGGCAGCCCCCGGCCCTTTTGGATACCAGGCAACCACAAGAGGCATGCTCTGTTCTTTGGTAATAAAGGCCTGTTTATTACTTTCTCAATTTCCAGTCTTTTGTAGCAATTGATAGTGCATCAACAATAACAGATGATCTGGTCATTATCACATTGCTGTTTGTGGGAGCTTGCTGTGCACAAATTGGCTGTCACGTTTCCCACATTACAACAGTGACTACTCTTCAAAAAGCACTTCATTGGCTGTAAAGTGCTTTGGGATGTCCTGAGGTCGTGAAAGGCGCTATACAACAGCTGACAACAGCCATAGCTCCATGCCCGCAGCTGTCGGGCATCGCATGGACCTAAACACAGGTGTGCCCTAATGAAGATTCCCCAGCGGTAGAGGTGGGCACTGCGGGCAGGACATGCTCACCGGCACTGACTTTGGTCACCAATCTTTGCACAGCTGATCTCAACGGAGCCGCCAAACCTCAGCGTCAATGTAGAGCCTGCGCGTTTAAATCTGCTCCTCTGAAGCGAGTTGAAACAATCGGGCTCTGGATTGATGTTGAAGTTTGGCAGCTCTGTTGATTTCATTCCTACGGAGACCGTCAATAGTATCACTGGGAAGCAAGTGCAGATTGCCCAGAGTACTCCGCTCATTGAGTATATTCAAGGCTGAGATCGATAGATTTTTGGGCTCTAGGGGCATCAAGGGATATGGGGATTGGGCGGGAAAGTGGAGTTGAGGTCGAAGATCAGCCGTGATCTTACTGAATGGCGGAGCAGGCTCGAGGGGCCGTCTTCCATGCTGTAACCATTCTATGATTCTATAAGCCTTTATTTAGAGACACACATTACATACCATGCACCACGATAAGCTTCTCCCACTTCCCGAGCCTGCTCCCAGATACATGAACGCAAGAGAGTCCCCAATTAATATCCACTACCTGAGTACAACCAACAGGAACTACCACAATCTAAACAGCACTTCTAGCGTAGAAAAATGTCCTTGGGTGTTTCACAGAGTTACGAGGAAAACAGACAGAGCGAAAAGGGGAGACTTCAGCAGGGAGGACCGACAGCTTAGACAAAGTGGTGGCATTTAAAAGGAATATCTTAAAGGGAGAGGGGGAAGGTGGAGCGTTGGGGGAAATGGCAGAGAGTGGGACCCTTGGTGGCTGAAAGCATGGCTGCCAATTGTGGGGTGAAAGGAAGGGTGGGGGTTGTCGGAGGTTAGAGGTTAGAAAAGGGGCTGGGAGCCAATGTAGGTCAGTAAGGATGGGGTGATGAGAAAGCAGGACCCAAAAGCACATACGAACTAGGAGCAGGCGTAGCCCACGCGGCCCTTCGAGCCTGCTCCGCCATTCAATGAGATCATGGTTGATCTGATTACTCCACATTCCCGCCTACCCCCGATAACCTTTCACCCCCTTGCTCACCAAGAATCTATCGACCTCTGCCTTAAAAATATTCAAAGACTCTGCTTCCACCGCCCTCTGAGGAAGAGAGTTCCAAAGACTCACGACCCTCTGAGAAAAAAATTCTCCTCATCTCGGTCTTAAATGGGCGACCCCTTATTTTTAAACAGTGACCCCTAGTTCTAGATTCTCCCACAAGAGGAAACATCCTCTCCACATCCACCCTGTCCAGACCCCTCAGGATCTTATATGTTTCAATCAAGTCACCTCTTACTCTTCTAAACTCCAGCGGATACAAGCCCAGCCTGTCCAACCTTTCCTCATAAGACAACCCGCCCATTCCAGGTATTAGTCTAGTAAACCTTCTCTGAACTGCTTCCAACGCATTTACATCCTTCCTTAAATAAGGAGACCAATACTGTACACAGTACTCCAGGTGTGGTCTCACCAATGCCCTGTATAACTGAAGCATAACCTCCCAATTTTGTATTCAATTCCCCTCGCAATTAACAATAACATTCTATTAGCTTTCCTAATTACTTGCTGTACCTGCATACTAACCTTTTGTGATTCATGCACTAGGACACCCAGATCCCTCTGCATCTCAGAGCTCTGCAATCTCTCACCATTTAGATAATATGCTTCTTTTTTATTCTTCCTGCCAAAATGGACAATTTCACATTTTCCCACATTATACTCCATTTGCCAGATCTTTTCCCACTCACTTAACCTATCTATATCCCTTTGTAGCCTCCTTATGTCCTCTTCACAATTTACTTTCCTACCTATCTTTGTGTCATCAGCAAATTTAGCAACCATACCTTCGGTCCCTTCATCCAAGTCATTTATATAAATTGTAAAAAGTTGAGGCCCCAGCACTGATCCCTGTGGCACACCACTGGTTACATCTTGCCAATCAGAAAATGACCCATATATGCCGACTCTCTGTTTTCTGTTAGCTAGCCAATCTTCTATCCATGCCAATATGTTACCCCCTACACCATGAGCTTTTATTTTCCGCAATAACTTTTGATGTGGCACCTGAGTACCTTCTGGAAATCTAAGTACAGTACATTCACCGGTTCCCCTTTATCCACAGCACATGTTACTTCCTCAAAGAACTCCAATAAATTGGTTAAACATTATTTCCCTTTCACAAAACCATGTTGACTCTGCCTGGTTACCTTGAACTTTTCGAAGTGCCCTGCTATAACGTCTTTAATAATAGCTTCTAACATCTTCCCTATGACAGACGTTAAGCTAACTGGCCTGTGGTTTCCTGCTTTCTGTCTCCCTCCCTTTTTGAATAAAGGAGTTACATTCACTATTTTCCAATCTAATGGAACCTTCCCCGAATCTAGGGAATTTTGGAAAATTAAAACCAACGCATCAACTATCTCACTAGCCACTTCTTTGAAGACCCTAGGATTAAGTCCATCAGGACCCGGGGACTTGTCAGCCCGCAGCTCTAACAATTTACTTAGTACCACTTCCATGGTGATTGTAATTTTCTTGAATTCCTCCCTCCCTTCCATTTCCTGATTTACAGCTATTTCTGGGATGTTACTTGAATCCTCTATAGTGAAGACCGATGCAAAATACCTGTTCAATTCAACTGCCATCTCCTTATTTTCCATTATTAATTCCCCAGACTCACTTTCTATAGGACCAATGCTCACTTTGTTAACTCTCTTCTTTTTTAAATATCTATAGAAACTCTTACTATCTGTTTTTATATTTCTAGCTAGCTTTCTCTCGTACTCTAATTTTTCTCTCCTTATTAATCTTTTAGTCATTCTTTGCTGTTTTTTATATTCTGTCCAATCTTCTGACCTGCCACCCATCTTTGCACAATTATATGCTTTTTCTTTAAGTTTGATACTATCTTTAACTTTTTTAGTTAACCACGGATGGCGGGTCCTCCCCTTGGAATTTTTCTTTCTCGTTGGAATGTATATATTCTGTGTATTTTGAAATATCCCCTTAAATGTCTGCCACTGCAACTCTATTGACCTCTCCCTTAACCTAATTTGCCAGTTCACTTTAGCTAGCTCTGCTTGCATGCCCTCATAATTGCCCTTATTTAAGTTTAAAGTATTAGTCTTGGACCCACTCTTCTCTCTCTCAAATTGAATGTAAAATTCAATTACAGGAAACTCTATTATCCGGCACCAACGGGACCGGCGTGGTGCCGGTTTATCAAAAAGTCCGGATTACAGAGAGGTATAGTTTAAAAGGTACGAGAGCTCCGTACACAGCAACAAATCCAGGCTTCCCTGTTGCTTAGCAACATGTGCAGGAACTCCGGCCGCAGACCAAGCGTCCCTGTTGCTTAGCAACAAGTGCACGAACCCCAGTTACACGGCCACAGATCCAAGAACGGCTACTAATATGAAGTAAAACTTACCTGAACCTACTCCTGAATTTTGCCAGTTAAGAGAGATTTCCGGTTATTTAGGTGCCGGTTAAAAGAGACTGTATATTATGATATTATTTAAAAGGACAATAATTATTCGGTGCTGCTGTTCATCATTGCTGTTTTAGAATACAAATTATTCTTATCCTATCAACAACTTGTATTTATATAGCATCTTTAACGTAGTAAAACGTCCCAAGGTGCTTCACAGGAGCGATTATCAAACAAAATTTGACACCGAGCCACATAAGGAGATATAAGGACAGGGAAGAGGGAGGTTTTAACGAGTGTTTTAAAAGGAGGAAAGAGAGGCGGAGAGGTTTAGGGAGGGAACTCCAGAGCTCGGGGCCCAGGCAGCGGAAGGCACGGCCGCCAATGGTGGAGTGAAGGAAATCGGGGATGCTCAGGAGGTCAGAATGGGAGGGGCGCAAAGATCCCGAGGGGGGGTTTGTAGGGCTGGAGGAGGTTACAGAGATAGGGAGGGGCGAGGCCATGGAGGGATTTGAAAATGAGGTGTTGTCAGACCGGGAGCCAATGTAAGTCAGCAACTTAGGACACGGGGCAGTGAGCACAGGGGGTGATGGGTGAACGGGACTGGGTGTGAGTCAGGACACGGGGCAGTGAGCATGGGGGGTGATGGGTGAACGGGACTGGGTGTGAGTTAGGACACAGGGCAGTGAGAACAGGGGGTGATGGGTGAACGGGACTGGGTGTGAGTTAGGACACGGGGCAGTGAGCACAGGGGGTGATGGGTGAACGGGACTGGGTGTGAGTTAGGACACAGGGCAGTGAGAACAGGGGGTGATGAGTGAACGGGACTTGGTGTGAGTTAGGACACGGGGCAGTGAGCACAAGGGGTGATGGGTGAACGGGGCTTAGTGCGAGTTAGGACACGGGGCAGTGAGCACAGGGGGTGATGGGTGAACGGGACTGGGTGTGAGTTAGGACACGGGGCAGCAGAGGGTGCAAGATGGGAGGCCAGGAGAGTGTGTTGGAATGGTCGCGTCTGGAGGTAACAAAGGCATAGATGAGGGTTTCAGCAGATAGAATCATAAGATAGAATTATAGAATGGTTACAGCGTGGAAGGTGGCCATTCGGCCCGTCGAGCCCGTGCTGGCTCTCTGCAAGAGCAGCTCAGCTAGTCCCACTCCCCCGCCCTTTCCCCGTAGCCCAGCAAATTCTTTTCCTTCAGGTACTTATCCAATTCCCATTTGAAAGCTGTGATTGAATCTGCCTCCACCACCCTCTCAGGCAGTGCATTCCAGATCCTAACCACTCGCTGCATAAAATAATTTTTCCTCATGTCGCCTTTGGTTCTTCTGCCAATCACCTTAAATCTGTGTCCTCTGGTTCTCGACCCCTCTGCCAATGGGAACAGTTTCTCTCCATCTACTCTGTCTAGACCAGATGAGCTGAGGCGAAGGCGGAGACGGGCAAGTATCGGTTTCTTCTCCTCCACGCCCACCCAAATACAACCGATTGTAAGTAAGCCCCCTGGTACTCACTTCAATGCTGAAGTAACCTCTGTCCACATAGTCGCCAAGGAAGAGGTAGCGAGTGGAGGCTGGAGATCCTCCGACTTCAAACAGCTTCATCAGATCGAAGAACTGGCCGTGGATATCACCGCAAACTGAAAGAGATCAACAGAAAGGTTTAGGTTCTTGCTCCTTCCCCCTCATGCAATGCAGAAGAGATTTCCTGTTCAGCAGGAGCTCGGAGTACAGTAGCATAGTGTTTGTGTTACTGGGCTAGTAATCCAGAGGCCTGGACTAATGATGCCGAGTTCAAATCCCACCACAGCAGCTGGGGAATTTAAATTCAATTCAATAAATCTGGAATAAACAGCTAGTATCAGTAATGGTGACCATTCTTGGGATGTGGGCATCGCTGGTAGAGCCAGTATTTACTGCCCATCCCTAACGGCCCTGGAGAAGGTGGTGGTGAGCCGCCAGTTCAGTGGGCAGTTAGGAGTCAACCACATTGTTCTGGGCAAGGACGGCAGATTTCCTTCCCTAAAGGACATTAGTGAACCAGATGGGTTTTTACGACAATCCGATAGATACATGGTCACCATTACTGATACTAGCTTTTTATTCCAGATTTATTTAATTAACTCAATTTAAATTCCACAGCTGCCGCGGTGGGATTTGAACTTATGTCTCAGGATCATTAATCCAGGCCTCTGGATTACTAGTCCAGTGACATAACCACTCTGCTGCCGTACCCTATTACTAGTTGGCAACTAGTTGAATCGGCAAATTATTAAAAGAATAAGGAATTCTCCCAGTGCCATGGGCAATACTCCCCTCTCAACCAAGGTTACCAAAAACAGATTTCACTGGCTCGGCATCTCACTGCAGTTTGTGGAATAGTTGCTGTGAGCAAATGTTTGTCGATGGAACAGTAACTTCGCTTTAAGGTGCATTCATGTATATCTGTAGAATCAGTGTAGATTAGCTTCGCTTCACAGAAACGCTGCAGTTATAGTGCAAATACTGTGCGACACCGCTATTCCCGGCCAGAACAGAGATGATTGGGTAATTCCCCCCGTCAATCACGCCTGGAGACTGCGCTGCTGATCTCTACCCTGAGAATTATCACTGGGACGCTTTCATCGACACCAACACCTTGGCTGCCCGTGCTTGCAAACATCGCACCACCACACCTACGCCGCGAATATGCAGTCTCCAGAGAATACAACCGCTACACCAGCAAAGACATGGCGATCCAGGCCGACTTGAACAACCAACCAACAACCTGTCTCAAATCTAGAAGGCCATTTTGGACCATCGCCGAAGCCCTTCAGCGATCTTCCCTCAGCCTTGATGACCGATGGCGAAATGATTGGAAGAACTGCGACATACGGAATGGATTCCTTATAGAGGACCCCACAGTACAACCTGAAGGATCAAACCTTCCTCGCAAACAGTGGACAACCATCAACCGCCTCAGAACTGGTCATGGTCGATGCTGCCACCTTCTCCATAGATGGAACATGAAGCATCCCCATCATGCGACTGTGGAGCTCCTGATCAGACCCGGGAGCACATCATTGCGCACTGCCCTCAGAGGAAATTCGCAGGCAGCCTACAAGATATCCACACTGTTTGGCCTGGGTATCTGACTTAGATATTGACATTTGATTTGCTACAACCTTACGAAAGACGACGACGACTGCTGCAAGTGACTGGGATTGTTTTTACGCACATGACTCGTATTCTGTAACTATCCTCCACTCACTGCATTTCGCTGCAGAAATAATCCGGCTTTTATCGGGAGACTTTGCTGCAGTTTCGGTCATGAGTTCTGTTTGTTGTAGTTCGTAGCAACTCTTTTTAATTAGACTTTGTAGACAGTTTGCTGTCGTGCACTTTTGAATTCTATTGATAACGCTCCTGTGAAGCGCCCTGGGACGTTTGACTATGTTAAAAGGTGCTATATTGAGCCAGCCGTGGCTCAGTGGGCAGCACACTCGCCTGAGTCAGAAGCTTCTGGGTTCAAGTCCCACTCCGGGGACTTTAGCACATAAACCTAGGCCGACACTCCAGTGCAGTGCCGAGGGAGCGCCGCACTGTCGGAGGGGCAGTACTGAGGGAGGGCCGCACTGTCTGAGGGGCAGTACTGAGGGAGGGCCGCACTGTCTGAGGGGCAGTACTGAGGGAGCGCCACACTGTCTGAGGGGCAGTACTGAGAGAGTGCTGCACTATCGGAGGGGCAGTACTGAGGGAGCGCCGCACTGTCGGAGGGGCAGGACTGAGGGAGTGCCACACTGTCGGAGGGGCAGGACTGAGGGAGTGCCACACTGTTGGAGGGGCAGTACGGAGGGAGTGCCGCACTGTCAGAGGTGCAGTACTGAGGGAGCGCCGCACTGTCGGAGGTGCCGTCTTTCGAAGGAGGCGTTAAAACTCTCAGGTGGACGTAAAAGATCACACAGCACTATTTCGAAGAAGAGCAGGGGAGTTCTCCCCGGTGTCCTGGTCAATATTTATCCCTCAACCAACATCACGAACAGATTATCTGGTCATTATCACGTTGCTATTTGTGGGAGCTTGCTGTGCGCAGATTGCCGCATTTCCCACATTACCACAGTGACTGTACTTCACTGGCTGTAAAGCGCTTTGAGACGTCCAGTGGCCGTGAAAGGTGCTATATAAATGCAGGTCTTTCATTCTTTATATAAATGCAAGCTGCTGTTGTTGTTGTCGTTGGCGACACGCATGCAGAGGGTGGCCTGTGCGCAGATATAACCCGAAGCAGAAACAGACAGCCAGAGCATGGACAAGTGCAGGAGGAATGGTCCTGAAAATCGTGCTATTTGCAGTAAAATCACACTGTGCTGGGTTAGTGCTGGAAATCAATCTGGAACGCTGTGCCAAGGGCAATCGTTTGATTTAACTAAGACACGCAAGACACATTGTTTGAATCAGAGAAGCACGAATATTGTCTATTTTTCTCGGTAACTGCCCAGAAGAAGGTTCAATGGAACAATCACTTAAAGTAGCGATGCAGGTTAGCAAGACCATAATAAAACCAAACCAAGCACTAGGGTTTATTTCTAGAGGGATAGAATTGAAAAGTAGGGAAGTTATGCTAAGCCTGTATCGAACCTTGGTTAGACCACACTTGGAGCACTGCGCACAGTTCTGGTCACCATATTAGAACAAGGATATAGAGGCACTGGAGAGGGTGCAGAGAAGATTTACAAGGATGATACCAGAAATGCGAGGGTATACATATCAGGAAAGGATGAACAGGCTGGGTCTCTTTTCTCTTGAAAAAAGACTGAGGGGTGACCTAAGAGAGGTCTTCAAAATTAGGAAAGGTTTTGATAGAGTGGATACAGAGAGAATGTTTCCACTTGTGGGGAAGAGCATAACTAGGGGCCATCAATATAAGATAGTCACCAAGAAATCCAATAGGGAATTCAGGAGAAACTTCTTTACCCAGAGAGTGGTGAGAATGTGGAACTCGCTGCCACAGGGAGTGGTTGAGGCGAATAGTACAGATACATTTAAGGGGAGGCTGGATAAACACATGAGGGAGAAGGGAATAGAGGGTTACGCTGATGGAGTTAGATGAGGAAAGACGGGAGGAGACTCGAGTGGAGCATAAACAGCAGCATGGACTGGTTGGGCCGAATGGCCTGTTTTTGTGTAAAAAATCTTGATTCTTGAAATCTTTGCGCTGCTTCTGTCCAGTTCCAATTTAGTTTCGTCAATACCAGCACTGTGGTTTACAGTTCGGGCTATTAGTTAATTGGCAGGTTAACCAGCCTTTAAATCTCGACTGTGGCAATTATTTTTCTCAGGAGTGGGAGGAGGGGGAAGGCCAGATGGAGTTTGAAGTTTTGGTGCTTTCATGTTAGAAAGAGTCATACGGCACAGAAGGAGGCCATTCGGCCCATCGAGTCCGTGCCGGCTCTCTGTAGAGCAATCCAGTCAGTCCCATTCCCCCGCTCTATCCCCGTAGCCCTGCAAGTTTATTTCCCTCAAGTGCCTATCCAGTCTCCCCTTGGAAACACTGAGTGTCTCCGCTTCCAGCACTTCCGTCGGCAGCGAGTTCCAGGTCCTCACCACTCGCTGCGTAAAAAAGTTTTTCCTCACATCCCCCTTGTATCTCTTGCCCAAAACCTGAAATCTGTGCCCCTTAGTCCTTGTACCATCAACTAATGGGAACAGCCTTTCCCCATCTAGCCTATCCAAACCCGTCATAATCTTGTACACCTCTATCAAATCACCCCTCAACCTCCTTTGCTCTAATGAAAACAAATCCAGCTTCTCCAACCTGTCCTTGTAGCTCAGATCCCCCATCCCCGGAACCATTCTGGTAAATCTCCTCCGCACCCTCTCAAGGACCTTCACATCCTTCCTAAAGTGACCAGAAAGAGAGTGAAACTTGGGTAAAGGCCTTGAATCATAGGGGTGGTTAATGGGAGGCAAAATTCCTGAAGGCAAATTATTAAATCCTGTTAACTGAATGAAAATTCTCAGCATAGCATCAGTGCTCTAATTCAGGGTAACAATCAAATAAATTATGCTAATAAGAATTTTTTTTTAAAGGGGGCCAGGCAGTGGTGGTAATGGCTGAGCTGTTATTTTACAATGTTTTATAAAAATTCACAGATTCATAGAATCTTACAGCACAGGAGGAGGCCATTCGGCCCATCGTGCCTGTGCCGGCTCTTTGAAAGAGCCCATCGTGTTTTACTCCCACACCCCCCGCTTTTTGTCCGTAACCCTGAAAATTGCTCGCCCTCGCCCCAACCAACTCCCCTTTTAAAATTATTCAAGGTTCTTCAACTAAATCGTTCATTTTTAGTGGCTAGGATCACCTTGCTACTGAATGCAACTATAATTTCTAGAATTTACACTTAAATCCCAATAACCGGATCCTAATCTTCAACTTCCCCCCCCCCCCCCCCCCACCACTTACCATTAAAACTTTGAAGCTTTTGCAAAAACAGCAGGAAAAAATAAAATTGGAACATCAGAAATGATAACAGCTCAATGATGCTACATTATTTATGATGTCAAACTTAAACAAAATGTAATTAAGGTAGAATCACAGAATCATACAGCACAGAAGGAGGCCATTCGGCCCATCGTGCCTGTGCCGGCTCTTTGAACGAGCTCTCCGATTAGCCCCACTCCCCCCTGCTCTTTCCCCAGAGCCCTGCACATTTCTCCCCGTCAAGTATTTATCCAATTCCCTTTAGAAAGTTACTATTGAATCTGCTCCCACCGCCCTTTCAGGCAGCGCGTTCCAGATCACAACACCTTGCCGAGTATAAATTATTTCCTCATCTCCCCTCTGGGTCTTTTGCCGATTATCTTAAATCTGTGTCCTCTGGTTACCGACTCCCCTGCCAGTGAAAATATTTTCTCCTTATTTAATCTATCAAACCCTTCGAGATTTTGAACACCTATCAAATCTCCCCTTAATCTTCGCTGCTCTAAGGAGAACAATTCCAGTTTCTCCAGTCTCGCGATGTAATTGAAGTCCCTCGTCCCCGGAACCATTCCAGTAAATCTCCTCTGCGCCCTCTCCAAGGCCTGGACATCCTTCCCAAGATGAGACGTCTTTACAGCACATCCAAGAATGAAGATTTTATTAATGAACTCAAGTCCGGTTTCCCAGTAAAAATATACATCACTCTTTGTTGTAAATTTAAGCAAATTCATTTTGTTTGACTGCTAACCGAGTTGAACAAATCCATCTTCCAACAACAGTTAATTTCTTCCCCCGTGAGTGAGTGTCAGTGTGTCAAGCGAGCTCGGATACTTATCAAGGATAGCCCCGCAACAGGACAGTGGCAGGAGGGTGACATCAATGGACATATAAAACAACTTACTGCCCTCTTCAGACATACATCAAGAACTAATATATAATGGCCCAGAAATTCCATTCACAGGCCTCCCACGGGCGGAGGGCTGTGACTTGGAAAAATCTCCGCCTGGACTGGAGGGCTCCCGGGAGGCGCAGAGTTCCGTTGTTGTGCCTCTTCAAACAGCCGGCGCGCAGTGCTTGTGTATCCCAGGGGCGTAGGTAGTTCGCAGCGTCCCTGGGATCACCTGGGCCATGGGGAGCCAATCAGAGCAGGGAATCTCCATTCATAGATTTGACAGGAAGACCTGTCAAGTCTATGAATAGAGATCGGCCCCAAAACTTCAAATAATTTTTTTTTTTTTTAAATCACATTTTTAAAATGACTATAAATTACATAAATTAACTATTTTAAACAAAAATTTTAAATATTTGAAAAAAATAATTAAAGTTTTTAACAGGGCTAAAAATAAACTTACTTTTCTTTAAAGTATTTTAAAATGATAAATCAGTGGAAATTTTTTATTTTTTTCCCCCCTTTCTTCAACTGTTAGCCTGGTAAAAGCGGGCCTTGCGCCGAGGAGCTGCCGGCTTTATGCCGGCTTTTCCAGACGCTGCTGTTTCCGACTTACCTGGACTGAAGCAACGGTGAAAAAACTGGGAGTTCCAGGCGTACGCGCTGCCTCTCCGGCGCAGGCGTTTGACCTGTCGAGCCCTTTCTTCACAGAACCGAAGTTCGGTTTCCAGCCCATGTGCAGTGCATGCCTAAAACCAGCACTTCCGTTGGCCCGACGGGTGAGCACACAGCGCGTACACACCTGTAGGGAACGGAATTTATGGGCCAACAATGTATTAACAGGGTTTCTGGCAGCACACGGCACTGTACCTGGGGAGAAAGCAAAGCAAGATCCTGGGCACTGACAATTGCTTTTTATTTCCAAGCTAAACTCTAAAATGCAATTCACCATTTCCAAAGGCAGCATATTGTGACACCGCTATTCCCGGCCAGAACGGAAATGATTGGGTAATTTCCCCGTCAATCACGCCTGGAGACTGCACTGCTGGCAATGACTGGGATTGATTTTACAACATCATTTGTATTATGTAACTATCCTCCATTCACTGCATTTTGCTGGAGAAATCACCCTGCTGTTATCGGGAGTCTTTGTTGTAGTTTCGGTCATGAGTCCTGTTTGCTGTAGTTCATAGGGACTCTTTTTAAATAGACTCTGTAGGCTGTTTACTGTTTAAATAGACTCTGTTTGCTGTAAAATAGACTAACCCATCCCACCTTCAACTCATTGACTGACAGTGATTTCAGAACTCTGAAAACATCCACGAGTCAAGAAAACTAAAAATGTCAGGAATACTTAGCAACGCTACACATTAGAGATATCTACCAGCAAGTGGCAAGGCACCTTCGACACGGTTTCCCTCAGCTCAGTTCCTGATCTAAACCCTGCCCAGTGGAGGCTGCGGTATTTCTCAATGGGGAGGAGAAATCTGCCAAAGATAAAAAGGAAGACAGACTTGCATTTCTATAGCGCCTTTCACGACCACCGTACATCCCAAAGCACTTCACAGTCAATTAAGTACTTTTTGAAGTGTAGTCACTGTTGTAATGTAGGAAACGCAGCAGCCAATTTGCGCACAGCAAGCTCCCACAAACAGCAATGTGATAATGACCAGATAATCCATTTTTTAGTGATGTTGATTGAGGGATAAATATCGGCCCCTGAACACCGGGGATAACTCCCCTGCTCCTCTTCGAAATAATGCCTTGGGATCTTTTACATCCACCTGAGGGGGCAGACGGGGCCTCGGTTTAACGTCTCATCTGAAAGACGGCGCTCCCTCAGTACCGCCCCTCCGACAGTGCGGCACCGCCCCTCCGACAGTGCGGCGCTCCCTCAGTACTGCCCCTCCGACAGTGCAGTACTGCCCCTTCGACAGTGCAGCGCTCCCTCAGTACTGTCCCTTCAACAGTGCGGCGCTCCCTCAGTACTGCCCCTCCAACAGTGCAGCGCTCCTTCAGTACTGCCCCTCCGACAGTGCGGCGCCCCCTCAGTACTGCCCCTCCGACAGTGCGGCGCTCCCTCAGTACTGCCCCTCCGACAGTGCGGCGCTCCCTCAGTGCGGCGCCCCCTCAGTACTGCCCCTCCGACAGTGCGGCGCTCCCTCAGTACTGCCCCTCCGACAGTGCGGCGCTCCCTCAGTACTGCCCCTCCGACAGTGCGGCGCTCCCTCAGTGCTGCCCCTCCGACAGTACAGAGCTCCCTCACTACTGCACTGGGAGGGTCAGCCTAGATTTTTGTACTCAAGACTCTGGCATGGGAGTTGAACCCACAACCTTCTGACTCGAGGCGAGCGTGCTCCCCACTGAGCCACGCTGATATTCTTGATTGGGCAACACCTTGGATTTCCCAGTGACTGACTGCAAAAAGGAATTGACAAATCTGGGAATCAACACATTATCACTCAAGCAAGCCGTTAACAATGAGCCTTCTGTCAGTTCCATTAGCAGAATTGAAGAAAAGCTCCAACCTTGTTTTAGACAACAGCATTAAACCTCTTGGGTGTCCAAATCAACACTTCCCTTTAAACTATAGTTTTCTGACAACCTTAATAGTACTTCACACATATTTCCAATTGCCAGGGGAGAAGAATTATGCATATCTTGACAGATACGCAGACCTGTGCAATACAGGAGGCACTTCCCACCCACACACCAAACAGCAGCAACATCAAATCACATCAAGGAAATGAAACCATTTGATCTTGTCATCAAAAGTCAGGAGTCTGATCTTAAAAGTCAACGAGACGAGGAATTCACATCATGCAACCGTTCCAATAGCACTTATATAAGTGATAGGTACAAAGTTCACAAATATAATAGGCTTGCCAGCAAAGTTGAAGCCCATGGAATAAAAGGGACAGTGGCAGCATGGATACGGAATTGGCTAAGTGACAGGAAACAGAGAGTAGTGGTGAACGGTTGTTTTTCGGACTGGAGGAAGGTATACAGTGGTGTTCCCCAGGGGTCGGTTCTAGGACCACTGCTTTTCTTTATATATATTAATGACTTAGACTTGGGTGTACAGGGCACAATTTCAAAATTTGCAGATGACACAAAACTTGGAGGTATAGTGAACAGTGAGGAGGAGAGTGATAGACTTCAGGAAGACACAGATAGGCTGGTGGAATGGGCGGACACGTGGCAGATGAAATTTAACGCAGAAAAGTGCGAAGTGATACATTTTGGTAGGAAGAACGAGGAGAAGCAATATAAACTAAAGGGTACAATCCTAAAGGGGGTGCATGAACAGAGAGACCTGGGGGTATATGTGCACAAATCATTGAAGGAGCAGGACAGGTTGAGCAAGTGGTTAAAAAGGCATAAGGGATCCTGGGTTTCATAAATAGAGGTATAGGGTACAACAGTTTGGAAATTATGATGAACCTGTATAAAACACTGGTTCGGCCTCAACTGGAGTATTGTGTCCAATTCTGGGCACCGCACTTTAGGAAGGATATGAAGGCGTTAGAGAGGGTGCAGAAAAGATTTACAAGAATGGTTCCAGGAATGAGGGACTTCAGTTACGTGGAGAAACTGGGGTTGTTCTCCTTGGAGCAGAGAATGTTGAGAGGAGATTTGATGGAGGTGTTCAAAATCATGAGGGGTCTAGACAGAGTAGACAGAGAGAAACTGTTCCCATTGGCGGAAGGGTCGAGAACCAGAGGACACAGATTTAAGGTGATTGACAGAAGAACCAAAGGTGACATGAGGAAAAACTTTTACACGCAGCAAGTGGTTAGGATCTGGAATGCACTGCCTGAAAGGGTGGTGGAGGCAGATTCAATCATGGCTTTCAAAAGGGAGTTGGATAAGCACCTGAAGGAAAAAAAATTGCAGGGCTACGGGGAAAGGGCGGGGCTACAGGACTAGCTGAAGTGCTCACGGGCTCGATGGGCCGAATGACCTCCTTCTGTAGTAATTATACAGATAGTAAAGAGAATTTAATAGTAAAACTGAATTTTTAAAAATCTACTCTGTTTAATCCACAATATGGCCAATGTTCCAGTTAGATTAATGGGTGATATCGCTGCACTGCTGAATGGCATTTGGAGTTTCAATCTTTTGAAAAGATTTGTAAAAGTGATGCAAGGTTGGAGAAATTATAGACAGCTATTATCTCCATATATCAGAAAAGGGCAGCCCAGGAAGCAAGGTTTAAATACCTCAATTACAAATTTTATAATCCATACCATTGCTTCTTACTATACAAAGTCCCAAGCAAAATCTAAAATGTGCAAACGCACTCATAATACAAAGTTTGACAGGGTAGACGTAGAGAAGATGTTGCCACTTGTGGGGGAGACCAGAACTAGGGGCCATCAATAGAAGAGAGTCACTAATAAATCCAATCGGGAATTCAGGAGAAACTTCTTTACAGGAAACTCTCGATTTACCAGCACCTAAATAACCGGAAATCTCTGTTAACCGGCAAAATTCAGGAGTAGGTTCAGGTAAGTTTTACTTCATATTAGTGGCCGTTCCACCGGGGTTCCTGCACCTGTTGCTATGCAACAGGGACGCCTGGATCTGTGGCCGGGGTTCCTGCACTTACAGGGACGCCTGGATCTGTGGCCGGGGTTCCTGCACTTACAGGGACGCCTGGATCTGTGGCCGGGGTTCCTGCACTTACAGGGACGCCTGGATCTGTGGCCGGGGTTCCTGCACTTACAGGGACGCCTGGATCTGTGGCCGGGGTTCCTGCACTTACAGGGACGCCTGGATCTGTGGCCGGGGTTCCTGCACTTGTTGCCATGCAACAGGGACGCCTGGATCTGTGGCCGGGGTTCCTGCACTTACAGGGACGCCTGGATCTGTGGCCGGGGTTCCTGCACTTGTTGCCATGCAACAGGGACGCCTGGATCTGTGGCCGTGTACGGGGCTCTCGTACCTTTAACTATACCTCTCTGTAATCCGGACTTTTTGATAAACCGGGACCACGCTGGTCCCGTCGGTGCCGGATAAAAAAAAGTTTCCTGTACTCAAGAGTGCTGAGAATGTGAACTCACTTCCTCAGGGAGTGGTTGAGGCGAATAGCAGAGATGCATTGAAGGGGAAGCTGGATAAACACATGAGGGAGAAAGAAAGAGAGGGATATGGTGATAGTGAGATGAAGAGGGGTGGGAGGAGGCTGGTGTGGAGCATAAATGCCGGCATGGACCAGATGGGCCGAATGGCCTGTTTCTGGGCTGTACATTCGACGTAACTCTTTGTAATAATATTTCACCTGTATCACCTGAAAACAATTAAGAGTCGAAACAAGCTAAAAATGATCAAATGCAACAGACCCAATTTCCATTTTAATCCCATCTGTACCAAGCCTTTTGCTGTTCAGCTCCAAGTATCCAAGAACAGAACGAACACACAAACAGATGGTGGAGAGCACCAGAGTCACAAAAAGAGTGTCGATTTTAACAATTAACAAAATACTCAAAACAAGTGTACTGAACCTTGGCTGGGAAATCAGCTTTTAAACATCCAGAAGCCACTCCTCCCCGTTAATGAACTGAGCACATGTCTTGCTGAGCACCAAGCTCTTCAGACACGGGTTAAGGTATTAACTGATAGCAGCGCTACCTCCAGGAATAGCTGTCCCATATCGTAAGCAGCAGCATTAATGTACTGAGTCCAGGCTGCTGTACTACAATGCTGGTCAACTCCATAATCTAGTCCTCTCCTCTCACCATTAATCATGATTACTGCTGTGCAAACCCTGGTAGGCAGTGGGTTCCAGCAGCATTTCATGTACATAGCACCAATGTTCCCTCTAATTTTTTGGGGGCCAGGCTGCCCCTTATAACGGGCGGCGGGGCCCCTTCAAAATTCCGCGCATTCGCTGTTTTTCCCATTTAAAAGCCGGTGAGCCGGCAGTGCGGGAGCTCCAGACCACCGTGCGGCCACCCAACTTAATGGGAAGGTTGCATAGCACACCGCCAGCCCCCTATTGGTTCGTCCATGAGCTCCGCCCCCACCCCCGTCCCCCTCCACACCCCCCCTCACTCCCCTCCCCAACCCCCTCTCGCTCTCCTTCCGTCCCTTTCTCGCCCCCCTCCCTCGCCCCCTCCCCTACACCCTCCTCTCGGCCCGCCTCTCTCGCCCCCTGCCCCGCTCCCCAACCCACGCCTCTCGCCCCCTCCCCGGCCTTCCTCTCTCGCCCCCTCCCTCACCCCGCCTCTCTCACCCCCTCCCTTTTGTCCCCCCCCACCCCACCGCCGCCTCTCTCGCCCCCTCCCTGCTCTCCCCGGCCGCCTTCTCTCGCCCCCTCCCTCGCCCCGCCTCTCTTGTCCCCTCTCCCTTTCGTCACCCCCCCCGCCGCCTCTCTTGCCCCCTCGCCCCTCTCACCCCCTCCGCCGCAATGTTCACAGGGCGACGATGGATATTTATTTGTAGGTGCAAAAATAAAAACAAAAAAAAAAGACAATCAGGCAAAAAATGGAGTGCTTTAGGGACTGGACTGGAGTTCAGAAATGTCCTTCAAAATGAAATGCAAAAGGCAACATTTTGAAAATGCGTAATTTAACAATTAAAAAAAAATATCAGGCAATATGAAAAGCAACGACTCCAGAGAACCTCGCTGGAACCGAGGTCAGATCCTGGCTGTGCTTTAGTTACGCGTGGAATGGAAATCATTTGACCTCTTGCTAAAACTGCAACGCGGGTTCACCACGAGACACGCATCACGCAAGTGCCAGCTTAGCTCATTCTCCCCTCAGACAGAAGGCTGGGGGGGGGGGGGGGGGGGGGGGTTCAAGCTCCATTTCAACATAGTCTGACTGCAGAGTCAAGACAGAAAGAACGTATAGTTACACAGCCCCTTTCACCACCTCAGGACCTCCCAAAGCGTTTCCAGCCAATGTGCGCACAGCAAGCTCCCACAAACAGCAATGTGATGATGACCAAATAATCTGTTTTAGTGATGTTGGTTTATAAATATTGACCAGGACACCAGGGAGAACTCCCCTGTTCTTCTTCAATAAAGTACCACGGGATCTTTTACACCCACCCGAGGGGGCAGACGGGCCCTTGGTTTAACATCTCACCCGAAAGACGGCACCTCCGACAGTGCAGTGCTCCCTCAGCACTGCCCCTCCGACAGTGCGGCGCTCCCTCAGCACTGCCCCTCCGACAGTGCGGCGCTCCCTCAGTACTGCCCCTCCGACAGTGCGGCGCTCCCTCAGTACCGCCCCTCCGACAGTGCGGCGCTCCCTCAGTACCGTCCCTCCGACAGTGAGTACTGTCCCTCCGACAGTGCGGCGCTCCCTCAGTACTGCCCCTCCCACAGTGCGGCGCTCCCTCAGCACTGCACTGGATTGTCAGCCTAGATTGTATGTGCTCAAGTCTCTGGAGTGGGACTTAAACCTATAACAATCTGGCTCAGAGACGAGAGTGCTACCCACTGAGCTGACACCCGTGTAGTACTGAGGGAGCACTGCATTGCTGGAGAGAATACATCATCCCCTCAACAGTGGACTGACCTTAAACCAAAACCTCCTCTTCCCACTTCAATGACTTGGGTGGATGGAAAAGATTCCACAATACTATCTCAAAAGCAATCTACCCAGTGTCCTGGTTAACACACGCTGGAGCTCCCCGCTAGTTAAATCAGTGTGTGCACACAATCAATGGATCTGAAACAATTCTGGCCTTGCCCTTTATCCAATGGCCACTTAATCCAGCGGGTGGATTCAGGATCAGTCTGGGTTTATCCTGCATCCAATGACCCACTTACACTGCAGAGGGATTTAGCAAAATTCTGTTTTTATTCTTGTACCCAATGACCCCTTTAACCTGCAGAGGGAGCTGAAACCATTCAATGCCTAGGTATCCTGCAAGTGGATCAAGTGCAGAATAAGACAGAGTGTACAGCACAGAAACAGGCCATTCGGCCCAACTGGTCCGTGCCGGTGTTTATGCTCCACCCCTCTTCATCTCACCCCATCACCATATCCTTCTATTCCTTTCTCCCTCATGTGTTTATCCAGCTTCCCCTTAAATGTATCTATACTATTCACCTCGACCACTCCCTGTGGTAGCGAGTTCCACATTCTCCCCACTCTCTGGGGAAAGGAGTTTCTCCTGAATTCCCTGTTGGATTTATTAGTGACTCTCTTATATTGATGGCCCCTAGTTCTGGTCTCCCCCACAAGTGGAAACATCTTCTCTACGTCGACCCGATCGAACCCCTTCATCATTTTAAAGGTTTCTATCAGGTCACCCCTCAGCCTTCTCTTTTTTCCCTAGAGAAAAGAGCCCCAGCCCGTTCAGTCTTTCCTGATCGTTATAACCTCTCAGTTCCAGCGTCATCCTTGTAAATCTTTTTGCATCTTCCCCAGTGCCTCCATATCCTTTTGATCATATGGAGACCGGAACTGTGCCCAGTATTCTAGTCTTCAGTGGGCCAGTATTGGTTATTAAAGCATGGAATAAGAACATAAGAATTAGTGACCATCTTGTGTTTTTATTTATTCGTTCACGGGATGTGGGCGCCGCTGGCGAGGCCAGCACTTATTGCCCTCGAGAAGGTGGTGGCGAGCCGCCTTCTTGAATTGCTGCAGTCCGTGTGGTGTTCTTTGCAGCGGTTTGGTACGACCGAGTGTCTCGCTGGGCCATTCCAGAGGGCAGTTAAGAGTCAACTACATTGCTGTGGGTCTGGAGTCACATATAAAGTCCAGACCGAGCAAGGACGGCAGATTTCCTTTGATCAAAGACATTAGTGAACCGGATGGGTTTTGTCGACAAAGTTTCATGGTCACCACTACTGACACTAGCTTTTTATTCCAGATTTATTTAATTTAAGTTCCCCCCAGTGGTGGGATTTGAACTCACGTCTCTGGATCTATTAGTCCAGGCCTCTGGATTACTAGTCCAGCAACATAAACACTGTGCTACCGTACCCAGTAGCTCTGGTCTCCCCCACAAGTGGAAACATCTTCTCTACGTCTACCCTATCGAACCTCTTCATCATTTTAAAGATCTCTATCAGGTCGCCCCTCGGCATTCTCTTTTGCAGAGAAAGAGCCCCAGCCTATAGAGTCATAGAGCACAGAAAGAGGCCCTTCGGCCCATCGTGTCCGCACCGGCCATCAGGCCCTGTCTAATCCCATTTTCCAGCATTTGGTCCGTAGCCTTGTATGCTATGGCGTTTCAAGTGCTCATCTAAATGCTTCTTGAATGTTGTGAGGGTTCCTGCCTCTACCACCCTTTCAGGCAGTGAGTTCCAGATTCCAACCACCCTCTGGGTGAAAAAGTTTTTCCTCAAATCCCCTCTAAACCTCCTGCCCCTTACCTTGAATCTATGCCCCCTTGTTATTGACCCCTCTACGAAGGGGAAAAGTTCCTTTCTATCCACCCTATCTATGCCCCTCATAATTTTGTACACCTCAATCAGGTCCCCCCTCAGCCTTCTCTGCTCTAAGGAAAACAACCCCAGCCTGTCCAGTCTTTCTTCATAGCTGAAGCGCTCAAGCCCAGGTAACATCCTGGTGAATCTCCTCTGCACCCTCTCCAAAGCAATCACATCCTTCCTATAGTGTGGCGACCAGAATTGCACACAGTACTCCAGCTGTGGTCTAACCAGCGTTTTGTACAGCTCCATCATAACCTCCTTGCTCTTATATTCTATGCCTCGGCTAATGAAGGCAAGTATCCCATATGCCTTTTTAACCACCTTATCCACCTGTTCTGCTGCCTTCAGGGATCTATGTACATGCACACCAAGGTCCCTCTGATCCTTTGTCTTTCCTAGGGTCTTACCATTCATTGTGTATTCCCTTGCCTTGTTAGTCCGTCCAAAATGCATCACCTCACACTTTTCAGGGTTAAATTCCATTTGCCACTGTTCCGCCCATCTGACCAACCCATCTATATCGTCCTGCAGACTGAGGCTACCCTCCTCGCTATTTACCACCCCACCAATTTTCGTGTCATCTGCGAACTTACTGATCATACCTTTTACATTCACATCCAAATCATTAATGTAGACCACAAGCAGCAAGGGACCCAGCACCGATCCCTGCGGTACCCCACTGGACACAGCCTTCCAGCCACAAAAACAACCTTCCACCATCACCCTCTACCTTCTGCCACTAAGCCAGTTTTGGATCCAATGTGCCAAGGCACCCTGGATCCCATGGGCTCTTACCTTCCTGGCCAGTCTCCTATGCGGGACTTTATCAAAAGCCTTACTGAAATCCATGTATACCACATCCACTGCACTACCCTCATCCACACACCTAGTCACCCCCTCGAAAAATTCAATCAAATTAGTCAGACATGATCTTCCCTTGACAAAGCCATGCTGACTATCCCTGATTAATCCTTGCCTCTCCAAGTGGAGACTAATTCTGTCCCTCAGAATTTTTTCCAATAATTTCCCAACCTCTAATGTTAGGCTCACTGGCCTGTAATTCCCTGGTTTATCCCTACTACCCTTCTTGAATAATGGTACTACGTTAGCTGTTCTCCAGTCCTCTGGCACATCCCCTGTGGCCAGAGAGGTTCTGAAAATTTGTGTCAGAGCCCCTGCAATCTCCTCCTTTGCCTCACATAGTAGCCTGGGATACATCTCGTCCAGGCCTGGGGATTTATCCACTTTTAAGCCTGCTAAAACCGCCAGTACCTCCTCCCTCTCGATGCTAATATGTTCAAGTATATCACAGTCCCCCTGCCCGATTTCTATGTCTACATCGCCCTTCTCCATAGTGAACACAGATGCAAAAAATTCATGTAAAACCCCACCTACATCTTCTGGCTCCACACACAGATTGCCACTTTGGTCCCTAATGGGCCCTACTCTTTCCCTAGTTATCCTCTTGCCCTTAATATACTTATAAAACACCTTAGGATTTTCCTTTATTTTGCTCGCCAGTGTTATTTCATGGCCCCTCCTCGCTCTCCTAATTTCTTTTTTAAGTATCCCCCTGCACTTTTTATACTCCTCTAGGGCTTAGTCCTTTGTATCTGTTCAGCCTTTCCTGATAACAGGTATAACCTCTCAGTTCTGGTATCATTCTTGTAAATCCGGTTGCCTCTGTATCCTTTTGATAATATGGAGACCAGAACGGTGCACAATTGAACTGTATTTGCATCCAGTGACCCATTCATTCCACAGTTGGATCCAAGCCGCCCATTTAAAAAAAAAAATTCACTGGAAACACATTCCAGAGGCAGAGGGAACTAGTAATGGACGGCCAGGTGGAGAGCAATGGTCCCTTTAACCTGCGCCTCAGCATAGCGCTCCAGGGGGGTCCCACACAGCCAGCGAGACCGCTGTTAAATTGGAAAAAAACACCACCAGGCATGCGCGGACATTTGAACGGGCCACGCAGCCCGTCATAATATAATGATTTTAAACATTTGAGCACAATGTTTTGAAACGGTTTCCAGTGGCAGGAGGGTCGGTAACCAAAGGACACAGATTGAAGATGATCGGCAAAAGAACCAGAGGGGAAGATTAGGCTTTTCTTTAACGCAGTGAGTTGTTGTGATCTGGAACGCGCTGCCTGAAAAGGCGGTGGTAGCAGATTCAATAGTAACTTTCAAAAGGGGAATTGGATAAATACTTGCAAAAAAAATGTGCAGGGCTGTGGGGAAAGAGCAGGGGGGAGTGGGACTAATTGGAGAGCTCGTTCAAAGAGCCGGCACGATGGGCCGAATGGCCTCCTTCTGTTGCTGAGAGAGTCTATGGATGTCTTTGCTTGTGGTTGTGCTGCAGTGGAACAGACAGGGAGATTGTTTTGTTGCAGGCAATAATGCCGGATTGGAAGGTAATTAAAAAAATGTTTTGCATTAGGACAAAAAGTGGATGCCAGCGTACCACTGATATTAATTAGGATCAGGGTACACAGCACCTGCCGGTAGGGACGAGACACCAAACTGCACGTGCTGTTTTAGAGTTAACCGTTTCATCACCAGGTATATGCTTTTCTTTTCAAATCCCACCTTCCCCCACCCAACCCTTCCGGGAGATTGAAATAAAAGTCAGGATGGACCCAAGGGAATGAGACTGGCCACAATCCACAGCCCTTTACTGTGCTTGTATGGGAGTTAGGTACAGTTATGGGCTTTCCTGCTATTGGGTTTGTATAGGGCGGCCAGAGAATATTCCTGTATGGCGCTTGTATAATGTGTGCAGTGTATAGAATCTCCGTGTTGTGTTTGTACAATGTATAGAATCTCCGTGTTGTGTTTCTACAATGCATTGAATTTCCGTGTTGTGTTTGTACAATGTATAGAATCTCCGTGTTGTGTTTCTACAATGCATTGAATCTCCGTGTTGTGTTTGTACAATGTATAGAATTTCCCCCATATTCCACTCCAAATCTATGATAAAATGACTTGACTAAAGAACCGAAAAGTCATTAACCATTCCAGAACCCAAACCAATCTGAACTAGGGTTGCGAAGGGGTGGAAAGTTTCCGGTAAATTTCCGGAAATTTTCCACTGGAAGTTTAGCTTGGGAATTTTGCCCAAAAAAGCACATGCTAGCATAACATTGTTTTTTTTTTGTATTTCTTTCATATTTTTTTCCCCACAGGTCCTCTCTTAAAATTACTAACAGAGATGGAATCTTAATTTAAGGAATTTCTTAATCAATATATGTTTATCTTCTTACTTGGCTTGTTTTAATAATTACAAGTTTTGTGTGTGACTGTGAACAAATGTGTCCTGGTTGGTTGGATGAGTGGATGAGCGATTAGCTCCCTCTATTGGTGATGTAGCATCGTGCGTGCACAGGTCATGCTTCCATCACATGGAGCATCAGGAAAAATTTACTCACCCTGTTGCAATCGTGCGGATCAACTGCAGTTTGACAGAGATGAACGCCCTTTATTTCTCTGCATAGAACAATGCCACGTTTACCGTCGAATGTGTGGAAGCATTTTACCCCAGGCATTAAAGATGGAAAGACTGTGTACATGTGCAAACACTGTACAAAGCCATATGTAAAGAATGCCACAAAGATGCAGCAGCATTTATCCAAATGCAACAACTTCACTCAAAGCTCACAGCAGTCAGCCCAGAGTTCCTCTGCTTCCATTCAAGAAGATGATGGTTCACATTCAGCATCAGGCTCCTCTCATCAGCAATTCCTGGCCCACTTGGAAGGTTCTTTGATACAATGGATAACCATAGCCAGAAGAATGCAGATGAGTGCCTTGCTCGAGCTGTATATGTGACAGGCTCACCCCTCATGCTCACAGCCAATGTGTACTGGAAGAGATTTTTCAATGTTATTCGCCCTACATACTATCCTCCCACCAGACACGCTTTGTTTACTTAGTTGCTGGAGGATGAGTATAACAGAGTCCAAGGAAAGCTCAAAGAAATGATAGAGATGGCAGGCTGTGTTGCAGTTATCTCAGATGGGTGGTCAAATGTACGAGGGGAGGGCATCATAAACTACATCGTCTCCACTCCTCTCCCCGTATTCTTCAAGAGCACAGACACGAAGGACAACAGACAAACAGGCACATACATTGCTGATGAGCTGAAAGCGGTCATCAACGATCTTGGATCACAAAAGGTCTTTGCAGTAGTTACTGACAATGCTGCGAATATGAAGGCTGCTTGGGCTCAAGTGGAGGAGGCCTACCCTCATACCTGGGTGGGAGGGTATGCTGCGAGGAGGATGTCATGAAACTCCAGTACGATTTGGACAGGTTAGGTGATTGGGCAGAAACGCACTATAATGTGGATAAATGTGAGGTTATGCACTTTGGTGGCAAAAACAGGAAGGCACATTATTATCTGAACGGCAATAGATTGGGAGAAGGGGAAGTGCAAAGAGACCTGGGTGTTCTTGTGCACCAGTCGCTGAAGGTAAGCATACAGGTGCAGCAGGCGGTTAAGAAGGCAAATGGTATGTTGGCCTTCGTAGCAAGAGGATTCGAGTACAGGAACAAGGGTGTCTTGCTACAGTTGTACAGGGCCTTGGTGAGACCGCACCTTGAGTATTGTGTGCAGTTTTGGTCGCCTTATCTGAGGAAGGACGTTCTTGCCACGGAAGGAGTGCAGCGAAGATTCACCAGGCTGATACCTGGGATGGCAGGAATGACGTGAGGAGAGATTGTGTCGATTGGGCTTATACTCACTGGAGTTTAGACCTATAAAATTCTGTCAGGCCTGGACAGACTAGATGCTGGAAGGATGTTCCCAATGGTCAGGGAGTCCAGAACCAGGGGTCATAGTCTAAGGATAAGGGGTAGGACATTTAGGACTGAAATGAGGAGGAATTTCTTCACCCAGTGAGTGGTGAACCTGTGGAATTCTCTGCCACAGAGGGCGGTGGAGGCCAGTTCATTAAATATATTCAAGAAGGAGTTGGATATATGTCTTAAGGCTAAAGGGATCAAGGGATATGGGGAGAAGGCAGGGACAGGGTACTGAATTTCAATGATCAGCTATGATCTCATTGAATGGCGGAGCAGGCTCGAAGGGCCGAATGGCCTACTCCTGCTCCTATCTTCTATGTTTCTATGTTTATTACATCTATTGGGTGCGCAGCTCATGGGCTCAACCTGCTCCTCAAGGACATCATGGGTTTGAGAACCATGGAAACACTACAAGAGAGCCAAGCAAGTTGTTAAGTATGTCAGGGGAAAACAGGTAGTTGCAGCAACCTACAACTCCAAGCAAACGACAAGAACACCACACTGAAGCTGCCCAGCAACATTAGATGGGGTGGCGTTCTCATAATGTACAACAGCCTTCTGGAGGGTAAGGAGTCGCTGCAAGAAATGGCAATATCCCAGTCTGGGGATATGGAAACCACCATCAAGAAAATACTGCTGGATGATGTGTTTTGGGAGAGAGTGGTTAGCAGCCTTAAACTATTCTCACCAGTAGCATCTGCAATTGCTCAGATTGAAGGAGATGACGCTGTCTTGTCAGATGTTCAGGCTTTTTGCTGATTTAAAAGAACAAATCCGCATTGCCCTACCCACATCCCTGCTGCTCAAAGCAGAGGAGAAGGCAATTGTTCAATTCATACAGACGCGTCAAGAATTTGGTGTCAAGCCGATTCATGCTGCAGCATACATGCTGGACCCAAAGCATGTTGGGAGACCAATACTTTCTGGAGAACAGATCAACAGCGCTTACAGTGTGATTTCTACCCTCTCACACCATCTCAATCTGGACGTGGACAAAGTTCTGGGAAGTCTGGCAAAGTTCTCTACCAAGCAAGGTCTTTGGAATGGGGATGGGATATGGGAATCATGCAAGCATATCAGTGCACATACCTGGTGGAAGGGACTTTGTGTATCTGAGGCCCTGTCACCCATTGCATCGGTGATTCTCCAAATCCCACCTTCATCAGCGGCCTCTGAACGAAACTGGTCACTTTTTGGAAATACGCATACAAAGGTGCGCAACAGGCTGACTAACGAGAGTGGAGAAACTGGTGACTATCCGGGCGAACCTACAACTTATTGAGCCAGATACAGAAGTGTCCACCACACAGCTAGACACTGACACAGAGGAGGAAATGGATACGTCAGAGCCAGAGAATCAGGAGGAGCAATGAGGAGTAGAAGACTCAGAAGACTCATGAGTAGAAGACTCAAACGGACAAAATAAGGACAAATTACAGGCTAAATAAGCTGACGCTCTTTTGATTTTATTTTAGATGTGTCTTTTTTGTGGGGGTTCAATAAAGTTCAAAATTATAACCTAAATAAAGTTTTGAAAGCCTGTTTTTATTTGTATGGAACAGTATGTCTATTTTGATGACAAAGATAATATAAGGGTCAGAGACAAAAACCATCAGTGTGCAAAAAAACTCAAAATTCCCATAAATTCCCATGGAAGTTTCCTCTTAAAAATTCCCAGAATTTTGCAACCCTAATCTGGACTGATCCAATTCGGATAACTCCCAAATGGGATTGGAATTTTTCCTCTCCAGACCCTTTGCTATCCCTAGAACAGCGGCAAGTGATGCACCGACACATCTGCTTGTAAACCCCAGTCACACTCTCGGCAATCAACTGCGTGTTAGTCACACAGCTTCGGGTCAGATGACATTCATGCTTTTCAAAATGCAAATCGTTTACTCCCAAATTAAAGGTCGTAATAAAGAAGTTAATTGTGCAATGACTGTGTAACCTAAGCTGCAGTGGGATGTCGCCTGGGTGGAAGAACCTGTGTTGGAGCATGGCGCGTGGGACTGAGATGATCAACCTTCCTCACAAAGCATTGGAATGCATCCGCTGCTGAAACCCTCATCCTTGCCTTTGTTACCGTCACACTCGACTGTTCCAACGCTCTCCGGGCCGGCCTCCCAGCTTCCACCCTCAGTAAACTTCGGCTCACCCAGAACTCAGTGCCCTAACTCGCAGCAAGTCCCGATCACCCATCTCCCCGGTCCTCGCTGATCTTCACTAGCTCCCAGTCCAGCAACACCTAGAATTGAAAATTCTCATCCTCGTGTTCAAATCTCTCCATGGCCTCGCCCCTCCCTAACTGTGTAACCTCCTCCAGCCCTGCAACCTCCCCCCTCGCGATCTCTGCGCTCCTCCAATTCTGGGATCTTACACATGGCCGGTTTCCTTTGCCCCCACCAGTGGCGGCCGTGCCTTCAGTTGCCTAGGCCTTAAGTTCTGGAACTCCCTCTCTACCTCCCTCTCCTTCTTTAAAAAAGAGTCCTCAAAACCTACCTCCTCTTACCAAGCTTTAGTAGCTCCAGCCAATGTGCGCACAGCAAGATCCCACAAACAGCAATGTGATCATGACCAAATAATCAGTTTTAGTGATGTTGTTTGAGGGATAAATATTGGCCAGGATATCTCCCCTGCTCTTCTTTGAAATAGTGGCTGTGGGATCTTTTACACCCACCAAAGAGGGCAGATTGGGCCTCAGATTAATGCCTCATCCGAATGACGACACCTCCGACAGTGCGGCGCTCCCTCAGTACTGCCCCTCCGACAGTGCGGAGCTCCCTCAGTACTGCCCCTCCGACAGTGCGGCGCTCCCTCAGTACTGCCCCTCCGACAGTGCGGCGCTCCCTCAGTACTGCCCCTCCGACAGTGCGGAGCTCCCTCAGTACGGTCCCCTCCGACAGTGCGACGCTCCCTCAGTACTGCCCCTCCGACAGTGCGGCGCTCCCTCAGTACTGCCCCTCCGACAGTGCGGAGCTCCCTCAGTACGGTCCCCTCCGACAGTGCGGAGCTCCCTCAGTACGGTCCCCTCCGACAGTGCGGCGCTCCCTCAGTACTGCCCCTCCGACAGTGCGGAGCTCCCTCAGTACTGCCCCTCCGACAGTGCGGAGCTCCCTCAGTATGGTCCCCTCCGACAGTGCGGCACTCCCTCAGTACTGCCCCTCCGACAGTGCGGAGCTCCCTCAGTACGGTCCCCTCCGACAGTGCGACGCTCCCTCAGTACTGCCCCTCCGACAGTGCGGCGCTCCCTCAGTACTGCCCCTCCGACAGTGCGGAGCTCCCTCAGTACGGTCCCCTCCGACAGTGCGGCGCTCCCTCAGTACTGCCCCTCCGACAGTGCGGAGCTCCCTCAGTACTGCCCCTCCGACAGTGCGGAGCTCCCTCAGTATGGTCCCCTCCGACAGTGCGGCACTCCCTCAGTACTGCCCCTCCGACAGTGCGGCGCTCCCTCAGTACTGCCCCTCCGACAGTGCGGAGCTCCCTCAGTACGGTCCCCTCCGACAGTGCGGCGCTCCCTCAGTACTGCCCCTCCGACAGTGCGGAGCTCCCTCAGTACTGCACTTCCGACAGTGCGGAGCTCCCTCAGTACGGTCCCCTCCAACAGTGCGGAGCTCCCTCAATCTAGATTAGTAGTGTTCAAATCTCGGGAAACATAGAAACATAGAAACTAGGAGCAGGAGCAGGCCATTCGGCCCCTCGAGCCTGCTCCGCCATTCAATGCGATCATGGCTGATCATCCAAATTCAGTACCCTGTCCCTGCTTTCTCCCCATACCCCTTGATCCCTTTAGCCTTAAGAAATATATCCAACTCCTTCTTGAATATATTTAATGAATTGGCCTCCACTGCCCTCTGTGGTAGAGAATTCCACAGGTTCACCACTCTCTGGGTGAAGAAATTCCTCATTTCTGTCCTAAATAGCTTACCCCTTATCCTTAGACTGTGACCCCTGGTTCTGGACTCCCCGACCATCGGGAACATCCTTCCTGCATCTAGTCTGTCCAGTCCTGTCAGAATTTTATAAGTTTCAATGAGATCCCCTCTCATTCTTCTAAACTCCAGCGAGTATAAGCCCAATCGACCCAATCTCTCCTCATACATCATTCCTGCCATCCCAGGTATCAGCCTGGTGAATCTTCGCTGAACTCCTTCCATGGCAAGAACATCCTTCCTCAGATAATGCGACCAAAACTGCACACAATACTCAAGATGTGGTCTCACCAAGGTCCTGTACAACTGCAGCAAGACATCCTTGTTCCTGTACTCAAACCCTCTCACTACGAAAGCCAACATACCATTTGCCTTCTTAACCGCCTGCTGCACCTGCATGCTTACCTTCAGCGACTAGTGCATAAGGACGCCCAGGTCTTGTTGCACTTCCCCTTCTCCCAATCTATTGCCATTCAGATAATAATCTGCCTTCCTGTTTTTGCCACCAAAGTGGATAACCTCGCATTTATCCACGTTATATTGCATCTGCCATGCTTCTGCCCAATCACCCAACCTGTCCAAATCATCCTGGAATTTTTCGGCATCCTCCTCACAGCACACACGCCCACCCAGCTTTGTGTCGTCTGCAAATTTGGAGATATTACATCTAGTTCCCTCGTCTAGATCATTAATATATATTGTGAATAGCTGGGGTCCTAGCACCGATCCCTGCGGTACCCCACTAGTCACTGCCTGCCACTCGGAAAAAGACCCGTTTATTCCAACTCTTTGCTTTCTGTCCGCCAACCAGTTCTCTATCCAAGTCAATACCTTGCTCCCAATCCCATGTGCCTTAACTTTACATGCTAATCTCTTATGCGGGACCTTATCGAAAGCCTTCTGAAAGTCCAAATACACCACATCTACTGGTTCTCCCTTATCTATTTTACCAGTTACATCCTCAAAAAATTCCAGTAGATTAGTCAAGCACGATTTACCTTTTGTAAATCCATGTTGACTTTGTCCGATCCCGTCACTGTTTTCCCAAGTGCTCTGCTATTACATCTTTTATAATGGACTCTAGCATTTTCCCCACTACCGATGTCAGGCTTACCGGTCTGTAATTCTCCGTTTTCTCTCTACCACCTTTTTTGAATAGTGGGGTAACATTAGCTACCCTCCAATCCATGGGTACTGTTCCAGATTTCATCGAATGTTGGAAGATGACCAGCAATGCATCTACTATTTCTAGGGCCACTTCCTTAAGTACCCTGGGATGTAGATTATCAGGCCCTGGGGATTTATCGGCCTTCAATCCCATCAATTTCCCTAACACCCTTTCCCTACAAATACTGATTTCTTTCAGTGCCTCCCTTTCATCAGACCCTATGTTCCCCGACATCTCTGGGAGGTTATTTGTGTCCTCCTTTGTGAAGACAGAACCAAAATATGTATTTAATTGGTCAGCCATTTCTTTGTTCCCCATTATAAATTCCCCTGATTCTGACTGCAAGGGACCTACGCTTGACTTCACCAATCTTTTTCTCTTCACATATCTATAAAAGCTTTTACAGTCAGTTTTTATGTTCCCTGCAAGCTTACTCTCATATTCTATTTTCCCTTTCTTAATTAATCCCTTTGTTGAATCCTAAACTGCTCCCAATCCTCAGGTTTACTGCTTTTTCTGGCCAATTTATATGTCCTCTCCTTGATTTGAACCCACAATCTTCTGAAATCCAAGCGAGAGTGCTACCCACTGAGCCTCGGCTGACTCCCATGTGGTACTGAGGGGGCACTGCATTGCTGGAGAGGATGCATCATCCCCTCAACAGTGGACTGGCATTGAACCAAAATCTTGTCTTGTGTCAAAGTTCTAGTCGCACGCCAAAGTAGCAGCCTAGATTTTGACATATTGTGAAGGAAGGCAATGATGGGGTAAATTCCAAAATGTATGTTCTAACGATGTGGGCAAGAGGTTGCGTCCATCCTGTAGTTGGATTGCTTTATAATGAGAAGATCTTAGAAAAAATTCTTGATCCAAATTTCAGTGTTGTATCATTTGGATATCATTGCTTCTTCTATACCACCTCCCAAACCCATGACCTCTGCCGCCTAGAAGGACAAGGGCAGCAGGCGCATGGGTACACCATCACCTCCAAGTTCCCCTCCCAAGTCTCACACCATCCTGACTTGGAAAAATATCGGCCATTCCTTCATCGTCGCTGGGTCAAAATCCTGGAACTCCCTCCCTAACAGCACTGTGGGAGCACCTTCACCACACGGACTGCAGCGGTTCAAGAAGGCGACTCACCACTGCCTTCTCAAGGGCAATTCGGGATGGGCAATAAATGCTGGCCTTGCCAGCGACGCCCACATCCAGTGAATAATTAAACAACAAAATATGAATCTCATGACTGATTTGGAATCAGTCACCAGGTCAGGAAGTGCATGATATTCATCTCATTAAGCGATGGTTATTAATATAACTCCGCTCCCTCTGCCAATCCTGGCTCAATGTGAATTCTAACGGTTGGCAATGAGTGAAGACACAATCACCGAAAGTTAGCAAGTTATTACTAAGTCAGGCATATACCACCGTCTCCCAGCAACACCAGAACACATTCATACAATACATAAAATACAGCTTTCAGTAAATAGCAGCAATTAATAACATGTGCATTTGTGAAACAACTTTCATGACCTCAGGACGTCCCAAAGCGCTTTACAGCCACTGAAGTGATTTTTGAAGTGTGGTCACTGTTGTAATGTAGGAAACGCGGCAGCCAATTTGCGCACAGCAAGCTCCCATAAACTGCAATGTGATAATTACCAGATAATCTGTTTTAGTGATGTTGGTTGAGGAATAAATATTGCCCCAGGACACCGGGGACAACTCCCCCTGCTCTTCTTCGAAATAGTGCCATGGGATCTTTTACGCCCACCTGAGGGAGCAGATGTTTAACGTCTCATCTGAAAGACGGCACCTCCAACAGTGCGGCGCTCCCTCAGTACTGCCCCTCCGACATTGCAGCGCTCCCTTAGTACTGACCCTCCGACAGTGCGGAGCTCCCTCAGTACTGCCCCTCCGACAGTGCGGCGCTCCCTCAGTACTGCCCCTCCGACAGTGCGGCGCTCCCTCAGTACTGACCCTCCGACAGTGCGGCGCTCCCTCAGTACCGCCCCTCCGAACTACCCCGACGGCTCAGTACTGCCCCTCTGACAGTGCGGCGCTCCCTCAGTACTGACCCTCCGACAGTGCGGCGCTCCCTCAGTACTGCCCCTCCAACAGTGCAGCGCTCCCTCAGTATTGCCCCTCCGACAGTGCGGCGCTCCCACAGTACTGCCCAACCGACAGTGCGGCGCTCCCACAGTACTGCCCAACCGACAGTGCGGCGCTCCCTCAGGTTGTATATTGAGCTGACCAGTACACAGAGTTTCTCCCATTCTCTCACATCCAAGCTACCTTCTTGCAAACATCTTTTTATCCACAAAGGGATTCCAGGACAGATGTCCGCTGGTAGAATAACGACAACTTGTATTTGTATAGCGCTTTTAACGTAGTAAAACATCCCAAGGCGCTTCACAGCTGTATTAGAAGACAAAAAATTTACCATCAAGCCACATGAGATATTAGGCCAGATGACCAAAAGCTTGGTCAAAGAGGTAGGTTTTAAGGAGCATCTTAGAGGAAAGAGAGTTAGAGGCGTGGAGAGGTTTAGGGAGGGAATTCCAGAGCTTAGGGCCTCAGCAGCTGAAGGCACGGCCGCCAATGGTGGAGCGATGGAAATCGGGGATGTTTTATAGGGCAGTATTAGAGGAGCGCAGAGATCTTGGTGAGGGTTGTGGAGATTACAGAGATAGGGAGGGACGAGGCCATGGAGGGATTTGAAAACAAAGATGAGAATTTTGAAATTGAGGTGTTGCTTAACCGGGAGCCAATGTAGGTCAACGAGCACAGGGGTGATGGGCGAACGGGACTTGGTGCGAGTTAGGACACGGGCAGCCGAGTTTTGGAAAACCTCAAGTTTACGTAGGGTCGAATGTGGGAGGCCAGCCAGGAGTGCGCCGGAATAGTCAAGTCTAGAGGTAACAATGGCACAGCACAGTAATGACCTTCACTGCAACACTCTGAACTGATGCCAGTGGTAACCCTGCCCCCGGAGAGAGAATTGGTACCTTTTCATTCCAGGATGAAACTGGTGGCTGCAATTCCCCAAAGTTTACAATCCCATGTTTGTGTCACTGAATTCATTCAGGTACGAACCTGGCAATGTATACACAGGATAAAGGACATTGCAGGAATATACAGTGGTCACACAGCTAAAGGATTACAGTCTTAGTCAGGCCGACTTACAGGCTAACGTGTCCTGGGTTACACAGGAACAGGAGGAGGCCATTCAGCCCCTTGAGCCTGTTACACAGGAACAGGAGGAGGCCATTCAGCCCCTCGAGCCTGTTACACGGGAACAGGAGGAGGCCAATCAGCCCCTCGAGCCTGTTACAGAGGAACAGGAGGAGGCCATTCAGCCCTCGAGCCTGTTACACAGGAAGAGGAGGAGGCCATTCAGCCCCTCGAGCCTGTTACACAGGAACAGGAGGAGGCCATTCAGCCCCTCGAGCCTGTTACACGGGAACAGGAGGAGGCCATTCAGCCCCTCGAGCCTGTTACACAGGAACAGGAGGAGGCCATTCAGCCCTCGAGCCTGTTACACAGGAACAGGAGGAGGCCAATCAGCCCCTCGAGCCTGTTACAGAGGAACAGGAGGCCATTCAGCCCCTCGAGCCTGTTACACAGGAACAGGAGGAGGCCATTCAGCCCCTCGAGCCTGTTACACAGGAACAGGAGGAGGCCATTCAGCCCTCGAGCCTGTTACACAGGAACAGGAGGAGGCCATTCAGCCCCTCGAGCCTGTTACACGGGAACAGGAGGCCATTCAGCCCCTTGAGCCTGTTCTGCCATTCAATGAGATCATGGCTGACATCTACGTCAACTCCAATTACCTGCCTTGGTTCCGTAACCCTGGTCTTGAAATTTTGATTAATCCAGCGTCCGTACCGTTTTAGGGGAAGCGAGTTGCAGATTTCTACTATCCTGTGTATGAAAAAAGTGCTGCCTAATTTCACTCCTGAACGGCCTGGCTCTAATTTTTAAGGTTATGTCCCCTTGTTCTGGACTCCCCCAGCCGAGGAAAGAGTTTCTCTCTATCTACAAGAAACACAGAAAGCTAGCATGCAGGTACAGCGAGCAATAAGGAAGGCAAATGGCATGTTGGCCTTTATTGCAAGGGGATTGGAGTATAAGAGTAAGGAAGTCTTTCTACAATTGTACAGGGCCTTGGTGAGATCACACCTGGAGTACTGTGCACGGTTCTGGTCTCCTTATCTAAGGAAGGATATACTTGCCTTGGAGGCGGTGCAACGAAGTGTAGTAACCTGGGAGGTTATGAGTAACCTGATCCACCAGGTGGTGCTGTGGCAATTGCTCTCCTGAGTTAAGTCTGATCTGTACTGGTTGTACTCTTTGTTTTTGCTGCCTCATGGCAGAAGCTTTTATGTGCAAGGGTTGATTAAACCATGTTATGGAGTTAACCGGTGTCCGTCTCCATCTATGGCCACTCAAGATACCACATATGGTGACGAGAATAAAGGACGGAAAAGTTTGGTGGATCAGTCATAGTTAGGGAGTATTCGGAAGAGGTGCTCGGGTTGGTTAGCAAACTAGTCGGAAAAGCACGAGGCTAGGCCGCGGGAGTCGAAACGGAGTTTGATTTTTTGGCTGAAGTGACCGGACTCCAAGGATGGCAGGAACGGTAGGCTCCGTGGCACCTTTTGACAGCAAGTCGCAGTCTTGGGAGGAGTATATTGAAATACTGAGCCATTTCTTAATGGCAAACGAGGTGGACAGTGCTGAAAAGAAAAGGGCCATTTTACTGAGTTGTGTGGGAGCGCAAACCTATACACGGATGAGGAATCTGCTGAGCCCGGAGCGGCCAGGAGAAAAATCTTTTGACGAGTTGGTGAGTCTACTAAAGAATCATTTCAATCTGAAACCTAGTGAAATAGTACAGAGATGGAAATTCAATTCAAGGATTAGGAGGCCGGAAGAAAGCATTACCGAGTATGTGGAGGAGCTTCGGAAGCTCGCACAGGACTGTAATTTTGGAAATGCGCTCACAGTCATGTTAAGGGACAGACTAGTATGCGGAGTTAACGACGACAGTATACAGCAAAGGTTGCTGTCAGAAGAAGGATTAACGTTTGAGACGGCACTTAAAAAAGCACACGCCATGGAGACGGCTAACAAGGACATTAAGGACTTAACCAGTATGAGCAAGGAGAAATGGAGTAAACCAGGGGGAGGAGCTGTTTTCAAGATGGAAGCTGGCGCGAAAAGTCCACCAGTCGGGGTTGGGGATTGCTACCGATGTGGCGGGACGAGCCATTATGCAAAGGACTGCAGGTTTGCAAAGGCAAAGTGCCACAATTGTGGAAAAATAGGGCACTTAAAGAAAGTCTGTAAAAGGGCAGTGAGTGAGAGAAGCAGTGCTAAAGGGGCAAAGCATGCTAAAGGGGGGAGGGAGAAGTACACAAAGCGGGCAAATTACATACAAGAGGAGGAAGAGTCTAGTGAGGTTTTCACTGTATACAGTATAGACACTTCAAGGCCCAACGTACCCCCTCTCACTCAG
This sequence comes from Somniosus microcephalus, assembly GCF_052327205.1. Lineage (NCBI taxonomy): Eukaryota > Metazoa > Chordata > Chondrichthyes > Squaliformes > Somniosidae > Somniosus > Somniosus microcephalus. The sequence continues at coordinate 3,675,944 of NC_140988.1, read as the reverse complement.
TATTTGATAGTGAACGGAGGTCAAGTAAAGCTTGAGATTGACACCGGATGTAGTGTAACCATAATGTCGCAGACTGAGTACGCCAAGCTATGGGGGGGAAGCAAAAGTACCAGAGCTAGGTACATGCCCCATTAGTCTCAAAACCTACACAGGACAGAAGGTGGACATTTTGGGGGCGGCCGAAGTACAAGTGGAACACAAAGGAGTCACCAAAGAGCTTACGGTGGTAGTGGTAGCAGGGTCAGGGCCAAACCTGTTAGGGCGAGGGTGGATCAGTGAGTTGAGTGTGGACTGACAGGCAATGAATAAAATGGAGGACAGTACAGAGGCACTGCAAGAAGTGCTGATGAAGCATGAGTTAGTGTTCAAGGACGAACTGGGCACCTTAAGGGGAGTCACAGCCAAGATTCATGTAGCCAGTGATGCCACGCCTCATTTCTTTAAACCAAGGTCGGTACCTTTTGCAATGAAAACCAAGGTTGAGGCGGAACTAGATTGCCTGCTAAGGGACAAAGTAATAGAACCAGTGAAATTTTCAGACTGGGCGGCACCAATAGTCCCGGTATTGAAGCCCGACGGTAACGTAAGGGTGTGTGGTGACTATAAGTTAACAGTGAACAGAGTATCATCACTGGAACAGTACCCCATTCCGAGAATGGAGGACATGTTAACATCGCTCGCTGGGGGAGAAAGATTCAGCAAACTGGACATGAGTCATGCGTATCAGCAGATATTGCTAGATGAAGAATCAAAAGAGTTTGTCACGGTGAACACGCACAAGGGGCTGTTCACGTATGCCAAGTTACCATTTGGTGTCAGTTCTAGCCCAGCAATATTCCAACGGACTATGGAGGGCATTCTGCAGGGCATTCCAAAGGTGGCCGTGTACTTAGATGATATTCTGCTAACAGGAAGTGACGATCAGGATCACTTAAAAACACTGGACAAAGTGCTACAGCGGCTGGAAGAGGCGGGGCTACGCCTGAAACGGAGTAAGTGTAGTTTCATGGAGAAGGAAGTTACATTCCTGGGACATCGGGTGGATGGCACAGGCCTCCATCCATTACCAGGGAAAGTGCGGGCAGTGCAGGATGCACCGGCACCCACCTCAGTGACTGAACTGAAAGCCTATCTAGGGCTCCTGAATTATTATAACCGGTTTCTTCCAAACTTATCGATGCTGCTGGCACCCCTGCACAAACTGCTGAGAAAGGAGGAGCCATGGCGTTGGGGGCCAGAGCAAGCGAAAGCGTTTCAGCAGTCAAAGGAGCTACTTCAGTCCAGCAGGGTGTTGGTGCATTACGACGAGAAGAAGGAGCTGATAATGTCCTGCGACGAATCACCCTATGGAGTGGGGGCAGTGTTGGCCCACCGCATGCCAGATGGAGCAGAAAGGCCCATCGGGTTTGTTTCACGCACGCTCACAGCTGCGGAAAAGAACTATTCAACCGGTGTCCGTCTCCATCTATGGCCACTCAAGATACCACACGAAGGTTCACTAGATTGATTCCTGGGATGAGAGGGCTGTCCTATGAGGAGAGATTGAATAGAATGGGCCGATACTCTCTGGAGTTTAGAAGAATGAGAGGTGATCTCATTGAAACATACAAGATTCTGAGGGGGATTGACAGGGTAGATGCTGAGAGATTGTTTCCCTCTGGCTGGAGAGTCTAGAACCAGGGGACACAGTCTCAGGATAAGGGGTCAGCCATTTAAGACTGAGATGAGGAGGAATTTCTCCACTCAGGGGGTTGTGAATCTTTGGAATTCTCTACCCCAGGGGGCTGTGGAGGCTCAGTCGCTGAGTATATTCAAGGCTGAGAGCGACAGATTTTTGCACTCTAAGGGAATCAAGGGATATGGGGATCGGGCAGGAAAGTGGAGTTGAAGTCGAAGATCAGCCGTGATCTTATTGAATGGTGGAGCAGGCTCGAGGGGACGTACGGCCGACTCCTGCTCCTATTTGTTATGTTCTTACTCTACCGAATCCCTTAATCATTTTCATGAACAGCTATTTGTGGAGCCGAGGTGAAATTTACCACGTGAAAATAGTTAAGATATACTTGCAGATAAAATTCAGGTCAACAGTGGGTACCTGGCACACTTAAACCTATGAGCATTTATAACAGTAAACTGGAGCTAAATATACAGTCGCAACGTGGGTTTGGTGATTGATTCTGTTAAGGTGTGAATGCACCAGTATCTCAGATGATCAAAAGTGCTGCAAACCTTTCCGTACAATATTCAATCTTGGAAAGTTACCAATACTGCAGCAGACAGTCGGAGCAACATTTCACAACACAACACTGAAAGCGACACCAAATATGGAACGGCCAAGCTCATGAAAACTAAGCAGCCATGCAATCCAGAGAACATCCCCCCTCCTGGGCTACAGGTTCCACCCGTGCAGAGCAACCATTTCAGTAGCAAACAAATTATATTCAAATACCAGAGAATTTCATAAGAAATAAAAGAACCTGCGCTTGTAAATTAAGTGACTGTGGAAGCAGAATCATTTGGCAGCAGACAAAAAAAAAAATCTTGCATTGATGCAACGCCCATCATAACTTCAAGATGTCCAAAGGTGCTTCACAGCCAATGCAGTCAGTGTTATAATACATAGAGAAAAAGGAGATGTTGGGATACAGGGCGAGAGGTTGTGGATTAAACCCTGCAATACATTCCACTTTACACTGGCACACGCTCTGAATGGACTCGGAACAGGCACTTGCTGCAAGAAGAATAGTGTAAGCGGACCCTATCTGCAAGATTCATCACTTCCTGTCAACACCCTGATTGTTATAAAGCAGCCCATTCTTCTCATTCACTGTGAGCAATGCCACAGGAGATCCATGCATGACCTTGTTACTTCCAGATTCGACTATTCCTGGCCGGGCTGCCACATTCCACCCTCCGCAAACTTTCCTCATCCAAAACTCGGCTGCCCCGTGTCCGAACTCGCACCGAGCCCTGTGTCCTAACTCACACCCAGTCCCGTTCACCCATCACCCCCTGTGCTCACTGCCCCGTGTCCTAACTCGCACCCAGTCCCGTTCACCCATCGCCCCCTGTGCTCACTGCACCGTGTCCTAACTCGCACCCAGTCCCGTTCACCCATCGCCCCGTGCTCACTGCCCCGTGACCTAACTCGCACCCAGTCCCGTTCACCCATCGCCCCGTGCTCACTGCCCCGTGTCCTAACTCACACCCAGTCCCGTTCACCCATCACCCCCTGTGCTCACTGCCCCGTGACCTAACTCGCACCCAGTCCCGTTCACCCATCGCCCCGTGCTCACTGCCCCGTGTCCTAACTCACACCCAGTCCCGTTCACCCATCACCCCCTGTGCTCACTGCCCCGTGACCTAACTCGCACCCAGTCCCGTTCACCCATCACCCCCTGTGCTCACTGCCCCGTGACCTAACTCACACCCAGTCCCGTTCACCCATCACCCCCTCAGCTCGCTGAGTTACATTGGCTCCTGGTCCAGCAACACCTTGATTTTAAAATTTTCATCGTTGTGTTTAAATCACTCCGTGGACTCGCCCCTCCCTATCTCTGTAACCTCCGAGCCCCACAACCCCCCCGAGATCTCTGCGCTCCTCCAATTCTGGCCTCTTGCGCATCCCCGATTTCCATCGCTCCACCATTGGTGGCCGTGCCTTCAGCTGCCTGGGCCCCGAGCTCTGGAATTCCCTCCCTAAATCTCTCCGCCTCTCTCTCCTCTTTTAAGACCCTCCTTAAAACCAACCTCTTTGACCCAGCTTTTGGTCACCTGTCCTAATATCTCCTTATGTGGCTCGGTGTCAAATTGTGTTTGATAATCGCTCCTGTGAAGCTGCGTTAAAGTTGCGATATAAATGCATGTTGTTAGTGCATGTTCATGGACAATTTCCACCCTTCGTTCCTGGACACTTGCGAAACGACTGATTAATGGAGCACTGAAATCATCAAAATCCAAACGTGGATCGTCATTTCTGCAAATACACTAATGTCACTCAAAACCTGAAGTGGTCAGTTGGCGATAAACACTAGCTTTTAAGCTGACGGGATATACGAGGAAAGCCATCAACAAAGCTGGCAGTCGAAAATATGTCAGCCCCATTTTAGCACAAGACTGAAGCTCACAGTAAATGTCAATGGCGGATTCTGATAAAACTGAAGAGATTTACACAATACCTCTCCGCACTGAGCTGCTTTAATAGCTTTTAAGGTCAAAAATCGGTTAAAAAGTCTGTTCTGCTGGAGAATTAATCCAAATATTCATTTAAACTGACCTTCCTGCACCATCTCTCGCTCTCCTTTGTAAAAAGTCAGCTCCAATACATTTCAAACTCAAGGGCTAATGGAAACAGATCTAATTGGTGTTGAATGGCACAAGCCCAAATCATCAAGAAACAAGAGGTTGCATCACGCACTGCAATTCTGTGGAAAAGGTGGAGCCATTCAGCTCATTTGAGGAGAAGAAATCGGAAATCGAAGGTTAAGTAGTAAAAGTGCTGCTTAAATGTAGCAACACAAATCGGGTAAATCAAGATCAATCACAAATTAAGCATCTCCTTCTAAAGTTTAATCATGGAAAAGCTACTGCCCTACAAGGGCATCGATTATCAAGTCTCAGGACAAAGGGTCGGCCATTGCGGACTGAGATGAGGAGGAATTTCTTCACTCAGAGGGTGGTGAATCTTTGGAATTCTCTACCCCAGAGGGCTGTGGAGGCTCAGTCGTTGAGTATATTCAAGACAGAGATCGATAGATTTTTGGATATTAAGTGAATCAAGAGATATGGAGATTGGGCGGGAAGGTGGAGTTGAGGCAGATGATCAGCCGTGATCTTATTGAATGGTGGAGCAGGCTCGAGGGGCCGAATGGCCTACACTTGCTCCAATTTTTATGATGTTCTTATGAGTCTTCATTACAGAAACAGGCCATTCAGCCCAATGAGTCAATGCCGGCGTTTATGCACCATACTTGTATCCGCTCTCAAAGCTCCATTTGATGAACTAGCTGAGTCATGTACTTCAGCTGGCCATTGTATCTTTCGGATGAGACGTTAAACTGACTGTCCTCTCAGGTGGACGTAAAAAAATCCCACGGCACGATTTCGAAGAGGAGCAGGGGAGTTCTCCCCGGTGTCCTGGACCAAGGTTTACCCTTCAACCAACATCACTAAAAACAAATGATCCGGTCATTATCACATTGCTGTTTATGGGAGCTTGCGGTGTGCAAATTGTCTGCTGCATTTCCTACATTACAACAGTGACCACACTTCAAAAAGTACTTCATTGGCTGTAAAGCGCTTTGGGACATCCTGAGGCTGTGAAAGGCGCTGTGGAAATACTTTCTTCCTTTCTTGTAGTGTCCTTCTAAGTGGAAAGAAGCACCGATTCCCCCTCGTGTGTAGCCACGAACTCAAACACTATTAATTACATTTTAGTATTCCTGCAGCTAATTATGTCAAAGTTCATAGACACAACAGTAAATGGGAAGCTGCTGAAACAGGTCTGGCCTCCTGCGGGAGGAAGCACTGCGAGCCGTTGGGAAGGTTGGGTGCAGGAGGTGGTGGCATCTGCTGGACAGAGCGAGCATCGAATATATTGTCAAACGTTTGCATCGCGATCACAATAACCTGAATTCTGGCAGAAAACCAGTTAAATTGCATTGTTTCGTTTCATGGCCAGAAATAGAATCATTCTCTCAACCACACAGTTAGAATTACATAGAATTTACAGCCCAGAAACAGGCCATTCAGCCCAACTGGTCGGTGTCGGTGTTTATGCTCCACACCAGCCTCCTCCCACCCCTCTTCATCTCACCCCATCAGCATATCCTTCTATTCCTTTCTCCCTCATGTGTTTATCCAGCTTCTCCTTAAATGTATCTATACTATTCACCTCAACCACTCCCTGTGGTAGCGAGTTCCACATTCTCACCACTCTCTGGGTAAAGAAGTTTCTCCTGAATTCCCTGTTGGATTTATTAGTGACTGTCAGCTGTTTCATCAATGACCTTCCCTCCATCATAAGGTCAGAAGTGGGGATGTTCGCTGATGATTGCATACTGTTCAGCACCATTCGAGACTCGGCAGATACTGACGCAGTCCGTGTCCATATGCAGCAAGACCTGGACAACATTCAGACTTGGGCTGACAAGTGGCAAGTAACATTCGCACCACACAAGTGCCAGGCAATGACCATCTCCAACAAGCAAGACTCTAACCATCTCCCCTTGACATTCAATGGCATTACCATTGCTGAATCCCCCACTATCAACATCCTGGGGGTTACCATTGATCAGAAACTGAACTGGACCAGCCATATAAATACTGTGGCTACAAGAGCAGGCCAGAGGCTGGGAATTCTGCGGCGAGTGTCTCACCTCCTGACTCCCCAAAGCCTTTCCACCATCTACAAGGCACAAGTCAGGAGTGTGATGGAATACTCTCCACTTGCCTGGATGAGTGCAGCTCCAATAACACTCAAGAAGCTCGACACCATTCAGGATAAAGCAGCCCGCTTGATTGGCACTCCATCCACCACCTTCAACATTCACTCCCTCCACCACCGGCGCACTGTGGCTGCAGTGTGTACCATCTACAAGATGCACTGCAGCAACTCGCCAAAGCTCCTTCAACAGCACCTTCCAAACCCGCGACCTCCACCACTTAGAAGGACAAGGGCAGCAGACGCATGGGAACATCACCACCGACAAGTTCCCCTCCAAGCCACACACCATCCTGACTTGGACCTGTATCGCCGTTCCTTCACTGTCGCTGGGCCAATATCCTGGAACTCCCTTCCTAACAGCATTGTGGGTGTACCTACACCACACGGACTGCAGCGGTTCAAGGCGGCGGCTCACCACCACCTTCTCAAGGGCAATTAGGGATGGGCACTAAATGCAGGCCTAGCCAGCCAGCGACGCCCACATCCCAACAATGAATTAAAAAAATTTTTTTTTAACTTTATGGCCCCTAGTTCTGGTCTCCCCCAGAAGTGGAAACAACTTCTCTACGTCTACCCTATCAAATCCTTTCATAATTCTGAAGACCTCCATCAGGTCACCCCTCAGCCTTCTCTTATCTAGATTAAAGAGCCCCAGCCGGTTGAGCTTTTCCCCATAGATTGAGTACTTTCAACATTCTGGGCCTTCGATGTGATGGGATGTCACCGACTCATTGAAAAGCTGGCCTCTTGGAGTACGTCTGTTGAGGTACTAACCTCAGCATTCAACTTCTTCACTGAATGCGACCAATCAGATCGCAATCAATGGATGCTTGGCATCTGATTGCAACACCTGTCGAGGGTCCTTCAATGCAGCGTACTTGGCACATACTTTACCGTTCCTTTTGCTGAGGAAACCCAGAGTGTGGTTAAACTCCCATATGAAAGACAAGTGACAATTAAATCCCGGCAGACATATTCAGACAACAGTGAACGAATGGTGCATTATTCTGCAGCGCCGAGACTTCCACAACTGTTGAGAGAGAGAAATCATGATCTTTGCTCTCCCATTTCTCCTCAGTAAGAGTTGCAAACTCTTGTTCAAAGCCAATTTGTTATTTTCAGTAACCTTTGATTTACAATAGGAACTTAGGAACAAGCCCCTCGAGCTTGTTCCAGCGTTCAATCAGGTCATGGCTGATCTGTACCTCAACTCCAGTTACCAGCTTTAATCCGTATCCCTCGATACCCGAACCGGACAGAACTCTTAATGATCTCAGTTTCCAAAATTTTAACTGACCCCCAACATCAACAGCCTTTTGGGGGAAGAGTTTTCCAGATTTCCACTTCCCTGTGTGTGGAAAAAGTGTTTCCCGATTTCACTCCGGAACGGCCTGGCTCTCATTTTACAATTGTGACTTGATGGGCCGAATGGTCTCCTTCTGTGCTGTATTATTCTACAATTCTATGATTCCTGTTAGTTTCTCTCTACCGACCATATTGAATCCTTTAATCATCTTAAACACCTCAATTAGTTCACTCCTAATCTTCTATACTCAAGGGAATACAAGCCCAGTCTGTGCAACCTGTCCTCATAGTGCCATAGTGACCGTGTCGGCCATGGCTCAGTGAGCAGCACACTCTCCTGAGTCAGAAAGTCGTGGGTTCAAGTCCCACTCCAGAGACTTGAGCACATAAAACTAGGTTGACACTCCAGTGCAGTACTGAGGGAGCACTGCACTGTCGGAGGGGCAGTACTGAGGGAGCGCCGTACTGTCGGAGGGGCAGTACTGAGGGAGCGCCGTACTGTCGGAGGGGCAGTACTGAGGGAGCGCCGTACTGTCGGAGGGGCAGTACTGAGGGAGCGCCGCACTGTCGGAGGGGCAGTACTGAGGGAGCGCCTCACTGTCGGAGGGGCAGTACTGAGGGAGCGCCGTACTGTCGGAGGGGCAGTACTGAGGGAGGGCTGCACCATCGGAGGGGCAGTACTGAGGGAGCGCCGCACTGTTGGAGGGACAGTACTGAGGGAGTTCTGCACTGTCGGAGGGGCGGTATTGAGGGAGTTCTGCACTGTCGGAGGGGCAGTACTGAGGGAGCACTGAACTGTCAATGAGACGTTAAACCGAGTCCCCGTCTGCCCCCTCAGGTGGACGTAAAAGATCCCACGCCACTATTTCAAAGAAGAGCAGGGGAGTTCTCCCCAGTGTCCTGGGGCCAATATTTATCCCTCAACCAACATCACTAAAAAACAGATGATCTGGTCATTATCACATTGCTGTTTGTGGGAGCTTGCTGTGCGCAAATTGGCTGCCACGTTTCCTACATTCCAACAGTGACCACACTTCAAAAAGTACTTCATTGGCTGTAAAGCGCTTTGGGATGTCCGGTGGCCGTGAAATGCGCTGGAGAAATGCAAGTCTTTCTTTCCCCCTCTATATAGGTCAATAACACACGAGACGGTTTATCTGTCCAGCCTGTCGAGGCATGGGGAACTGTAATTAATTTTTTATAAAACCACACAGAAGTGTTCGAGCGTCCCGAAACCGATCGATATATTAAGAGGTTAAAAAAGCATAAGTCACGGGTGGGGGTTTGCGGGTGGGGTGGGGTAACCAAAGGAAATGGGGCTTTATTTCATATTCGTGATGACAGGACGATCAGGACTGTTTCTGCACATCTTGGTCCCATTAGCTGCTTTTTGGCATCTCGAACTCCCTTCTGGGACGGGTGAATTATGAAGCTGTGTGGTCTGTCTTGTCTCAGTCCAGGCAGCGATCCAGCCATGAGTCATGGCTGTAATCCTGGCACCATGGCCAATGTAAAAAAATATATATATATATTTTACAGTTTTATTCAGTGGCACTCAACGGCTATGCAGAATTAAAGCCATTATGGTGAATTTATTGTCCGGTGCTGCAGCCAAAGTTCTTAAAAGTTTACATTTGTTTCGTTTTGAATTAGTGTCAAGTTGGTAGCAGTCTCGCCTGAGCCACAAGGCTGTGAGACCAAACCCTCCAATTGGGCAGTCCCTCGGAACCGAGGATGACTCGCTTCCACTAAAAATTAGTTCTCAGGTGACTGATGAGTCCAATGTGGGACCTACAGTCTCTGTCACAGGTGGGGCAGACAGTGGTTGAACGGGTGGGTGTGTCGGGTGTTTGGGTTGACGTGCGCTCCTTCCGCTGTTTGCGCTTGGCTTCCGCTTGCTCCCTGCGAAGAGACTCGAGGTGTTCAGCGCCTTCCCGGATGCTTCTCCTCCACTTTGTGCGGTCTTGGGCCAGGGATTCCCAGGTGTCGGTGGGGATGTTGCACTTTTTCAAGGAGGCTTTGAGGGTGTCCTTGAAGCATTTCCTCTGCCCACCTGGGGCTCTCTTGCCGTGTTGGAGCTCCGAGTAGAGCGCTTGTTTTGGGAGTCTCGTATCCGGCATGCGGACGATGTGACCCGTCCATCGGAGCTGATCGAGTGAGGTCAAAGCTTCGATGCTGGGGATGTTGGCCTGAGCGAGAACACTGACGTTGGTGCACCTATCCTGCCAATGGATTTGCAGGATCTTGCGGAGGCAGCATTGGTGGTACCTCTCCAGTGTTTTGAGGTGCCTGCTCTACATGGTCCATGCCTCTGAAGCGTACAGGAGGGTGGGTATCACTGCTGCTCTGTAGACCATGAGCTTCGTGCTGAGTTTGAGGTCCTGGTCTTCAAACACTCTCTTCCTCAGGCGACCGAAGGCTGCACTGGCACACTGAAGGCGGTGTTGGACTTCGTCGTCGACGTTTGCCCTTGTTGACAGTAAGCTCCCGAGGTATGGAAAGTGGTCCACGTTGTCCAAGGCCTCGTCATGGATTTTGATAATTGGAGAGCAGTATTGTGTGGCGGGGCAGGTTGGTAGAGGACCTTTGCCTTACGGATGTTTCATGTAAGGCCCATGCTCTCGTACGCTTCGGTGAAGGTGTTGACGATGGTTTGGAGTTCGACCTCAGTGTGCGCAGACGCAAGTGTCGTCTGCATACTGTAATTCAATGACAGAGGATGGGATGACCTTGGATCTGGACTGGAGGCGATGGAGGTCAAACAGTTTCCCGTTTGTTCTGCAGTTTAGCTCCACTCCAGCGGGGAGCTTACTGAGGATGAGATGGAGCAATGGAGCATTGCAGCCAGGGAAAATGCTGGTGCAATGACACAGCCTTGCTTGACCCTGGTCCGTACGTGAATTGGGTCTGTGGTGGATCCGTTGGTCAGGGTCGTCATGAAGCAGGCGGAGGATGGTGACAAACTTTTGAGGGCAGCTGAATTTGAGGAGGACATGTCGAAGGCCTTTGTGAGGTCAAAGAAGACCATGTACAGCGGTTGGTGCTGTTCCCTGCATTTCTCTTGTAGTTGACGCGCGGTGCAGATCATGTCCATTGTGCCCCTTAGTGGGCGGAATCCGCATTGCGACTGGGAGGAGCTCTTCAGCTACCGGGAGAAGGCAATTGAGGAGGATTCTTGTGATGACTTTCCCTGTAGCAGACAACAGGGAGACTCCTCTGTAATTACCGCAATTGGACTTGTCACCTTTCTTGAAGATGGTCACAATTATGGCATCTCTATCCCCTGGCATGCTCTCCTTCCAAAATAAGAGAAATGAGTTCATGAATTCGCACTAATAGTACTTCTCCGCCATGTTTTAGCACCTCGGCAGGGATTCCATCTGCTCCCGAGGCCTTGTTGTTCTTCAGTTGTCGGATGGCCTTTTCAACCTCATGCCGGGCTGGGGTTGTGCTGAGATGGTGGCGGGTAGCATGCTGCGGGATGGAGTTGAGGACACTCGCATCGAAGACAGAGTCTTGGTTAAGGAGATCTTCGAAGTGCTCCTTCCAGGAAGGAGACCAAAACCACTCCAGAGCTAGAACACAGGCTGACATTTCAGTGCTGCACCGAGTGGGTGCTGCATTGTTGGAGGTGCCGTCTTTTAAAGAACATCAACAACAACTTGCATTTACATAGCGCCTTTAACATAGTAAAATGTCCCAAGGCGCTGCACAGGAGTGATTATCAAACAAAATTTGACACCGAGCCACATAAGGAGAAATTAGGGCAGGTGACCAAAAGCTGGGTCAGAGGTAGATTTTAAGGAATTTCTTAAACAGGAGGCGAGAGAGGCGGAGAGGATTAGGGAGGGCCCAGGCAGCTGAAGGCATGGCCGCCAATGGCGGGGCGATGGAAATCGGGTGATGCGCAAGACGGCAGAATTGGAGGAGCGCAGAGATCTCGGGGGGGGGGGGGGGGGGGGTTGTGTGGCTGGAGGAGATTATAGAGAATTGGGGGGGGGGGGGGGCGAGGCCATGGAGAGATTTGAAAATGAGGAAGACAACATTAAACTGAGTGCGCTTGTCTGTTCAGGTGCCATGTTAAAGAGACAATGTTCCTGTTTGAAGAACAGGAAGGAGTTTGTGTCCTAACCATAGAAACAGAGAAGATAGGAGCAGGAGTAGGCCATTCGGCCCCTTGAGCCTGTTCCACCATTTAATGCGATCATGGCTGATCATCCAAATTCAGTACCCTGCCCCTGCCTTCTCCCCATATCCCTTGATCCCTTTAGCCTTAAGAAATATATCCAACTCCTTCTTGAATATATTTAATGAATTGGCCTCAACTGCCTTCTGTGGTAGAGAATTCCACAGGTTCACCACTCTCTGGGTGAAGAAATTCCTCCTCATCTCAGTCCTAAATGGCTTACCCCTTATCCTTAGACTGTGACCCCTGGGTCTGGACTCCCCGACCATCGGGAACATCCTTCCTGCATCTAGTCTGTCTAGTCCTGTTAGAATTTTATAAGTTTCAATGAGATCCCCTCTCATTTTTCTAAACTCCAGCGAGTATAAGCCCAATCGACCCAATCTCTCCTCCATAGGTCCAATATTCCAATCGCAACCAGAACCCGATTTATTGCTCTGCCATTCTGGTGTGTCTCGGCCTCTTGTGCAAAGATTAGTGGCTGCATTCGCCGACATAAATTGGCTACACTTCCAAAAGTAATTTGTCATCGTCGAAGCACTTTGGGACACCTGCAGGATATGATAAGGTGCTCTGGAAAATGCAAGGTCTATTTGTGGATTCTTGATTCCACCATGATCCACCTGCGACCAATCCGACCCCATTATTCCCTTATGGGGCTAAAAGGGTTAAATTATGAGAAAGAAATAAAGACTTTCATTTCTCCAGCGCCTTTCACAACTACCGGACGTTCCAAAGTGCTTCACAGCCAATGAAGTACTTTTTGAAGTGTAGTCACTGTTGTAATGTAGGAAACGCAGCAGCCAATTTGCACACAGCAAGCTCCCACAAACAGCAATATGATAAATGACCAGATCGTCTGTTTCAGTGATGTTGATTGAGGGATAAATATTGGCCCCAGGACACCGGGGAGAACTCCCCTGCTCTTCTTCGAAATAGTGCCATGGGATCTTTAACGTCCACCTGAGAGAGCAGACGGGGCCTCGGTTTAACGTATCATCCGAAAGACGGCCCCTCCAACAGTGCGGCGCTCCCTCAGTACTGCCCCTCCAACAGTGCGGCGCTCCCTCAGTACTGCCCCTCCGACAGTGTGGCCCCTCCGACAGTGCGGCGCTCCCTCAGTACTGCCCCTCCAACAGTGCGGCGCTCCCTCAGTACTGCCCCTCCGACAGTGTGGCGCTCCCTCAGTACTGCCCCTCCGACAGTACGGCGCTCCCTCAGTACTGCCCCTCCGACAGTACGGCGCTCCCTCAGTACTGCCCCTCCGACAGTACGGCGCTCCCTCAGTACTGCCCCTCCGACAGTGCGGCGCTCCCTCAGTACTGCCCCTCCGACAGTACGGCGCTCCCTCAGTACTGCCCCTCCGACAGTACGGCGCTCCCTCAGTACTGCCCCTCCGACAGTACGGCGCTCCCTCAGTACTGCCCCTCCGACAGTGCGGCGCTCCCTCAGTACTGCCCCTCCGACAGTGTGGCGCTCCCTCAGTACTGCCCCTCCGGCAGTGCGGCGCTCCCTCAGTACTGCCCCGCCGACAGTGTGGCGCTCCCTCAGTACTGCCCCTCCGACAGTGTGGCGCTCCCTCAGTACTGCCCCTCCGACAGTGTGGCGCTCCCTCAGTACTGCCCCTCCGACAGTGCGGCGCTCCCTCAGTACTGCCCCTCCGACAGTGCGGCGCTCCCTCAGTACTGCCCCTCCGACAGTGTGGCGCTCCCTCAGTACTGCCCCTCCGACAGTGCGGCGCTCCCTCAGTACTGCCCCTCCGACAGTGCGGCGCTCCCTCAGTACTGTCCCTCCGACGGTGCAGCTCAGTATTACACTGGGAGTGTCAGCCCAGATTGCGTGCTCAAGTCTCTGGCGTGTGACTTGAATCCACATGTAGCCTACGAACACAGGTGAGACACAAAATTAGAACAACGTGCTGGAGGGGTGGCGGCTTCAGGAGGGGCAGAAAGAACACCCATAATAATGTAACCATGTTTCATTCCTGTCTTTTTACGAACCAGGTCAAGCCTTGATGTCATTTAAAAAAATTTTGGATGTAGGGAGTTCAGCAATGTTACCCGTTAATTGCACAAACTTCGAATTTCTCTTTCTCCATTGCTTAATGCTGTAACTGTAATCTAATTTCTTAAATTATATTTTCCATTTCTTTGCTCCAATGTTAGCATTATTCTTTACTACTTTACATAGATTACAGAAACAGGCCATTCGGCCCCACTGCTCCGTGCTGGTGTTTATGCTCCACACCAGCCTCCTCCCACCCCTCTTCATCTCACCCTAGCACCCTATCCTTCTATTCCCTTCCCCCTCATGTGCTTGTCCAGCTTCCCCTTAAATGTATCTATACTATCCACCTCAACCACTCCCTGTGGCAGCAAGTTCCACATTCTCACCACTCTCTGGGGAAAGGAGTTTCTCCTGAATTCCCTATTGGATTTATGAGTGACTATCTTATATTGATGGCCCCTGGTTTTGATCTCCACCACTGACTTTATTCTCTTATTAGAAGCCATCACATTCTGTGCCCTTTGATGTCAGAGTGCGTTTCAGCGGGCTGTTGACGAGCAGAGTGGAACCTCAATCTCCAGCGAGCCAAACACAGGCAGAGAGATGATTGGCATCGGTGAATTGGCAGCAGTTCCACGTCTGAGTCGGAAGGTTATGGGTTCAAGGGACCCTTAAAATCATGAAGTTATTAAAATCTGGCCTTGCTGCAAAGATCAGCTGAAACAGCACAAGACAACAAGTAGCACCCGCCACTCAGTATATTAAAAGGCACTGTGACAAGACATGAAATTATTATTCGGCTTACTTCCGTTCTCCCGCATTGGCCAACGTAACCAATATCTCTACATATTGAAGTCAGCTTGTCGTAGCGCATTAACGACAACACAAACCACCCCTTACCTGCCAAGCTCAGCAAGGGCAAACCTCAAGTTTGCTTTGGAAAAAGTGAAGCATCACAGTTCAGCATTTAGTAAGTAAATTGCAGGAACGCTGGTTGAAATTTGGCGCAAACCTAGATAGTTTCAGAATGATGCACGCATCACACTGTGAAAATAAAGGCACGATATAAATACAAGTTGTTACCATAGTAAAACGTCCCAAGGTGCTTCACAGGAGCGATTGTCAGACAAAATTTGACACCGAGCCACATAAGGAGATATTGGGGTAGGTGACCAACAGCTCGGTCACAGAGGGAGGTTTTAAGGAGCGTCTTAAAAGGAGAGGTGGAGAGGCAGTTATCACAAAAATATAACTGTCCAAATTAAGAGCCAATTCAGATGCCAATCACAAAAACAAATGTTAAAAGTCAAATTGGTGCATGCAGTTTTGTGACAAACTCGACTGAATAGATTCCTTTTCATGGGCTTTCTGTCCCCCATCCCCTTTGTGCTATCTTCTCTTTAGTTCTCGCACTACTTTTCTTTTTGTCAAAAGCAGCCTACCCCGAAAGCCTCTTCAGATGCGTAAATCGGACGTGGTTTAACTTGCTCGACAACTTTCCCTCTTTCTGCAGAACTTCTCGGGCAATCTTGCAATATTGGGAACTCGCTCCATGTACATGGTGAATCGAGGCTGTGTACCCAGATCCTGCGACATAGAGCTCTTCAATTTGGAATCCAACCCACTTAAAAACATACTTTGAAGGTCAGTAATCTCATTCTTAAACATCCCTTCTCTCCTTTCCCTCGCCAGCACAAACAAAAATTAAGTACAAAAAGTTGCAGAGTTTTTAAAATCGACTGATGGCCACTCTTCAGATAGATGCTGTCATTTCAAGCTGGAATGGATGGCTTTCCACTGAGCCTCAGTTCCAGCTCTCCCATTTTTCATCACCAAGTTACCAAGGCAAACTCACCAACATAGAAAACTTTTCAAACTATTATCTGTGTTTCATTTTTAGGTGGGAAAGCAAATTGTGTGGCGGAGGCCAAGAATCTCCAAAGGGATATAGACAGGCTCTGTGAGTGAGCAAAAATCTGGCAGATGGAGTATAATGTGGGAAAATGCGAGGTTATCCACTTTGGTAGCAAAAATAAAAAAGCATTAATTATTATTTAACTGGGGAGAGATTACATAATGCTACAGTTCAGAGGGATCTGGGGGTCCTTGTACATGAATCACAAAAAGTTTGCATGCAGGTACAGCAAGTAATTAGGAAGGCAAATGGAATGTTGGCCTTTATTGCAAAGGGAGTGGAGTATAAAAGCAGGGAAGTCCTGTTACAACTGTACAGGGCATTGGTGAGACCACACCTGGAGTACTGCGTACAGTTTTGGTCTCCTTATTTAAGGAAGGTTATACTTACATTGGAGGCAGTTCAGAGAAGGTTCACGAGGTTGATTCGGGAGATGAAGGGGTTGTCTTATGAAGAAAGGTTGAGCAGGTTGGGCCTACACTCATTGGAGTTCAGAAGAATGAGAGGGGATCTTATAGAAACACAAGATTCTGAGGGGGCTCGACAGGGTAGATGCAGAGAGGAGGTTTCCCCTCGTGGGGGAATCTAGAACTAGGGGGCATAGTTTCACAATAAGGGGGCACCCATTTAAATCAGAAATGAGGAGGAATTTCTTCTCTCAGAGGGTCGTGAATCTTGGGAATTCTCTGCCCCAGAGAGCTGTGGAGGCGGAGTCAGTGAATATATTTAAGGTGGAGAGAGAGAGAGATTTTTGAAAGGTAAGGGAGTCGAGGGTTATGGGGAGCGGCAGGGAAGTGGAGTTGAGGCCAAGATCAGATCAGCCATGATCTTATTGAATGGCGGAGCAGGCTCGAGGGGCCGAATGGCCGACTCCTGCTCCTACGTCTTATGTTAAATAGATGGGGATTTTTGAAGGACGTTGCAAGATGGAAACTACTTCTAACGCCAGTTACTGCCAACTCCCATTCCTGAATCTCATGGCTACTAAAATAACCAGGAGCTACCGAGAACCTAGGCTTAGAAAGATTCCGCTTTGGAATGTATAACATAAGAATTAGGAGCAGGAGTTGACCATTCGGCCCCTCGAGCCTGCTCCGCCATTCAGTAAGATCATGGCTGATCTTCGACCTCATCTCCACTTTCCTGCACTATCCCCATATCCCTCGATTCCCTTAATATCCAAAAATCTATGGATCTCGGCCTTGAATATACTCAACGACTGAGCCTCCACGGCCCTCTGGGGCAGAGAATTCCAAAGATTCACCGCCCTCTGAGTGAAGAAATTCCTCCTCATCTCAGTCCTAAATGACCGACCCCTTATCCTGAGACTGGATTTACAAAACGTAAATCGTGCTTGACTAATCTACTGGAATTTTTTGAGGATGTAACTGGTAAAATAGATAAGGGAGAACCAGTGGATGTGGTGTATTGGGACTTTCAGAAGGCTTTCGATAAGGTCCCGCATAAGAGATTAGCGTGTAAAGTTAAGGCACATGGGATTGGGGGCAAGGTATTGACTTGGATAGAGAACTGGTTGGCAGATAGAAAGCAAAGAGTTGGAATAAACGGGTCGTTTTCCGAGTGGCAGGCAGTGACTAGTGGGGTACCGCAAGGATCAGTCCTAGGACCCCAGCTGTTCACAATATATATTAATGATCTGGGCGAGGGAATTGGATGTAATATCTCCAAATTTGCAGACGACACAAAGCTGGGTGGGAGGGTATGCTGTGAGGAGGATGTCGTGAAACTCCAGTACGATTTGGACAGGTTGGGTGATTGGGCAGAAACATGGCAAATGCAATATAATGTGGATAAATGTGAGGTTATCCACTTTGGTGGCAAAAACAGGAAGGCAGATTATTATTTGATTGGGAGAAGGGGAAGTGCAAAGAGACCTGGGTGTTCTTGTGCACCAGTCGCCGAAGGTAAGCATGCAGGTGCAGCAGGCGGTTAAGAAGGCAAATGGTATGTTGGCCTTCGTAGCAAGAGTGTTCGAGTACAGGAGCAAGGATGTCTTGCTGCAGTTGTACAGGGCCTTGGTGAGACCGCATCTTGAGTATTGTGTGCAGTTTTGATCGCCTTATCTGAGGAAGGATGTTCTTGCCATGGAGGGAGTGCAGCGAAGATTCACCAGGCTGATACCTGGGATGGCAGGAATGACGTATGAGGAGAGATTGTGTCGATTGGGCTTATACTCACTGGAGTTTAGAAGATTGAGAGGGGATCTCATCGAAACTTATAAAATTGTGTCAGGCCTGGTCAGACTAGATGCAGGAAGGATGTTCCCGATGGCCGGGGAGTCCAGAACCAGGGGTCACAGTCTAAGGATAAGGGGTAAGCCATTTAGGACTGAGATGAGGAGGAATTTCTTCACCCAGAGAGTGGTGAACCTGTGGAATTCTCTACCACAGAAAGCAGTGGAGGCCAATTCATTAAATATATTCAAGAAGGAGTTGGATATATTTCTTACGGCTAAAGGGATCAAGGGATAAGGGGAGAAAGCAGGGACAGGGTACTGAATTTGGATGATCAGCCATGATCGCATTGAATGGCGGAGCAGGCTCGAGGGGCCGAATGGCCTACTCCTGCTCCTATCTTCCATGTTTCTATGTGACCCCTGGTTCTAGACTCTCCAGTCAGGGGAAACGTCCTCCTGGCATCAAGCCCCTTAAGGATTTTATATGTTTCACAGAACATTGCAAAGAGAGTCACAATACCCAACACACAGTGCTCCAAAACACAAGTGAGCAAGATAGCCAGTAGCAATGTATAGTAGGTATTACAGTTAATTACATTTTGATTAATCCCAGCAAACAAATGCCAATGATACAGAGCCTCCGGGGCCACACATAAAAGTTGAAATCAATGTTTCCATTAAGTAACGGATACCAACACATCTTATTGTCTGAGCTTGGATTTATTCACCGATGAGGAGCTGCCTTTTCCACAGCCCTAAGATCACAAAATTCAAAGAAAATTAACTGAGAAATATGAAATACGAGTGAGAACAGGACGTGCTGCGAAGCCTCAAGGGCCACATGGTCATAAGGCTGCAGGTTGGATACTTCTGTGGTAAGGAACTACAATCAGCATGGAAATAACTGGAGGGGCCCCAGTGAGGGAGCTGAATGCACACCGCAATTTCCCATGTGCCATTCTCTGTGCGAAGGCAGTACTGACATCAATGTGTCAGCCAATGAGTTGGAGACGGGGCAGGACTTACAGCAGGACTTGCAGCGAACAGTCTATTTAAACAGCGCACTACAGCAACCAGTCTAGAGAGTCTATTTGAACAGCGCACTACAGCAACCAGTCTACAGAGTCTATTTAAAAAGAGTCCCCAAGAACTACAGCAAAAAGAACTCATGAGCAAAACAGCAGCAAAGTCTCCCAATAAAAGCCAAATTATTTCTGCTGCAGAATGCAGTGAGTGGAGGATAGTTACAGAATTTAGCGATGTGTGTAAAACCAATCCCAGTCACCTACAGCAGTGCTGTTAGGGAGGGAGTCCCAGGATTTTGACCCAGAGACGATGAAGGATCGGCGATATACTTCCAAGTCAGGATGGGGTGCGACTTGGCGGGGAACTTGGAGGTGGTGGTGTTCCCATGCGCCTGCTGCCCTTGTCCTTCTAGGTGGTAGAGGTTGCGAGTTTGGGAGGTGCTGCCGAAGAAGCCTTGGCGAGTTGCTGCAGTGCATCTTGTAGATGGTGCACACTGCAGCCACGGTGCGCCGGTGGTGGAGGCAGTGAATGATCAAGTGGGCTGCTTTGTCCTGGATGGTGTCGAGCTTCTTGAGTGTTGTTGGAGCTGCACTCATCCAGGCAAGTGGAGAGTATTCCATCACACTCCTGACTTGTGCCTTGTAGATGGTGGAAAGGCTTTGGGGAGTCAGGAGGTGAGACACTCGCCGCAGAATACCCAGCCTCTGACCTGCTCTTGTAGCCACAGTATTTATGTGGCTGGTCCAGTTAAGTTTCTGGTTCCTGCCTTATCTGCAAGACTATGAAAGAATCTGAGGGCTGATGACTTTGCCCTCATTAAATGACTGTTTAACATGACAACCACATTCCTGGTGCTTTTTCATTCTGCAAGTTACTGATGGGACCTGGTCAGACTATAAAGAGCAAAATCAGAGCTGTGGCTGAAAATGGCAATTAATTCTAAGCCTGTGGCTGCAGGCAGGCAGAAAGCACTGGCATGATGTGATCACACAATTCTTACACTCGCCTGGAGTGCATGGTTTGTAAATGCTGACAACAGAACGGCACGCTGCCCATCTTGCAAAGTCAGAGTTCCGTGACCCCTTTGATGTGGCATACCAGGCACTGACAATGTAACCAAGCATTCCGACTATACAACAGCAGCTAACACTTTGACAAAGCGCTGTGGGGCATCCCGAACTCGAGAAAGGCGCGATATGAAAGCAAGTCCTTTCTTTCTTTCATCGTTACTGATGTTACCCGGTGACAATCTGAATGAAAAGCTTCCACTTCAGGGAACCCCAACAGATTTTTTTTTCCTTATTAATGCCACAACACAGTCGTTGAACGGGAGACACAACACTCACCAGGAACAGCCTCATCATCAAAGGCACTTATTGATTCGCCATAATTATTCCAGGGCCCATCCATCAAACAGCAACACCAACATCACAACCCGCCAGAAGGTCGATGACTGCGGGCTCTCTCGCACTTTCATTCTCATGCATGCTGGGCAGAGCGAGCGAGTTCAGGCTACACAGTGTATCGCAAGCTTCTTTTACATTAAGTGAAGTCAAAGTAAAGAAAGAGTTAGTGAATCTAAACCAACATCTCTACATCTGCATGAGGCATCTCCTGTCGTGGTTGATTACTGTCTTTGGACTGATTCCTCCCCCTCCCTTATTGACAGCACAGGAGGCCACCATTCGGCCCATCGTGCCTGTGCCGGCTCTTTGAACGAGCTCTCCAATTAGTCCCACTCCCCCCTGCTCTTTCCCCAGAGCCCTGCACATTTCTGCTTTTCAAGTGTTGATCCGACTCCCTTTTGAAAGTGAATTCCAGATCATTACTCTCTGCGTCTCTATTTTTCCTCATCTCGCCTCTTTTTCTTGCCAATTACCTTCAATCTGTGTCCTCTGATTACCGATCCAACCACCAATGGAAACAGTCTCTCCTTATTTACTCCATCATGATTTTAAACACGTCTATCAAATCTCCTCTTATTTATTTTGTCATGCTCACGTCAAGCAACAAGACAATGACGACCTGTATTTCTATAGCGCCTTTCACGACCACCGGACGTCCCAAAGCGCTTCACAGCCAATGAAGTACTTTTTTGAAGTGTGGTCACTGTTGTAATGTAGGAAACACAGCAGCTAATTTGCGCACAGCAAGCTCCCACAAACAGCAATGTGATAATGACCAGATACAGTCCACTCTTTCATGTCCAGCACCTATGGGACCAGGATGGTGCCTGTTGATGACAAATTCTGGGTAACAGAGAGGTACACCTACCAAGGCAATTTTTAACACAAACAAAAATAAAAACCACTGACTAACTCGGCCATCGCGGGAAACTCTGACTCGGGAAAACGAATGCTGGATGGATTCGGCAAGATTACCGGTTATGTATTTTGCCGGTTATTAAAGAATTCCGGATGATTAAGTGCCGTTTAAACAAGAGTTTACTGTAATCTGCTTTTGTTATGTTGTTTGAGGGATAAATATTGGCCAGGACACCGGGGATAACTCCCTTGCTCTTCTTCGAAACAGCGCCATGGGATCTTTTACGCCCACCTGAGAGAGCAGACGGGGCCTCGGTTTAACATCTCATCCGAAAGACGGCACCTCCGACAGTGCGGCGCTCCCTCAGCACGGCACTGGCAGTGTCAGCCTAGCTTTATGTGCTGAAGTCTCTGGAGTGGGACTTGAACCCACAACCTGCTGACTCAGAGGCGAGAGTGCTGCCCACTGAGCCACGGCTGACATATGGTCGATAACGTGACCCAAGCCTTCACTCGTACACAATCGGCCCAGGTTGACCTGCCTTGTGGGGATACACCTCAGCTCAAGATAATTCAGCTGGGAAAAGGAACTCCCAGAGAACCGAGGTTGTGAATTCCCTCAATCTTCCATGGAACAGCAGCTTAGTGAATCAATACATCGGAATCGGAGTGCTTCCTGCACTTTGTCCAGGGTCACTGCATTTGCTTATTGATTTGTTTTGTTTTGAATGGAGTGCCAGCCAACAAGTAAAATATGGAACCGAATAACTTCCATAACACGTTCTCTCACTCATGTATACAAAGGACTTTTATTTAAAGGCTGCAAACAGCCATCTCTGCTGATCTTTTCCCTGTGCACCACACTTTAGGAAGGGTGCCCAAGACCTTGGAGCGGGTGCAGAGGAGATTTACCAGAATGGTTCCAGGGTTGAGAGACTTTAGTTACGTGGAGAATATGCGAGAAGCTGGGGTCGTTCTCCTTAGAGCAGAGAAGGTTAAGGGGAGATTTAACAGGTGTTCAAAATTATGAGGGGTTTTGATCGAGTAAATAAGGAGAAACTGTTTCCAGTGGCAGGAGGGTCGGTAACCAGAGGACACAGAGTGAAGGTAATTGGCAAAAGAACCAGAGGGGAGAGGAGGCTTTTTTTCTTTTACGCAGCGAGTTGTTGTGATCTGGAACGCGCTGCCTGAAAGGGCGGTGGAAGCAGATTCAATAGTAACTTTCAAAAGGGAATTGGATAAATACTTGAAAAGGAAACAATTTGCAGGGCTGTGGGGAAAGAGCAGGGGGGAGTGGGACTAATTGGAGAGCTCGTTCAAAGGGACAAAAGGCTTTATGATTCTCTGCCCTTGTTTCTCCTTGCCTTACTGCATGTTCTCTGGTCGTCTCCTGCCTCCTCCTCACTCAGTTCTTTCTTTGCTCAATTCCCTCGTCTCTCTCTTCACCTTCATCACCACAGGTGCTATGCACCTAGTGGGAACCCGTTTACAGACGTCAGCGATCCCAGAATCTAAACTAAAAGACTACGTAAAATGAAGAAACAAATTAAAAGATGGATGGGTGTCAACTATTTGAGCTCCCACATTAAAGTCAGTGAAATGCCTCCGAGCTGAGCTTCCGACCCCATAGTCCCTCCATCACCAAGACCGCCTACTTCCATCTCCGTAACATCGCCTGTCTCCGCCCCGCCTCAGCTCATCCGCTGCTGAAACCCTCATCCATGCCTCTGTTACCTCCAGACTTGACTATTCCAACACACTCCTGGCCGGCCTCCCACATTCCACCCTACCTAAACTTGAGGTCATCCAAAACTCGGCTGCCCCAGTGTCCTGCTCACCCCCTGTGCTCGCTGACCTCCATTGGCTCCTGGTCCAGCAACACAGATTTTAAAATTCTCATCCTTCTTTTCAAACCCCTCCATGGCCCTCGCGCGCCCCCCCCCCTCCCTATTCCAGAAATATTTCCTGAAGAGCTTTTCCTATACAGGCTGCAGCCCCTGTGTTGTAGAAACAATCAGAAACATCGAATGCTACAGCACAGGAGATCCCCATTCCATCCGTCATCTTCGTCCCAGTGCCCTGCCCTGCCCTCCCCCCATACACTTTAAAAAATTTGCATTCATTTATACTCTGGTGTCGGCCGTGGCTCAGTAGGATTCGCTCTCGTCTCGGAGTTCAGGTCCCACTCCAGAGTCTCATCCGAAAGACGGCCCCTCCGACAGTGCAGTGCTCCCTCAGTACTGCCCCTCCGACAGTGCAGTGCTCCCTCAGTACTGCCCCTCCGACAGTGCGGCGCTCCCTCAGTACTGCTCCTCCGACAGTGCGGTGCTCCCTCAGTACTGCTCCTCCGACAGTGTGGCGCTCCCTCAGTACTGCACTGGGAGCGTCAGCCTGGATTTTTGTGCTGAAGTCTCTGGAGTCGGAACCCACGGCCTTCCAACTCAGGAGGCGAGAGTGCAGCCCACTGAGCCATTGAAGCCACTGGTGATTGAACAGCACAGCTTCAACGATAATACTGGAACAAACCTTGCCTATCTAGGCCAGGGGAGCTATAATAAATGAACATCTGCCCAAAATAAACTGCCCTGCTCGTCCTGGATATCCCCAAATAGATATATATTCAGAAACACAAACTGGCTCGATTCCAAACTCATACAGGGTGGGAAGAAAGTTAAAATAATCCCCACGGTGCAATGCACAACAGATGGGCACAATTACCCACACACGTCCCAAGATTTTGCCATCTGGCATTTCGAGAATTTAAATACCTGGATTATGAGAAGTGAAGTCCTCCTCCCCTTCCCCCCCCCCCCCCCCCGCCTCCCCCAGGTGCTGATAACTCTCCCAGGTGTTGAGGACTAAGGAGGATTAATGGGCCCTCACAGCCGAAGACGGATTCATTTCTCCAGCACTCCAATTAAACTTTTAGGGATATTAAGATGTCGCCATCTCCTCAGAAATGGCAAGAAATATTTCCAGAGAACAGGAGATGGCAGAAAAACACTATTTTCGGAGTGCCCTAGGAGGAAGATGGGAAAGAAAATTAAGACTTTTAAATGTTCTCCAAAACGAGCCCCGTTATCGGCTCCGTGTAATAGGGATGGCCAGTAAACGTGGCCCTGGCAGCACTGCCCACATCTCCAGCACAAATAAAACAAAAAGTAACTTCACTTTTGCCACTTGAGCATTGCCATATGGATTTGAATGGCCTCTCTCCAGAAAGACTGCCAAGATTCTAAGGCCATTCCAATAAGGTGGCAGGGTAATAAAACTCCAGTGCAGTACTGAGAGAGCGCCGCACTGTCGGAGGGGCAGTGCTGAGGGAGCGCCGCACTGTCGGCAGTACTGAGGGAGCGCTGCACTGTCGGAGGGGCAGTACTGAGGGAGCGCCGCACTGTCGGAGGGGCAGTGCTGAGGGAGCGCCGCACTGTCGGCAGTACTGAGGGAGCGCTGCACTGTCGGAGGGGCAGTACTGAGGGAGCGCCGCACTGTCGGAGGGGCAGTGCTGAGGGAGCGCCGCACTGTCGGCAGTACTGAGGGAGCGCTGCACTGTCGGAGGGGCAGTACTGAGGGAGCGCCGCACTGTCGGAGGGGCAGTGCTGAGGGAGCGCCGCACTGTCAGAGGTGCCGTTTTCCAGATGTGACTTTAAACCGAGGCCCTGTCTGCCCTCTCGAGTGGACGTAAAAGATCCCATGGCACTATTTTGAAGAGGAGCAGGGGGGAGTTCTCCCCGGTGTCCCGGCCGATATTTATTCCTCAACCAACATCACTGAAACAGATTATCTGGTCATTATCACATTGCTGTTTGTGGGAGCTTGCTGTGTGCAAATTGGCTGCCATGTTTCCTACATTACAACAGTGACTACACTTCAAAAAAAGTACTTAATTGGCTGTAAAGCGCTTTGAAACATCCTGAGGTTTGAAAGGCGCTATAGAAATGCAAGTCTGTCTTTCTTTTCAAAAATTACCAGATTTATTGAGCTGAATTTCAGGCCTTGCCGCAGGGGCGAGTTTGAGCTCCTGACCCCGGGGTTGCTGGTCCGGTACCCTACATTGTCAGAAATATTTAAGCATATTGTGCGAGGATGTCCCAGCACCTGGTGGGAGATTCCCCATCTGTACAATGTCCAAGTCTACTGCAGCTTGTGCACATTTCGCACCGTTACTCATTCTGTTGCTGATAAGGCTGGTCTAAAATCGACGTACATTCGTGTTGTCGAGCATCTGGGAACTCTAACTGTCCATGCAGAAACACAGGAGCATGCAGGCCATTCAGCCCCTCGAGCCTGTTCCACTATTCAATTCGGATCATGGCTGATCTGTACCTTCCACCCCACTGATCCACCACTGAAGCTTCTCCCTTGATACCCTGACCTAACAAAAATCGATCACTCTCAGTCTTGAAATTTTCAATTGACCCAACATCTTTTGGAGGACAGAGTTCCAGATTTTGTGGGGGGGGGGGGGGGGGGGGAAATGCTTCTGGGTTTCACACCCGGACGGCCTGGCTCTAATTTTAAGATTATGCCACCTTGTTCTGGATTCCCCTATCAGAGAAAATAGTTGCTTTGTCTCTACCCTATTGAATCCCTTAATTATTTTTGAAGACCTCAATTAGATCACCCCTCAATCTTTTAAATTCAAGGGAAAACAAGACACGTT
Organism: Somniosus microcephalus; assembly: GCF_052327205.1. Lineage (NCBI taxonomy): Eukaryota > Metazoa > Chordata > Chondrichthyes > Squaliformes > Somniosidae > Somniosus > Somniosus microcephalus. Next base: position 3,649,936 of record NC_140988.1, on the reverse strand, counting down.
TATGCAATCAGTCCTCATAGTTTAACTCGTGCTGGCGAATCTGCGCTGCACCCCCTCCAAGGCCAAAGTACTTTTCTTGAGATTCGGTGTCCAGAACTGTGTGCAGTTCTCCAGATGGGGTCTGACCAAGGCTCTGTACAACTGATCCAAGTACAGTCAAAATCCTGGAACTCCCTACCCAACAGCACTGTGGACCACACGGACTGCCGCGGCGGCTCGCCGCCACCTGCTCGAGGGCAATTAGGGATGGGCGATAAATGCCAGCAATGCCCACATCCCGTGAATTAATAAATGTTCAAATTCAGCCAATTTTACACACAGCAAGCTCTCACAAGCAGTAAATGACCGGTTAATCTGTTGGTGGCGATGTTGTTGAGGGAGAAATGTTGGCGAGGACCCCGGGAGAACTCTAGGCTCATCTCTGAACAGTGCCTTCTACTTTCATCTGAACCGGCAGCTGGAGCCTTGATACAACAGCTCGTCTGAAAGACGGCGTCTCCAACAATGCTGCACTCCATCAGTACTACACAGAAGTGTCAGCCTTGATTATGTGCTCAAGGCGTCGAGTGGGCCTTAAACTCATAGCCATGGGTCTCAATAGCAAGAGTGCTACCAAGGAGACATGTTGACAATGAACAGATCATACAGAATTCAGTAGAATGCAACATTAAAATTAATTTTAAATGCTAGAGTCCATTAGGGCCAAATCAAAACAAATAATGCTCAACGTTTTGGCAGACAGTCAAGTCAGTTAAATTCAAGGTGGAGCGGCTTGGAAAATACTAAGACATTTATTCCGAACCAAGATCAGCATCAAGTTAGAGTTAGCCCCCCGATATAGTCCCAGCTGCACTAAGAGATTTCAGACAAAACTCCTTCAACAATGTCCCCGTTAAGCTGCGCGGCCGCACAGCGGTCTGGAGGTCCCGCGCAGGCCGCTCACCCCGGCTTTTCAATGGACATGCGCGGAAATTTGAATGGTCCGCGCGCAGCCCCCAAAAAAAAATTAGAGGGAACATTGCTCTTCAACTGCGTGCATCTGTGAGGCATGTTAACAGAACATAAGAAATAGGAGCAGGAGTCGGCCACTTGGCCCCTCGAGCCTGCTCTGCCATTCAATAAGATCATGGCTGATCTTGGGCTCCAAGCCACTTCCCTGCCCGCTCCCCATAATCCTTCACTCCCTTATCTTGCAAAAATCTGTCTATTTCCACCTTAAATGTATTTAATGACCCAGCCTCCACAGCTCTCTGGGGCAGAGAATTCCACAGATTTACGGCCCTCAGAGAAGAAATTCCTCCTCATCTCAGTTCTAAAAAGGTGACCCTTTATTCTGAAACTGAGCCCCCGAGTTCTAGATTTCCCCATGAGGGGAAACATCCTTTCTGCATCTACCTTGTCGAGCCCCCTCAGTATCTTATATGTTTCAATAAGATCACCTCTCATTCTTCTAAATTCCAATGAGTATAGGCCCAACCTGTTCAACCTTTCCTCATAAGTCAACCCCCTCATCTCTGGAATTAACCTAATGAATCATCTCTGAACTGCCTCCAATGCAAGTATATCCTTCCTTAAATAAGGAGACCAAAACTGTACGCAGTGCTCCAGGTGTGGTCTCACCAATACCCTGTACAGTTGTAGCAGGACTTCCCTGCTTTTATAATCCAACCCCTTTGAAATAAAGGCCAACATTCCATTTGCCTTTTTGATTACTTGCTGTACCTGCATGCACCAGAAGCGCGTAGATTAATCAGGACATAAATGATAGGTTAACTGCTGTGATAGCCATCAGTATTTCCACAGAAATGAAACCTCGTGAATTCCGTACAACTGCTGCTGGAACGCGGACGTTATTGCACAAACCCTAAATTAGTACTTCAACCCTTCTGCATTGTGAAGTAAATTACTAAGCCATAGTTTATCAAGTGTCTTATTTCACACTGTGTCCTTGCAAATCTAGGAGGTCAGGCAACAGATTGAAAAGCACAACTCAAAGCCACTGGTCTATTCATGGCATCACACCACCCTTCGTGTCCACCATCTGCTGCGGGCAGCATGAGATTTCTATCCTTCAGAAAAGAAAATTGAGCAGATGCAAAGAAATTCTGGCCCGGCACTACCAATACCATGATTATTATCTCCTGAGGTTTTTTAATAAAAAAAATAACGAGATGCAACATGACTGAGAAATGGTGTCAGCATCAATCTAAAAGCACATAAAATGCATTAAAAATGTCCCCACTTTGGTTATGCCACACTTAGCATTAAGGTAATTACATTACAAGGTTCTGCTTGGAAGAACTTTACAATTTTTCATAGGTTTTGGAAATGCAATACCTCATAAAAATGGATCAGGTGCTTTTCTTTCCACTGGGAGTGTTTGCTTTAATATAAAACAAATAAAAACCACCACTGGAAGTCTCCTCATATCTCTGCGCCCAAGAGGAAAGGCAGAACGCCCACCCTTCATCCTTAATCAAACAATAGCTGAATTCATGACCTCAGGGTTCACCCTGCATCACTAGGTTACACGCACAGTGGCCTCGTGGCTATGGTACTGGACTAGCAAATCCAGAGGTCCGGAATTAAAATCCCATCCTTGGCAAATTGGGAAAATGAATTTGCTGAATTATCGAATCTTGCAGCACAGAAGGAGCTCATTTGGCCCATCGTGCCCGCCCTTTGAAAGAGCTCTCCAATTAGTCCCACTCCCCCCTGCTCTTTCCCCAGAGCCCTGCATAATTTTCCCCTTCAAGTATTTATCCAATCCCCCTTTTGAAAGTTACAGGAAACTCTTTATTATCCGGCACCGACGGGACCGGCGTGGTGCCGGTTTATCAAAAAGTCCGGATTACAGAGAGGTATAGTTTAAAAGATACGAGGGCTCCGTACACAGCAACAAATCCAGGCTTCCCTGTTGCTTAGCAACATGTGCAGGAACTCCGGCCACAGACCAAGCGTCCCTGTTGCTTAGCAACAAGTGTAGGAACCCTGGTTACACGGCCACAGATCCAGGAACGGCCACTAATATGAAGTAAAACTTACCTGAACCTACTCCTGAATTTTGCCGGTTAACAGAGATTTCCGGTTACTAGGTGCCGGTAAATCGAGAGTTTCCTGTACTATTGAATCTGCTCCCACCGCCCTTTCAGGCAGCGCATTCCAGATCACAACAACTCGCTGCGTAAAAAGATTCCTCATCTCCCCTCTGGTTCTTTTGCCAATCACCTTAAATCTGTGTCCTCTGGTTACCGACCCTCCTGCCACTGGAAACAGTTTCTCCTTATTTACTCGATCAAAACCATTCACGATTTTGACCACCTCAATCAAATCCTCTTAACCTTCTCTGCTCTAAGGAGAACAGTAGTCGAGTGGTTTTAAAGCTAATAATTTGTGGGTTAGCACCAGGCCACTGAAACTGCCAGATCATTATAAAAAAAACAACTGGTTCACTAACTTCAGGATAGAGAACCTGTCCCCTTTACCTGGCCTAACCTTTGTGTTCTAGAGGAATAGAATTGAATAGCAGAGAAATTATGTTAAACTTGTATCAAACCTTGGTTAGACCACACTTGCAGTACTGTGCACAGTTCTGGCCTCCATGTTATTAAAAGGATATAGAGGCACTGGAGAAAGTGCAAAAAAGATTTACAAGTATGATACCAGAACGGAGAAGGTACATGATGCGCTATCAATCACTCAAAAGACTGAGGTTAAGCGAGTAACTAACAGGCTTTTATTAACAAGAGAATGAAGGTGTGCCTTGAGTGGTCGACCAGTCCAGAATACAGAGGGACTGTGGAGCAGTCACCTTTATACCTGGACTCGTGGGAGGAGTCAGCCGAGGCATGTACAGACATGTACACAGTGCAATACAAACAGTGGTTTACCACATTCACCCCTTGTTTAAAAATGAGTCCGGCAGGGTGAAGTGTATTAAAAGTTTGTGTATTGGAGTCTCTCCGGAGGTCTTGTCTGCCGCTGTGATCGACGTGGCGACGGCAGTGTAGTGTATGTAACCGTCTACCTTTAAGAGACTATTGTATGTAACCGTTCACCTTTAAGAGAACTATTTTAGGTGTGGCACTACTTGTTTGGCTTCTGTATACGGTAATACTGACGGTGACCAGCATAAGTGCTGTGGCATGATTTATAGGGCAGATTCGCCTTGACCTTCGAATAGTAAAGTCCTGTTTGTTTGTTACTCCTGAAGTCTGTGTCGTTATTAACTGCACAACCCACAGACTTTACAGTGGCGACGAGTCCGATCGTACCCTGCGGCAAGACTACCAAAGCAACTAAAGAGCGTCGAAGAGAGGCAACCGCCCTCGTCGTTCTGCTGGGAGAAAACACGAGGCTGCAGCAATAGAAAGGAGGAAGACTTTAGCAACAAAAGCTTCCATCAGCAACAGGCACTGACTGTCCCTTCTGCCACGGTGCGGAGTGAGCCGATCAGCAGGAAGCAAGGCGGCCACGGAGACTGTGAGTAAGGGAAAGTGTAAAGAATATCCGGAGGATAAGGGCTGTGCACTCGACCACGGTCGAGGGGGAAAGGAGCCGGACGGAAAGTCAGGTCCAACGGCGTCGTGAGACAGCCAGACCGCGATCGGCGGGAAAGCCGGGCAGCGACCGAAGCCACGAAGCGCTGAGACCGGGAGCGTAGGCGCGGGAAGAGAGAAACTCAGCCGCAGCCGGGGAGGGAAGCACCGGACTGCGAGAGGGCTGGGAGGCGAATGGGAACCGAGCGTGCGGGAGAAACAGAGCCGACCAAGGGAGGCTGCGCGAGAGCCAGTCCAGCGGCTGAACTGTTCTCCGCCAACGGGAGTACCCAGCGCCGGTAGAGCCGAGCGGGCGGGAGAGAGACAGAGCCGAGCAAGGGGAGAGAGACTGCGCGAGAGCCAGTCCAGCGGCTGAACTGTTCTCCGTCAACGGGGTGTACCCAGAGCCGGTAGAGCCGTGCGAGCGGGAGAGAGAGACAGAGCCGAGTAAGGGGAACTGTGCGAGAGCCAGCCCAGCGGCTGAACCTGTCCGCTGTGGGGACAGCGTACCCCTCCCACCAGGGAAGAAATGCGGGAAGCCGCCATTAGGCGGAGAAGACAACAGACGCGGGAAACCGCCATTGAAGGGGCGGGGAGAGAAGGAAAGAGCGGGAAACCGCCATTTTCGCGGGAAAAGCCGCCATCTTAGGAAAAAAAATAATAATAATTTAAAGAAATACTTGTGTTGTTCCCAAGGAAAGGAAGATGCCGGAGCGTGGGGGCATCAACGAGTTCAATCCGGAGATAGAAGACTGGACCACGTACGTGGAACGTATTGAGATACATTGTAAGGCTAATAAAATAGCAAAGGATGAAAAAGCTTTAACCTTACTTAACATAATGGGTGCGAAAACATTCGGGTTGTTGAAGCATCTTCTCTCACCAGCTAAACCGGCGGATCAGACTTTCGATGATATTGTAGCAGTGCTGAAGGATCACTTGAACCCCGCACCGTTGATGTTGGCTGAACGATTCAAATTCTATGCAAGAACGCAACGGAAAGACGAAAGCAACGCGGAATACTTGGTCGAACTGCGTAGGCTAGCGAAACACTGCCAGTTCGGAGGGAATCTGACAGAGGCACTGCGAGACAAATTCGTATGCGGATTGTCCAAGGAAGGGACGCAAAAGCGACTACTCGAAGAGAACGATCTTCCACTGGATAAGGCTGTCCTTATCGCAGCATCAAACGAAGCCGCAGCGAAAGGAACTGCGGAAATGCAGCTAAAGGCAGCGGCACTCGGTGTGGACCAAATTACCTCGAGTATAACAAAATGCTATCGCTGTGGGAAGACAACACACGATCAGAACCAATGCTGGTTTAAGAACCAGGAATGTAGGAAATGTGGCAAACTGGGTCACATCGCTAAGGTATGCCGGTCAGGGAAGAAGACCAACAACCAAAGGAAGCCATCACAGGAAAAGTACAACAAGGTACACAAGGTGGCTGAGAAGAGTTCAGACGAACAGAATTCAGACTCAGACCCAAACGGCCAGGAGCTGGGTAGTCTGAGAATTCATAATGTGAGTAAGGAAGCTGACCTACAAACTATCTGGGTCATGCTAAAAATAGCTGGAGTCCAAGTGAAAATGGAGTTGGACACTGGATCAGCTGTATCAGTCATAAATCGAAGGGATTACCACAAGCTATTCTCACATATACCCTTAAGAGATACCAAGTTCGTATTGCAGACGGGGCATAAAGTATACCCCATGGGAAAGATAAGAGTCAAGGTGAGAGATAGGGGTAAAGAACACCCAAGAATGAACTTATACGTACTACCTGAGGGAGGACCACCACTTCTAGGACGGGAGTGGATCAAGAAAATAGACATGGAATGGCACTACCTACAAGCAATGACGAGTGAGGACTCGGTGCAGACAAGCAGCTCAGACTCTGAGCCGGAAGACGATAAGTCCAGCCCAAGTATGAAAAACAAGGTTAACATGAACTCACTGACTAAGGTTGGAAAAGCGATGGCGTGTATAAAGACAGAGAATTCTGAGTCTGTTCAAGTTACAGACATATGCATTACGGAGGAACACCGGGCTCGAACTCAACGTTATCTCAAAGTACGACAACAATTAGAACAATTGAGTTACCATCTCGTACAAGAGATGAAAACAATGAAAAAGTTCTATGACACCGAATGGGAGAGTCTGGAAAGACAACAGAACCTGCTGGCTCAAGCAGAGAGCGACCATAGAGCCATCGTGACCAATTACCGATCACATCTCCCTTATGATGTTCAGGAGTTACAATATTTGCATGATCTAGAGATACAGCATAAAGGCAAACCACGCTACACTGAGGATTTTGTCCTGCAATTGGAGACGGAGCTAGTGCAGGCAAGGTTAAGAGAAGCTGAATCGCAATGTGCACTTAGAGATGCAGAAAAAAATCTTGGACATAGAAAAGAGAAACGCTTCTTTACCTGATGAGAATAATGTGGCCATGTTGCAAGAGGAGCTTATAGGGGCGAAACTGAAAGAAGCTAAGCAAAGGATGTTGGAACTTGAAACACAGAACCAAATCAGCAGTAACCAGCTATGTCGAGCAGAGAAGGAGTGCAATGGTCTACAGGAGAAGGTGCAATATCTCTCAGCCCAGAATAAGGGACTACTCACTCAGTTAAATGAAAGTAAAGGGAAAATGGCTGAGATAGACTGCAAGAATAAAGAAGATTTGATGGCAGTGAGACTTCAAGAGGCAGATAGCATAGCAGCCTTGGCTGAACTCCAACAGAAAATTGCGAAAGAAGCAAATGAAGAGGAATCTTCAGGAAGCCAGGATTTTATTCCCGTTCTTCTCTACGACTCCTTACAAGCAGAGTGTGAGAAGTTGAAAGAACAGTATGAACAGGCCCAGGCTATAATTCTGGAGGGGGTTAACTCGGCAACCTCCGAAAAGCTAGTTTCAGTAGAAGCATATGAGCAACTAAAGGTTGAACATGAGCAAGAAGTCCAAAGGCTGCAGGAAATTCTTGATGAGCTCAAGGCCAAGACAGACTCATCGGTAGAAGTTCCATCCATAGATGAGAAATTAGAGGTGAAAGACATGGCAGAACATGAAAGGCAAGATGTCCAAGAACTCATAAAAATATTGAAGGAAACCCAAGACAAATATGAGGCGGCAATGACCGAGGTTCAACAACTTGAAGAACAGATTCAACTGGGAATCCTTTCAGTGGAAGAAAAGGAAACTGTAAGAAACACAGAGACTGTAAGAATGGCCCCTGAACATGAGCTAGAGAGCATCAAGGCGCAACTTCTCTGAGCGCTGAAAGCCAAAGTACAAGAGGAAAAGAAGGTGAAAGCATTGGAGGAAAAGGTGGATGAAATGGAGAAGACTCTGATCCACAGTGTTCCCGTGGAAGAGTTAACGGTCAGCCAACTCCTTCATATGCTGAGGGACAAGACTCTGCAATGGGAACAATCTGAACACGAGCTTCAATCTTCAAAGGGAAGGAGTTCGGAGCTCTCAAAAGTTATGGAAATAGCTGAGGTTGCAACACAGATTTTACTGGGATGCCAAAAGTACGCTGAATCACGTCTATGTGAACAACAGAATGTTGAAACAGCTGCTCCAGTAGAAGGATTGAATAGCCCGATCAATCAATCCCCGATGGAAGGGGAAGTATTGAAATCACAAATGAGGTCCTTGGTGAAGGATTTGCAGGAAACCCAGGAAGAGCGGGATGACTATGAACGCATGAAGAAGTCCCTTCAGGAAAGATGTCTAGGGAGGGAACAACAGTCGGCTAACGTCCAGTTGGGTAAGGAAGAAGTAGCAGGCCCTCTCGCTAGACTAGCTCAGGATGACACCGAATATTACCATGACCTGTTGAGTGACACGGAATATTACGAGGACTTGGTCTGCCCAGCTTGTGATGAAAACTCCCAAAGTGCAGAAATCAGGATGAAGCACTTAAAGTCTAAGGAACATAGGGAGATGGTGGCGCTACAGCTGGCAGCCGAGAAGGGAGCCCCGAGAGTCTCCAAGAAGCAAAAAAGGAAAAGACGAAGCCGAAGATGATAACCATCTAAATCATTATCACTTCTAATGGGAAAGTAGGGAAAAATTACTAAGGCAGTCCAGCGGTTTGTAAAAGTCAGCACTGCTGGTTCAGCAGGACGGAAGTTCAAGCTGTTACGTCAAGGGAAAGACTATTGGATGAGTCACGCTAGCAATGTGAACCGGCTACACCACAGAGATGTTGTTCGGACCGAGTCAAGACCAGAGACTGAATCTGTGAACTGTTCCCACAGAGACTGAACCTGTGAACTGTTTTCCGCAGAGACTATATCTGTAAATTGTTTTACATGAAGTTGAATATATGTTATGTTTAATGGGGAATACGTATGTTGTAAGCTAAAAAGGGAGGATTGTAGTGTATGTAACCGTCTACCTTTAAGAGACTATTGTATGTAACCGTTCACCTTTAAGAGAACTATTTTAGGTGTGGCACTACTTGTTTGGCTTCTGTATACGGTAATACCGACGGTGACCACACCGGTATATAAGTGCTGTGGCATGATTTATAGGGCAGATTCGCCCTGACCTTCGAATAGTAAAGTCCTGTTTGTTTGTTACTCCTGAAGTCTGTGTCATTATTAACTGCACAACCCACAGACTTTACAGGCAGGGGTAGTGAAGCTTCCGGCGTCAAGTCCCACGTAGCCTGGGGCACTGGTGTGTAGTCCTCGTGGGTGTCGAGCGGGTCGCGGGGCCCAGGCGTGCCGTCTGCTGGGGTTGGATATTGGATCGTGGGGGGGGGGGGGGGGTGGTAGTGGGTAGTGGGTTACTGGGGCCCCCGAGGGTGCGAGGTCTCGTATGGAGACCGTGTCCTCCCGCCCGTCCGGGTACGCAATGTAAGCGTACTGGGGGTTGGCGTGGAGGAGGTTGACCCTCTCGACCAGGGGGTCCGTTTTATGGGTCCTCACGTGTCTTCTCAGTAGGACCGGCCCTGGGGATGTCAGCCATGGCGGTAGCGATGTCCCCAATGTGGACTTCCTTGGGAAGACAAACATTTTCTCATGAGGGGTGGCGTTAGTGGCAGTGCAGAGCAGTGACCGAATAGAGTGGAGCGCATCGGGGAGCACATCCTGCCAGCGGGAGGTCGGAAGGCCCCTAGACTTTAAGGGTAGCAGGGCGGCCTTCCAAACTGTCGCATTCTCTCTTTCCACCTGTCCGTTCCCCTGGGGGTTGTAACTGGTGGTCCTGCTTGTGGCAATACCCCTAGCGAGCAGGTACTGGCGGAGTTTGTCGCTCATAAACGATGAGCCCCAGTCGCTATGGATATAGCTGGGGAAACCGAACAGGGTGAAGAGGTCGTTCAGACATTTAATGACCGTGGCACTGGTCATGTCCGGGCAGGGGGTGGCGAACGGGAATACTCATCAATAATGTTGAGGAAGTACACATTACGGTCGGAGGAGGGGCGAGGCCCTTTAAAATCAACGCTCAGGCGCTCGAAGGGGCGAGTGGCTTTTATCAGGTGAGCCCTGTCTGGTCTATAAAAGTGCGGTTTGCACTCAGCGCAGACTTGGCAGTTCCTGGTCATGGTCCTGACCTCCTCAATGGAGTAAGGCAGGTTGCGGGCCTTGATGAAGTGGAAGAACCTGGTGACCCCCAGGTGGCAGAGGTCATTGTGGAGGGCCCGCAGTCTATCGATCTGCGCGCTGGCGCAGGTGCCACGCGATAGAGCATCTGGGGGTTCATTGAGCTTCCCGGGCCGGTACAAGATCTCGTAATTGTAGGTGGAAAGTTCGATTCTCCACCTCAAGATCTTGTCATTTTTGATTTTGCCCCTCTGCTTGTTGTTAAACATAAAAGCAACTGAACGCTGGTCAGTGAGCAGGGTAAATCGTTTTCCGGCCAGGTAGTGCCTCCAATGACGCACAGCCTCCACAATAGCCTGGGCCTCCTTCTCAACAGCGGAGTGTCTGGTCTCCGGGCCCTGGAGGGTTCGTGAAAAGAAGGCCACGGGTCTCCCCGCCTGATTAAGGGTAGCGGCCAGGGCAAAGTCGGACGCGTCGCTTTCCACCTGGAAGGGGATGGATTCGTCCACTGCGTGCATGGTGGTTTTGGCAATGTCTTCTCCTTGATACGGTGGAAGGCTAAGCGGGCCTCTGCTGTCAAGGGAAAAGAGGTGGACTTGATCAGCGGACGGGCCTTGTCTGCATAGTAGGGGACCCACTGGGCGTAATAGGAGAAAAACCCTAGGCACCTCTTCAGGGCCTTGAGGCAGTGGGGCAGTGGGAGTTCCATAAGGGGACGCATCCGGTCGGGGTCGGGACCGATGACTCAGTGTTCCACAACACAGCCAAGGATGGCGAGGCGGGTTCTGCGGAATATGCACTTCTCCTTGTTATACGTCAGGTTCAGGAGTTGGGCGGTGCAGAGGAATTTTTCGAGGTTTGCGTCATGGTCCTGCAAGTCATGGCCGCAGATGGTCACATTGTCCAGATATGGGAAAGTGGCCTGCAACGCATTTTGATCGACCATCCGGTCCATCTCCCTTTGGAAGACGGAGACCCCGTTGGTGATGCCAAAGGGAACCCTAAGGAAGTGGTAGAGGCGGCCGTTTGCCTCAAAGGCAGTATACTGGCGGTCCTCAGGGCGGATAGGGAGCTGGTGGTACGCTGATTTCAGGTCAATGGTCGAGAAGACGCTGTACTGTGCGATCTGGTTGACCATATCAGCTATGCGGGGGAGTGGGTAAGCGTCCAGGGTGTAGCGATTTATTGTCTGGCTGTAGTCGATGACCAGGCGCTGCTTCTCGCCGGTCTTAACGACCACAACCTGGGCTCGCCAGGGGCTGGTGCTGCCCTCAATAATCCCCTCCTTCAGGAGCCGCTCCACTTCGGTTTTAATGAAAACCCTGTCCCCGGCACTGTATCGCCTGCTCTTTGTGGCGATGGGCTTACAGTCAGGGGTGAGGTTAGCAAACAGTGAGGGGGGGGGGGGGGGGGGGGGGTGACTCTGAGTGTGGAGAGGTTGCACCTGGTGCGCGGCGGGCAATTTGGAAGCTGCTGGCTGCGGACTGAGAGTGGGGGGAGGGGTCCACCGTACGCCATCGTAACACTTTTAAGGTGGCACTGAAAATCTAACCCCAGTAGAACGGCAGCGCAGAGGTGGGGCAGGACCAGAAGTTTAAAATTATCGTACACAGTCCCGTCTACTAAGAGTGTCACCACGCAGTAGCCGCCAATGTCCGCCGACTGGGACTCGGAGGCCATAGAAATCCGCTGGTGCGCAGGCAGGACTGGGAGAGAGCAACGCCGCACCGTGTCGGGGTGGATGAAGCTCTCCATGCTCCCTGAGTCAAAAAGGCAGATTGTTTCGTGACCATTTACCTTAATGTCCATTGTGGACCGGGCCAGTTGGTGCGGTCTCGCTTGGTCCAGCGTAACGGAGGCCAGCGTAGGGGTCGGTGTGTCGTTGCGGGTATCAGATGAGGCGGTGTTGGGGGCCTGCTGCGTCCCGGCTGGCGTCCAAGATGGCGGCGTCCGTGATCCCCATGTGGCTGGAGGCGTCCAAAATGGCTGCTGTTCCGGTGGTTCGCACATGGCTGGGGAGGCCCAAGATGGCGGCCCGCATGGCCCACATGCAGCGCTGCTGGGGTTCGGGGTGGCTTTGGCCCTGCAGACGCTGGCGTAGTGTCCCTTCTTCCCGCAGCCCGAGCAGATCGCATTTTTCGCCGGGCAGCGCGCTCTGGGGTGTTTGGCCTGGCCACAGAAGTAGCATTTCTGGCCTTGGGACACTGCTGCGGTAGTTGGGCCGTTGCTGGGATGTGGCTGGGGTGGCACGGCGCTATGAGACGGTCTTACCGTGTCCCAGGCTGTCGTTCCCCGCGGTGTCCACGGTGCAGAGGAGTAGGCATCCATGCCCCAGTAGGCTGCGTCCAATGATAGTGCGAGTTCAGAGGCCTTGTTGAGGTCGAGGTCACTCTGCTCCAACAGTCGCTGTCGGGTGTAATTGGACCTGTGGCCCGCTACAAAAGCGTCCCGGATAAGTTCCTCTGTGTACACGGCGGCCTTTAAATCCTTACAACCACAGGCCTGGCCAAGCACAGACAGTGCCTGAAGGTATTCCTCGGTCGATTCCCCAGGTTGTTGTTTACGACTCCCCAGGAGGTGCCTGGCCTACACCTCGTTCACTGGGCGCGTGTACTGGTCCTTGAGGAGCTTGATAGCAGCCGTGTACGAGGTCGCGTCCTGGATGACCGAGTATGCTCGGTGGTTCACTTTGGAGGTCAGGACATCCAGTTTGTCCTCATCCGATTTGACCGTTGCAGCGGAGGTGATCAGGAATTTTTCAAAGCACCTAAGCCAGTGAGCAAACTTGGTGGATGCGTCCGCCTCCCGATGGTCTAAGTCTAGGCATGCTGGTGTGAGGATCTTCTCCATTATGAAAAATCTTGTTAATAAAATTGATGCGCTATCAATCACTCAAAAGACTGAGGTTAAGCGAGTAACTAACAGGCTTTTATTAACAAGAGAATGAAGGTGTGCCTCGAGTGGTCAACCAGTCCAGAATACAGAGGGACTGTGGAGCAGTCACCTTTATACCTGGACTTGTGGGAGGAGTCAGCCGAGGCATGTACAGACATGTACACAGTGGAATACAAACAGTGGTTTACCACAGTACAACGATCAGGAAAGATTGAACAGGCGGGGGCCCTTTTCTCGAAAAGAGAGAAGGCTGAAGAGTGACCTGATCGAGGTCTTTAAAATTATGAAAGGGTTCGATAGGGTCGACGTAGAGAAGATGTTTCCACTTGTGGGGGAGACCAGAACTAGGGGTCATAAATATAAAAGTCACTAATAAATCCAACAGGGAATTCAGGAGAAACTTCTTTACCCAGAGAGTGGTGAGAATGTGGAACTCGCTACCACAGGGAGTGTTTGAGGCGAATAGTATCGATACATTTAAAGGGAAGCTGGATAAGCACGCGAGGGAGAAAGGAATAGAAGGATATGCTGATGAGGGTGAGATGAAGAGGGGTGGGAGGAGGCTGGTGTGGAGCATAAACACCGGCACGGACCAGTTGGGCCGAATGGCCTGTTTCTGTGCCGTACATTCGATGTCATTCGATGTAATGAATACTGTCCATCTCTCCTATTGGCCACACAGTTTGATGTAATCCGCAAATCTGTCATCACCTGGAGTAGCATCCTTGGACTTCGATGACGAGCATAGGCTGCTTTGCTAGTGCACGATCACCAGCGTTAGCGGAACAGGTTCTCGAGACTCATGCAGATGTCCGCAAGCTGAAGGAGAACAGGCTAGCGGAATCGAAAGTACCCATTGAAAAAAATACAGGGTCATTGGCTGCCAGTCTCCGCGGGTCCCAGCAACCTCACTACTGGTTTGCGAGAACGGCGCTTTGTGAGGTGGCACCACTCGCATGGGTCTTTGCACAAATATAAAAGTCGCTTTAACTCCGGCCTTCAGACAAAGCTTCTTCTGTTTCCCACAGCTGGGCCACTTTTCAATCCCGCAAGCTAACTTCTCATTTATTTCACAAGCTTCAACCTTCTTTCAAAAAATCCTACACTTGGAACTTCATCAAATGCCTCGTGAAAATTCAAGTCAATTCTATCCAGAGAGCCCTCATTTAGTAGTTTAGCTCCCTTCTCAAAGAATTCCAATAGATTTCCATGGTAAGGTTTATTGAGGCTAAACCCAGACTGACTTTTCCTTTCCTCCTCTTGGCTCTTTGGATGAATATTAATAGGATTGTGTAAAATACACTCAGCATTTTCTCACCAAGTCTATAAATTCTCCAATTCACACACAACTCCTCCTTCGATAAATCAGGTTAGCATCCACTATCCTCCAGACATTGGATTTGAGAGTTCCTATAAATATTAACCAGAACCTCACCTAATTCCTCCATCATTTTCCTGAAAACTGGCAGGCTGCATCTCATCTGATCTATCGGGCAAAGTCAGTGAAGGTGCATTACCGCCACAGAGTGTTGTGAGGCAAGGCTGCAGGTCGGAATGGAATGCTCCAGCCCCGGTTCTCTGACCCTCACCTTTCACTAGAGAGCGCAGCCTCACTGAATTTGCCCTCGTGTCCCCCCCCCCCCCCCCCGGTCGACATTTACTTCCTCGTGAAGGCGGCTGTGCTGAGCCTCGGCATGTGTTACAGATTCTCAAGCCAAAGGTCTTGTGCAGACTGGTGTGAGGAATTCATTTAACAGGGCTGCAGGATCCTCCAATATTTCAACAGCCTTCCATCTTAGTTTTAGCTGAGAATATCTCCTGGCTCCATCTCGCTGCCATCTCCGATCTAGTTTTCTATTAACAGCTTACCTCTACCAATACTCGTTCCGGTTCTCGACTGAAATATGATTCTAAAAGCTGGTAACTTGACTTTGCATCTTTTAAAACAATTCTGCTCAATCTTCAATTTAAAGAGTTTCAGAAACATTTATTTTTGAGATATAAGGTGTTTGACTGACTGTGTTTGGTGCGGCAATTGCAATTGAGAAATGAATTGCCAAAACATTGGACAGTATTTGCGACTTAGATACTTGGAGAAGCTGCAGAACTGCAATGGTTCAATGTTTCTGTGGCCTGTGTTTAGGTTTTAAATAGTGGGACTAACTGGATTGTTCTTCCAAAGAGCCTGCACAGACTCGATGGGCCGAATGGTCTCCCTTCTGTGTTGTACGTGTAACATTTGCATATTGAATTGTCATTGGCCCGCAGGCATCTGTAAGGTATACCTATTATATTCACGTGATCACATGCTGAGTTGTCATTGGCCTGCAGGCATCTGTAAGGACTGCTATTGTTTTGGAGGACCCAGGGTCCTGACTCCATCTTGTCCACACGGTGCTGTACTGCTGTGAGTCAGATCAGACCTGATGCTTCATTAAAATAGTTTAAACTGTAATACTCCGTTGTCCTGCAATTTATTATTTTTGTACAAAACAAGACATGGTGTCAGAAGTGGGGTTTGAAATGGACATCGTTGGAGCTCCCTTACCTCGAATGAATTGGGAGTCTTTGAACTTACCTAGAGAATGGCGCAAGTTCAAGCAACACGTGGAGTTGGTGTTTTCGGGTCCACTGAAAAGCAAAGGGGAGGAAGAAAGATGCAGCTACCTACTCCTGTGGATCGGAGAAAAAGGGAGAGACATTTTTAACACATGGTCTCTCACCGCGGATGAAGCAAAGGTACTGAAAAGTTATTTTGACCGTTTTGAAGCATATGTGATGCCCAAGACAAATACGATATTCGCTAGGTACAAGTTTCAGAAGAAAGTACCAGGAGCTAATGAGTCGTTTGAACAGTTCGTGACTGAGTTAAAACTACTAGTAAAAGACTGTGAATATGCAGATAAAGATGAGATGGTCAGAGACCGCATCGTGTTTGGAATACATTCAGCTAAAGTGAGAAACTTTTGAATGTTGGGTCCGGGCTAACGCTGGACAAAGCTATAGACATAGCTAGATCGCACAAGATAGCCCAAGCATAGTTGAAAACCATAACCGGCGCCACGAGCAGCTCGAGTGAACAGACAGTGCACGCAGTTAATAGACACACACCAAAGAACACCGCCCAGAGAGCGTGTTTCAGAACAGAAAGAACAGAGGGAGTTCTAAAAATGAGCGACACAGACATAAAACGCTTCAAAAACTGTGGATATTGTGGAAACAAGATGCATGGAGAAAAGGCGCAATGCCCTGCCAAAGGAAGGCAATGTACTAAATGTGGTAAACGGAACCACTTTGCTAAAGTTTGCAAGACTGTTTTTGGAAAAGCAGTACACACAGTGAGTGACAGCCAAATACCAGATAGAGAGCCAAATGCAGAGGAACTGTTTATTGATTCTGTGTCACAGAAAAAACAGATTTCAGAGACTGAGCAAGCTTTTGCCGATATTGAGATAGGAAAACAGGGCAAAGAGCTTAAGTTTAAACTAGACACTGGATCTCAGGTTAATGTAATTCCTCTGAGTGAGTATCACAGCTTGAAGGATGAGTGTGAGCTACAGCCCACCTCACGCAGACTGACCGCCTATGGGGGTGAGCAGCTCATTGTAAAAGGCACATGCGTGATGAAATGCAAGTACAAAGAAAGCAACATGATATTGGACTTTTACATTATTGACACTCGAGCACCTCCAGTGCTAGGTCTAAAGGCATGTTTAGACATGGACCTCGTCAAGCTAGTGCTATCATTGACAGCACCAGTTGAGAAGCAGACAGTCATGGAGGAGTTTGCTGATGTTTTCAAAGGAATCGGACTATTCCCAGGTGAATGCACTATTCACCTTGACCCAGCAGCAACCCCTGCGGTTTGCCCACCGAGAAGGATACCCCTTGCTCTACGTAGTCGCCTGAAGGAGGAGCTGCAGAGCATGGAGAATACAGAAATCATCGTCCGGGAAACAGAACCGACAGAGTGGGTCAACGCGTTAGTAGTGGTTGAGAAATCACGTACAGGCAAGCTCATAGTCTGTCTCGACCCCAGAGAGTTGAACAAGGCTATCAAACGCCCTCACTACCCTCTACCAACGCTAGATGACATCACACCCAAGCTAGTGGGAGCACGTTACTTCAGTGTAATGGACGCACGATCAGGATACTGGACTATCAAGCTCACGGAAGAGTCATCTACGCTAACAACGTTCAACACACCATTTGGACGCTACCGATTTCTGCGTTTACCATTTGGTCTTATCTCAGCTCAGGATGAATTCCAGCGGAAGATCGACGAAACCTATGAAGGCCTCGACGGAGTAGTCGCAATCGTAGACGACATCCTCATCTATGGCAGGAATAGAGAGGAACATGACAGGAACCTCCGTGCGATGCTACAAAGATCACGGGAGAAAGGTATCTGGCTCAACCCCGAGAAAAGCATAATCGGATCCACCGAGATCAGTTATTTCGGGCATCGCCTCTCAACTGATGGCATTAAGCCAGATCCAGAGAAAATCTCCGCCATCAAGAAGATGGAGCCGCCGAAGAACCGCGCAGAGCTAGAGACAGTACTAGGCATGGTTAACTACTTAGCCAAGCTTGCCCCGAGCCTCTCCGAAATCAACGCACCCATGCGTCAGTTGCTCAAACAATCCAATGAGTTCCTGTGGGACAAACAACATGACACAGCATTTCAGAAAATGAAAGACCTAATCACCAGAGAACCAGGACCAGTTCTTGCCTACTTCGACCCCAGCAAAGAGCTCAGACTACAAGTGGACACGTTAAAGTACGGACTAGGCGCAGTATTACTGCAAGAAGGAAAGCCCATCGCCTACGCTTCCAGATCTCTCTCAGACAGTGAAATCAACTATGCTCAAATCGAGAAAGAGCTATATGCAATTCTGTTTGGATGTAAGCGTTTCCACCAGTACGTCTATGGCCGACAAGTCATTGTGGAATCCGACCACAAGCCCCTCGAGTCAATCATGAGGAAACCACTAGCCACAGCCCCACCAAGACTACAGAGAATGATCCTTCAGCTACAGAAGTATGACTTCACAATCATTCACTGTCCAGGCAAAGACATTCCTGTCGCAGACACGCTCTCCAGAAAGTCTCTTAGCTACCAGGACAGCAGCCTCAGTGAAGGCATGGATGTGTAGGTGCACATGGTGTACAACAGCTTACCTGTGAACGACTCAAAACTGAAGGAGATCCGAGCAGAAACAGAGAAAGATGCACAACTCACACTGCTGAGCAAAGTCATACATGAAGGATGGCCTGAGGAAAGGAGGAAATGCCCTCAGAGCATATCTGAATTCTGGAACCACAGAGACGAACTGTCACAAATCAACAGAATCGTCTT
This sequence comes from Somniosus microcephalus, assembly GCF_052327205.1. NCBI lineage: Eukaryota > Metazoa > Chordata > Chondrichthyes > Squaliformes > Somniosidae > Somniosus > Somniosus microcephalus. Next base: position 3,631,582 of record NC_140988.1, on the reverse strand, counting down.
CCAGGGGGAGAAAATCATCATTCCTACCAGTCTGAGAAGAGATGTTGACAAAAATTCATGCTGGACATATGGGCATGGAAAAATGCAAACAAAGAGCACGTGACATTATGTTTTGGCTCGGAATGTGCAAACACATTGAGGACATTGTTGGAAAATGTTCCATTTGTCTAGAACGCCGCCCATCAAATGTCAAAGAGCCCATGATACCTCACCGTATCCCAGACAGGTCGTCAGCTGCAAGCAAGTGCATGCAAAACGTGTACAGAGACAGCAACACCAAAAGAGATACTATGACAGGTCAGCTAGACTACTGCCGCCGCTGCACAATGGAGAATCCGTCAGAATCCAGGAGCGTGACTACTGGAAGCCAGCAGTCGTCATCCAGCCAGCTGACACTGAGCGATCGTATCACGTCCGCACCCCAGAAGGACAGGTGTACCGCCGCAATCGCAGGCACCTCCTGAACACCAAGGAATAACAGTCATTCTGACGAGAGGTCAAGCCTAGAGTTATCCTTGACTTGTGAACTGTCAAAGGGTGTAGGCGGATCGCTGCCCTAAAAAAATAACTGTACATCGTTATTGAAACGTTGAGATGTTTTCAGTGCTAGTTAAATGTTGAGTTTACTTCTATGTTGATGCTACTGAGAACATTATGTAGAAGAAAGGTTCAAAAGTAATGCATAACATTTTTCTTTTAAAAGGGGATGTAACATTTGCATATTGAATTGTCATTGGCCTGCAGGCATCTGTAAGGAATACCTATCATATTCACATGTGATCACATGCTGAGTTGTCATTGGCCTGCAGGCATCTGTAAGGACTGCTATTGTTTTGGAGGACCCAGAGTCCTGACTCCATCTTTTCCACACGGTGCTGTGTTGATTGAGAAAGCTCACAGACCTGATGCTTCATTAAAATAGTTTAAACTGTAATACTCCGTTGTCCTGCAATTTATTATTTTTGTACAAAGTGTGCAAAACAAGACAGTACGATTCTGAGATTCTTTAACGAAGCAAAGATGTTAATGAGGATGGGAGATATTTATGGGAATGGATCATTTTCCATTTCAGTCAGCATCAAGCGCTCCCCTGCATGGGCGAAATGCAGAGAAAAGCTCCCGGTACCTTGCCACAACATGCTCCATACCCAACCCACACCAGTTATTCCCATTTGGGTGGACAACAAAGGAACCATTTAAAGAGAGGCAGGGGGATTCTCCTGTGTCCTGACCGACACACCTCCCTGAACCATCATCAAGAACAGGTGAACTGGTCAAGCGCTGGCCAAGTTTATGTTAATGTATTACAAGCCAAATGTATGTTGAATGTTTAAATGTCTTAATCTAAATGTACACTCTCGGGAGCCGCAAGCCTACATTTCGTTGTACTGCACTTGTGCACTAGCAATGACAATAAAGTTGATTATGGTTATAGATTATGGTTATGCTGTCCGTCGGTGCTTGTGCACAAGTTGAGTCACATTTGTGTAAACAACACCGATTACTCTTCAAAAACCAATCCATTATTTCTGAAGAGCTTTGGGATATCACAAGGATGTGAAAGATGCTACATAAAATGCATCTTTTTCTTCCTCTTTTTAGAAAAAAAAATAGCAGAGATAAATGGCAGAATTCGAACCTTAATTGCACCGACATTAAAGCACTCCAGCGCCCTCTTCTGAACGGTCAGATCATCGGTAACGGGGGGAGGGGGCAGAAAATCACAGAACTGAGGGGAAGGATGTTCTTGCCATGGAAAGTGCAGCGAAGATTCACCAGACTGATACCTGGGATGGCAGGAATGACGTATGAGGAGAGATTGGGTCAATTGGGCTTGTACTCGCTGGAGTTTAGAAGAATGAGAGGGGATCTCATTGAAATTTATAAAATTCTAACAGGACTAGACAGACTAGATGCAGGAAGGATGTTCCCGATGGTCGGGGAGTCCAGAACCAGGGGTCACAGTCTAAGGATAAGGGGTAAGCCATTTAGGACAGAAATGAGGAGGAATTTCAAACCCAGAGAGTGGTGAACCTGTGGCATTCTCTACAACAGAAGGCAGTAGAGGTCAATTCATTAAATATATTCAAGGAGGAGTTGGATATATTTCTTAAGGCTAAAGGGATCAAGGGATATGGGGAGAAGGCAGGGACAGGGTACTGAGTTTGGATGATCAGCCATGATCTCATTGAATGGTGGAGCAGGCTCGAGGGGCCGAATGGCCGACTCCTGCTCCTATCTTCTATGTTTCTGTGTTTCTATGAAAGTTGGAAAAAATACTTTACATTGATCATGGCCAGAATGTGGAATTTTCTACCATGAGTACAGGCCATTATTATTATTTTAAAAATGGGAATTAAATTATTTCAAAAGAAAGGCTTTATATAAATTTAAGTCGTTGCTAGTGTTGTTGAATGGGAACTGATCAAGAAAGTAGGATTAGACAAAACAACATAAGAAACAGGAGCAGGATTCAAGTGGTGGGGGGGGGGGGGGGGAAGGAGTATAAAGGAAGGTGGTTGTAGTAGGCGACAGTATAGTTAGGGGGAGAGACACTGTTCTCTGCAGCCAGGAGCGTGAGTCCCGAAGGCTATGTTGCCTTCCCAGTGCCAGGGTAAAGGACATCTCCTCCGGGCTGGAGAAGAACTTGGAGTGGGAGGGGGAGGATCCAGTTGTCATGGTCCACGTAGGTACCAACGACATAGGTAGCACTGAGAGAGTTTGAGCAGCTAGGGACTAAATTAAAAAGCAGAACCACAAAGGTCATAATCTCTGGATTATTTCCTGAGCCACGAGCAACTTGGCATAGGGTCAATAGGATCAGGGAGATGAATGCGTGGCTCAAAGATTGGTGTGGGAGAAGTGGGTTTCGATTCGTGGGGCACTGGCACCAGTACTGAGGAAAGAGAGAGCTGTTCCGTTGGGATGGACTACACCTGAACCATGCTGGGACCAGAGTTCTAGCGAATCGAATAACTAGGGAGGTAGATAGGGCTTTAAACTAAATAAGGGGGGGGGGGGGGATCCCGGTGGAGAGAAATCTAGAATGTTAAAGAGAAAAGACAAGGAAGCAGTGCAGGAAAGTGATTGGGGTAAGGATAACCAGATTGTGTCAGGAGGGAACAGAGCGTACAAACAAAAGAGTGCACGAACAATTAAGGTCCGGGTAAGAAAACATGGTAAGATGACAAATAGGGCCATAGTACAAAAAATTAAGATGTCTAAAAATGTTAAAAAGACAAATCTAAAGGCACTGTATCTGAATGCACGAAGCATTCGTAATAAGGTAGACGAATTAACAGCGCAAATAGATGAAAACGGATACGATATAATTGCGACTACGGAGACATGGCTGCAGGGTGACCAAGGCTGGGAGCTGAATATCCAAGGATATTCGATATTTAGGAAGGACAGGCAAAAAGGAAAAGGAGGTGGGGTGACGTCGTTAGTAAAGAATGAAATCAGAGCAATAGTGAGAAAGGATATTGGGCTCAGAAAATCAAGATGTAGAATCAGTCTGGGTGGAGCCAAGAAGCACCAAGAGGCAGAAAACATTGGTGGGAGTTGTCTATAGGCCTCCACACAGTAGTGCTAATGTAGGGGATGGCATCAAACAGGAAATTAGAGATGCATGTAACAAGGGTACTACAATAATCATGGGTGACTTTTATCTATATATACCTGGCCAAACCAAATTAGCAATAATACTATGAAGGATGAATTCCTGGAGTGTGTACGAGATGGTTTTTTAGACCAGTACATTGAGGAGCCAACTAGGGAACAGGCTATCCTAGATTGGGTATTGTGCAATGAGAAGGGGTTAATTAATAATCTTGTTGTGCGGGGTCCTTTAGGGAAGAGTGACCATAACATGAAAGAATTCTTCATTAAGATGGAAAGTGAAGTAGTCCAATCTGAAACTAGGGTCCTAAATCTAAACAAAGGAAACTACAAAGGTATTAGGAGGGAGTTGGCTATGATAGATAGGGGAGCTTCATTAAAAGGCATGACGGTGGCTAGGCAATGGCTAACATTTAAGGAACAAATGCATGAATTGCAACAGTTATACCTTCCTTTCCTGCGCAAAAACACAAAAGGAAAAGCGGCCCAACCATGGCTAACAAAAGAAATTAAGGATAGTATTAGATCCAAAGAGGAGTCATATAAAGTTGCCAGAAAAAGTAGCAAGCCTGAGGATTGGGAGCAGTTTAGAATTCAGCAAAAAAGGGCTAAGAGATTGATTAAGAGGGGAAAAACAGATTATGAGTGTAAACTTGCAAGGAACATAGTAGCAGATTGTAAAAGCTTCTACAAGTATGTAAAAAGAAAAAGATTAGTGAAGACAAATGTAGGTCCCTTACAGTCAGAAATGGGAGAATTTATAATGGGGAACAAGGAAATGGCTGAGCAATTAAACAAATACTTTGGTTCTGTCTTCAGGGTAGAGGACAAAAAATAATTTCCTAGAAATGCTAAGGAACCAAGGGTCTAGTGAGAAGGAGGAATTAAAGGAAATTAATATTAGTAAAAAAATTGTGCTGGAGAAATTAATAGGGCTGAAAGCTGATAAATCCACAAGGCCTGAAAATCTGCAACCCAGAGTACTAAGAGGTAGCCATGGAAATAAATGTCACTGGGCTAGTAATCCAGAGGCCTGGACTAATGATCCAGAGACGTGAGTTCAAATCCCACCACGGCAGCTGGGGAATTTAAATTCAGTTAATTAAATAAATCTGGAATTAAAAAAAAGCTAGCATCAGTAATGGTGACCATGAAACTACCGGATTGTCGTAAAAACCCATCTGGTTCACTAATGTCCTTTAGGGAAGGAAATCTGCTGTCCTTACCTGGTCTGGCCTAGATGTGACTCCAGACCCACAGCAATGTGGTTGACTCTTAACTGCTCCCTGAAATGTCACTCAGTTGTAACTAACTGCTACGAAACAAAATAATAAGAATGAAACCGGACGGACCACCCAGCATCGACCTCGGCACCAGCTACGGACACGGCAACGGCACACCCAGCCCAGTCGACCCTGCAAAGTCCTCCTCACCAACATCTGGGGACTTGTGTCAAAATTGAGAGAGTCTGTCCCAAAGACTAGTCGAGCAACAGTCTGACATAGTCATACTCACAGAATCATACCTTTCAGCCAATGTCCCAAACTCCTCTATCACCATCCCTGGGTATGTCCTGTCCCACCGGCAGGACAGACCCACCAGGGGTGGCGGCACAGTGGTATACAGTCAGGAAGGAGTGGCCCTGGGAGTCCTCAACATTGATTCTGGACTCCATGAAGTCTCATGGCTTCAGGTCAAGCATGGGCAAGGAAACCTCCTGCTGATTACCACCTACCGCCCTCCCTCAGCTGATGAATCAGTACTCCTCCATGTTGAACACCACTTGAAAAAAGCACTGAGATTAGCAAGGGCACAGAATGTACTCTGGGTGGGGAACTTCAATGTCCATCACCAAGAGTGGCTCGGTAGCACCACTGCTGACTGCGTCCTGAAGGACATAGCTGCCAGTCTGGGCCTGCGACAGGTGGTGAACCAACACGAGGGATCAACCTACTTGACCTCGTCCTCACCAATCTACCTGTCGCAGATGCATCTGTCCATGACAGCATTGGCAGCAGTGACCACCGCACAGTCATTGTGGAGACGAAGTCCTGTCTTCACACTGAGGACACCCTCAATCGTGTTGTGTGGCACTACCACCGTGCTAAATGGGATAGAATCAGAAGAGATCTAGCAGCTCAAAACTGGGCATCCATGAGGCGCTGTGGGCCATCAGCAGCAGCAGAATTGTATTCCACCACAATCTGTAACCTCATGGCCCGGCATATCCCTCACTCTACCATTACCACCAAGCCAGGGGGCCAACCCTGGTTCAACAACGACTGTAGAAGTGCATGCCAGGAGCAGCATCAGGCGTACCTAAAAATGCAGTGCCAACCTGGGGAAGCTTCAACACAGGACTACATGCATGCTAAAAAGTGTAAGCAGCATGCTATAGACAGGGCTAAGTGATACCACAATCAACGGATCAGATCAAAGCTCTGCAGTCCTGCCACATCCAGTCGTGAATGCTGGTGGACCATTAAACAACTAACGGGAGGAGGAGGCTCCATGAATATCCCCATCCTCAATGATGGTGGAGCCCAGCACGTGAGTGCAAAAGACAAGGCTGAAGCGCTTGCAACCAACTTCAGCCAGAAGTGCCGAGTGGATGATCCATATCGGCCTACTCCCAAGGTCCCCACCATCACAGAAGCCAGTCTTCAGCCAATTCGATTCACTCCACGTGATATCAAGAAATGGCTGAGCACACTGGCTAGAGCAAAGGCTATGGGCCCTGACAATATCCCGGCTATCATGCTGAAGGCGTGTGCTCCAGAACTAGCCGCGCCTCTAGCCAAGCTGTTCCAGTCCAGCTACAACACTGGCATCTATCCGACAATGTGGAAAACTGCCCAGGTATGTCCTGTCCACAAAAAGCAGGACAAATCCAACCCGGCCAATTATCGCCCCATCAGCCTACTCTCAATCATCAGCAAAGTGATGGAAGGTGTCATCGACAGTGCTATCAAGAGGCACTTGCTCACCAATAACCTGCTCACTGATGCCCAGTTTGGGTTCTGCCAAGACCACTCAGCTCCTGACCTCATTACAGCCTTGGTCCAAACATGGACAAAAGAGCTGAATTCCAGAGGTGAGGTGAGAGTGACTGCCCTTGACATCAAGGCAGCATTTGAGCAAGTGTAGCATCAAGGAGCCCTAGTAAAACTGAAGTCAATGGGAATCAGGGGAAAAACGCTCCACTGGCTGGAGTCATACCTCACACAAAGGAAGATGGTTGTGGTGGTTGAAGGTCAATCACCACAGCCCAGGACATCACTGCAGGAGTTCCTCAGGGCAGTGTCCTAGGCCCAACCATCTTCACCTGCTTCATCAACGACCTTCCCTCCAACATAAGGTCAGAAATGGGGATGTTCACTGATAAATGCAGTGTCCAGCGCCATTCACAACTCCACAGATAATGAAGCAGTCCATGCCCACATTCAACAAGACCTGGACGACGTTCAGGCTTGGGCTGATAAGTGGCAGGTAACATTTGCACCACAGAAGTGCCAGGCAATGACTATCTCCAACAAGCGAGAGGCTAACCACCTTCCCTTGATATTCAATGGCATTAGCATCGCCGAATCCCCCACTATCAACAACCTGGGGGGGGTCACTATTGACCAGAATCTAACTGGACCAGTCAAATAAATACAAGAGCAGGTGAGAGGCTAGGTATTCTGCAGCGAGTGTCTCATCTCCTGACTCCCCAAAGCCTTTCCACCATTTACAAGGCACAAGTCAGGAGTGTGATGGAATACTCTCCACTTGCCTGGATGAGTGCAGCTCCAACAACACTCAAGAAGCTCAATGCCATCCAGGACAAAGCAGCCCGCTTGATTGGCACCCCATCCACCACCTTAAACATTCACTCCCTCCACCACCGGCATACCGTGACTGCAGTGTGTACCATCTAAAAGATGCACTGCAGCAACTCGCCAAGGCTTCTTCGGCAGCACCTCCCAAACCCACGACCTCTTCCACCTAGAAGGACAAGGGCAGCAGGCGCATGGGAACACCACCACCTCCAAATCACACACCATCCTGTCTTGGAAATATATTGCCGATCCTTCATCGTCACTGGTTCAAAATCCTGGAACTCCCTCCCTAACAGCACTGTGGGAGCACCTTCACCACACGGACTGCAGCGGTTCAAGAAGGCGGCTCACCACCACCTTCTCAAGGGCAAATAGGGTTGGGCAATAAATGCTGGCATTGCCAGCAACGCCCTGGTCCCATAAACCAATAAAAAAAATGTAACCCCACTATTTAAAAAAGGAGGGAGGGAGAGAACAGGGAACTACAGGCCGGTTAGCCTAACATCTGTAGTAGGGAAAATGCTAGAGTCTGTTATAAAGGATGTGATAACAAGATACTTAGAAAATATCAACGGGATTAGACAAAGTCAACATGGATTTATGAAAGGGAAATCATGTTTGACAAACCTACTGGAGTTTTTTTTTTGAGGATGTAACTGGTAGAATAGATAAGGTGCATGTGGTGTATTTGGATTTTCAGTAGGCCTTTGATGAAGTCCTACATAAGAGGTTAGTGTGCAAAATTAAAGCACATGGGATTGGGGGTAATATACTGGCATGGATTGAAAATTGGTTAACAGACAGGAAACAGAGAGTAGGAATAAATGGGTCTTTTTCGGGGTGGCAGGCGGTGACTCGTGGGGTACCGCAGGGATCAGTGCTTGGGCCCCAGCTATTCACAATATATAGCAATGATTTGGATGAGGGAACAAAATGTAATATTTCCAAGTTTGCTGACGACATGAAACTAGGTGGGATTGTGAGTTGTGAGGAAGATGCAAAGAGGCTTCAAGGCGATTTAGACAAGTTGAATGAGTGGACAAATATATGGCAGATGCAGTATAACGTGGATAAATGTGAAGTTATCCACTTCGAAAGGAAAAACAGAAAGACAGAGTATTATTTAAATGGTGATAGATTGGGAAATGTTGATGTACAAAGGGACCTGGGTGTCCTTGTACACCAGTCACTGAGGGAGCGCCGCACTGTCAGAGGGGCAGTACTGAGGGAGCGCCGCACTGTCGGAGGGGCTGTCTTTCGGATGGGATGTTAAACCGAGGCCCCTTCTGTTGTCTCAGGTGGACTTAAAGAATCCCGTGGCACTATTTCTCCCCGGTGTCCTGGGGCCAATATTTATCCCTTAACCAACATCACTAAAAAACAGATTATCTGATCATTATCACATTGCTGTTTGTGGGAGCTTGCTGTGCACAAATCAGCTGCCACATTTCCAACATTACAACAGTGACCACACTTCAAAAAGTACTTCATTGGCTGTAAAACACTTTGGGACGTCCGGAGGTTGGAAACGGTGCTGGAGAAATCTTTTCCCATGTCAAACTCCTGAGGTACCTTCAGCGTGTCTGGTGTATCATCCAAGAAAATACCCAAAGAAAAACGGCCTCATTTGAAAACTCACAACTACGCACAGTGACAAACTGCTCACAAAGTTCCAGATTACAGGCATGCAGTGTATGCTAACCAGAGAATGAGTCAAGATTTAATATTCAGTGCTGACAGCGGCACAGTTTAGGAGCAGCAATAATCAGTGAGGATAATGACTTCGCCTAGTGTAGTGTGGTGCCATTCACATCATTCAACAGCACAAACCAGACGGGTGTTGAAGCTAAAGGACAAAGCAGCCCGCTTGATCGGAACCCCATCCACCATCTTAAACATTCACTCCCTCCACCACCGGCGTACCGTGGCTGCAGTGTGTACCATCTACAAGATGCACTGCAGCAACTCGCCAAGACTTCTTCGGCAGCACCTCCCAAACCCGCAACCTCTTCCACCTAGAAGGACAAGGGCAGCAGGCTCATGGGAACACCACCACCTTCGAGTTCCCCTCCAAGTCACACACCATCCTGGCTTGGAAATATATCGGTCGTTCCTTCATCGTCGCTGGGGCAAAATCCTGGAACTCCCTCCCTAACAGCACTGTGGGAGCACCTTCACCACACGGACTGCAGCGGTTCAAGGCAGCGGCTCACCACCGCCTTCTCAAGGGCCACTAGGGATGGGCAATAAATGCCGGCCTTGTCAGCGACGCCCACATCCTATAACAAAAGAATTTAAAAAAAAACAAAGACCCTCGTAATCTGAAAGTGCCTCACCCGTGACTGGTGCTTCGATGTCCAGCATCGTCTTCTCTTGACGGAGAATGGATGCTCCTTCTGTTATAATCCGCATAGCGACGGTCTCCTCCACTCTGCCTTCTTTAGTAAGATGGCCCTTGAGAACATCCACACGAGGCTTCCCGTCATGGTCAAAGACCTCCTTAATCGTCAGCCGGTGACTCGGAGGGAAGGGGACAGCTGTGGGCGAAAGGGAACACAATATCAACACGTGTCACAAGAAAGCGCCCAGCTTCCAGATCAGCCACTCAGCCAGTTTTCAAGCAATAATTGTAATGTTTTATTTCATTATTTTTGATGCACTATTTACTAAACAGTTACTGAACTAAAATGAAAAAATGTCTGCAAGCCCCTCTCCCCTTCACATTAAAACCATGTCATTCCATGTTAGCCGTGGCTCAGTGGGCAGCACTCTCACCTGAGTCTGAAAGTCATGGGTTCAAGTCCCACTCCAGAGACTTGAGCACAAAAATACAGGCTGACACTCCCAGTGCAGTACTGAGGGAGTGCCGCACTGTCGGAGGAGCAGCACGGAGGGCGCGCCGCACTGTCGGAGGGGCAGTACTGAGGGAGCGCCGCACTGTCGGAGGGGCAGTACTGAGGGAGCGCCGCACTGTCGGAGGGGCAGTACTGAGGGAGCGCCGCACTGTCGGGGGGGCAGTACTGAGGGAGCGCCGCACTGTCGGAGGGGCCATTTTTCAGATGAGACGTTAAACCGAGGCCCCATCTGCCCTCTCAGGTGAACACAAAAGATCCCATGGCACAGGTTTGAACAGCAGGAGAGTTATCCCCAGTGTCCTGGCTAATATTTATACTTCAACCAAAATCATTTTTTTTTTTTTAAAAACAGATGATCTGATCATTATCACATTGCTGTTTGTGGGAGCTTGCTGTGCACAAATTGGCTGCTGCGTTTCCCACATTACAACAGTGACCACACTTCAAAAGTACTTAATTGGCTGTGAAGTGCTTTGGCCTGTCCCGAAGTGGTGAAAGGTGCTGGAGAAATGCGAGTCGGTCTTTCTTTCTTTCAATGGGAGGAGCGAGGAACAAGCTGTACTGGGAGTTCACCGTGATTCAGATCAATAGGTTTTACAGTCTTTGTAGAAGAAACATGTTTGAAACTACTGGCGCAAGGCTCTCTACTACATCGATCTGCAGAGAGTGGGCTGATCTTCAATACACAGAGAGAAAAGCAAAGTTAATATCACAACTATGCAATTTCTGGCGTTTTCCATTTAACGCCCATGTCTATTCAGGCACATACAGGAAACCACCCCGAACACGTGAAAATCTCATCGTGGCTTGGGAACATTGTTCCCAACTTACCATCCTTCCATTGGAAAATGCCCAACGTCAGCCAAACCTGGTTAAATGAAACACAGCTGTGCTCTTTCCCCCCACCCCCATGGATGACTGCATCGACATCATGGCCCTGATGGAAACTTGTTTGAATAGTGATGACACCACCTCACTCTTAAGGTCTCCGCCTTTGCTTCAGCTCATCCGCTGCTGAAACCCTCATCCATGCCTTTGTTACCTCTAGACTTGACTATTCCAACGCACTCCTGGCTGGCCTCCCACGTTCTATCCTACGTAAACTTGAGCTCATCCAAAACTCGGCTGCCTGTGTCCTAACTCGCACCAAGTCCCGTTCACCCATCACCCTGTGCTCACTGCCCCGTGTCCTAACTCGCACCAAGTCCCGTTCACCCATCACCCCGTGCTCACTGCCCCGTGTCCTAACTCGCACCAAGTCCCGTTCGCCCATCACCCCCTGTGCTCACTGCCCCGTGTCCTAACTCACACCCAGTCCCGTTCACCCATCACCCCCTGTGCTCACTGCCCCGTGTCCTAACTCGCACCAAGTCCCGTTCACCCATCACCCCGTGCTCACTGCCCCGTGTCCTAACTCGCACCAAGTCCCGTTCACCCATCACCCCGTGCTCACTGCCCCGTGTCCTAACTCGCACCAAGTCCCGTTCGCCCATCACCCCCTGTGCTCACTGCCCCGTGTCCTAACTCACACCAAGTCCCGTTCACCGATCACCCCGTGCTCACTGCCCCGTGTCCTAACTCACACCCAGTCCCGTTCACCCATCACCCCCTGTGCTCGCTGCCCCGTGTCCTAACTCACTCAGTCCCATTCACCCATCACCCCCTGTGCTCACTGCCCCGTGTCCTAACTCACACCCAGTCCCGTTCACCCATCACCCCCTGTGCTCACTGCCCTGTGTCCTAACTCACACCCAGTCCCGTTCACCCATCACCCACTGTGCTCACTGCCCCGTGTCCTAACTCACACCCAGTCCCGTTCACCCATCACCCCCTGCGCTCACTGCCCCGTGTCCTAACTCACACCCAGTCCCGTTCACCCATCACCCCCTGTGCTCACTGCCCCGTGTCCTAACTCACACCCAGTCCCGTTCACCCATCACCCCCTGTGCTGCCTGACCGACACTGGCTCCCGGTCCGACAACACCTCGATTTTTAAAAATTTTCATCCTTTGGGTGTTGCTCAACTCCGTCGATCTCCGCCCCTCAGCGTCGAGTGGTTATGCAGAAACTCAGAATCCAGTTTACTGAGCGAGTGTACGCACGTGAAATGCAGGCGGATTAACGGACACCATTCTGATTCCGAACACCAGGCACTGAGTGTCTACTGCTGTTCATGAAGAATCAAGCGAGTTCGCTATGCGTTAAGTGACGGCTGCTACTGAGCACAGTTTACTGTTTTTGAACAGTTTAAAATGCACAGTATTTCCCAACAAAAGTTGCCAGTTTAGCACTTGTTTCGCTAACTTTAGCACTTGGGACGGGGGTGAGTAAACCTTTTCAGGAATGTGATTTACTCAGAAGAAAATGTAGTTCTTTTGACTGAATCTTATTGTGTGAAATGTCTGGGGATTTTATATACACACACTCAGAAACTCAATTGCACAGACACAGACAGACACACTCACACACACACATTTCACCCGTATGGACATGAACTAGATGCAAAATATTTAATTATCTAGCCATACGGAGGGACTGACTGGCCAATTAAGTTCATTTGAATTTGGTATATAATCTAATTCTGGTAATTATAATTTTTTGCACCAAGAATTGAATTAAGCAACGTAATTAATATGAAGTGTGAATTTAATACTTTAAAAAACTCAATCAGATCATTTGAATTAAACAACTTTAAATTAAGATCAGACTGCATAATCCAACCTTTGAAATACCCACCATTTCTTTTATACATCAATAGCCAAGCAAAAGGATTCAGGCGTTTTGTTTAAGTACAGAACACTTGAGGGCGCGTATGTTCAGGGCACTGGAGGGCACTTAATGTTAATTCTGCTTGCAAGTAGTTATTTTCCAATACGAAGCAGTTGCATTAAACAGTCCTATTCAAGTCTCTGTGATTGTTACAAGCCAGCATTAATGTTTTACGAAGAGACTCTCTCTTTGAAACTACACACTTGCTTTAAGCAGAGATGCTAAATTCTGGCACCATTTCAAAACCTGGTGACATTCTGCATCTGCGCAAGCAACAAAAGTGCTTTTCAAATCAATAACTTCAGCCGCACTTTTTAAATATTGGTACGAATTACAACTCGCAAAAAAGATTGGATTAGTAGTTGTGGGCCCCCTGAATGTAACGTGTGGAAAACCCAAATCTAAAACTACCACGCTCCACCACACTAACCATCAGTCTCCAACCCTCGAGGCAGCGACTGAATAACAAAATATTCCTCCATGTTCTGGGCTCTGACATCTACCGCTGGGAAAAGCTGCATTCATCCTCCTGGGTTTGCTGTTCCTGTGTTTCGGTCGTACTCTGGCCCATAAGATTCTAACTATGCATCTTAGTTGATATTTGCCAGTTTCACTATTTGCAAAGCGTAGAGTGTTTCAAATTGAGTTCGTCTATCTTCCTAAAAATGACTGCAGATTTTTCTCCCTCCCTCCTCTCTTCTCATTCCACCTTTTGGTAGATATTTTACAAAACTAGTGAAGGCAGCCACTGTGGATAGAGGGAGGGGTAACTAAACAATAACTTGCATTTATATAGCGCCTTTAATGTAGTAAAACGTCCCAAGGCGCTTCACAGGAGCGATTATCAAACAAACTGACACCGAGACACATAAGGAGATATTAGGACAGGCGACCAAAAGCTTGGTCAACAAGGGAGGTTTTAACGAGGGTCTTAAAGGAGGAGAGAGAGGCGGAGAGGTTTAGGGAGGGAATGCCAGAGCTTGGGGCCCAGGTAGCTGAAGGCACGGCCGCCAATGGTGGAGCGATGGAAATCGGGGGATGAGCAAGAGGCCAGAATAAGCAGAGCGCTGAGATTCATATCACAGAATTCAATCCCAAAACGATAGTAAAAATCTTGGAATCCTCTAAGAACTGAACATGACTTAAGTCACTATGAAGTAACGATCCGATCAGTGAAGTTCCAATTACCTGCATGGGCTGCATTATTCATTCTTCCATTCGCCCCATCTCATTTATTAGCCAATTATACGGTCATGTTTTGGGAAAGCAACTGCCCTCTGACCCCCGAGCCATTTACATTAAACGAGGAGCGCTTGCCACTAGTTGTGATCAAAAACACAAACATGTCCACAGGTATGATTGCTCGAAGCGTCGTACAGCTTCAACAGCAACTGAATAAAACTGGGTTCGAAGCAAACCAAAGACAATGGGGTTTTCAATAGGCTGGGAACCTAGACCCACTCCCTATCTCTCTAATGTTCTCCAGCCCCACAACCCTCCGAGATCTCTACACTCCCCCATTTCTGGCCTCTTGAGTATCCCCTGATTCCCATCGCTCCACCATTGGTGGCCGTGCCTTCAGCTGTCTGGGTTCCCTAAGCTTTGGAATTCCCTCCCTAAACCTCTCCGCCTCTCTCTCCTCCTTTAAACCTACCTCTTTGACCAAGCTTTTGGTCATCTGTCCTAATAGCTTACGTGGCTCGGGGTCAATTTTTGTTTGATAATCGCGCCTGTGAAGCACCTTGGGATGTTTTACTATGTTAAAGGCGCTATATAAATACAAGTTGTTGTAGAAATCAGGAGAGAGAGCGAGAGCCAGAGCCAGAGAGCGAGAGACAGAGAGCGAGAGACAGACAGAGAGAGAGACAGACAGAGAGAGAGACAGACAGAGAGAGAGACAGACAGACAGAGAGACAGACAGAGAGACAGACAGAGAGAGAGACAGACAGAGAGAGAGACAGACAGAGAGACAGACACACTAATGGAAATCTGCAACTTTCTACACCAAAAGGCGGTGCATGTTGGGATTCAACTGGAGCTTTGAAGACCGACATCGACAGATCTGAACACAGACACGCACGAGCACACCCCCCGCCCCCCTCACCCAGGCACACACACCAGAGATCATTAGATAGTGGAGGACTCCCGCCGAGATCCCGCTTTCCCATTCATGGACACGGCGACACAAACTCTAACACACCTACTGCCGCCCCGGCTGGAGGGCAGCCAAGTTCACACAGATAAGGACTCGGCTTTGAGCTGCTGGGCTGGATGGCTGAGCGACGCACTCCATCTACCAACTAAGGCGCAAGCCTCGCCAATGTGCTTAAGGCGGCAGGAAGAGACATCTGGACGGTGATGCAAGTTGGGGAGGAGAATTCACAGCTCTCATTCCCAGCTGGTGCAAAATAAATGAACCACCGTTGAGAAGGGGCATGAAACCGTTCAATCTGGTGAAACAAAGCGTCAGAGGGAGGAAGCAGAAAGACCCGTTCTGCACGGTTAGGAATTAATTTAAAAAGGGTCCAGCTTTCAACCTACTGATATTTTTGTGTCTCGTGTTCCGCATGCCCGATACGAGACTCCCAAAACAAGCGCTCTACTCGGAGCTCCGGCACAGCAAGAGAGCCCCAGGTGGGCAGAGGAAACGCTTCAAGGACACCCTCAAAGCCTCCTTGAAAAAGTGTAACATCGCCACTGACACCTGGGAATCCCTGGCCCAAGACCGCACAAAGTGGAGGAGAAGCATCCGGGAAGGCGCCGAACACCGAGTCTCTTCGCCGGGAGCAAGCGGAAGCCAAGCGCAAGGAGCGCACGTCAACCCAAGCACCCCACCCACCTGCCCCTTCAACCACCGTCTGCCCCACCTGTGACAGAGACTGTAGGTCCCGCATTGGACTCATCAGTCACCCGAGAACTCATTTTTAATGTGGAAGCAAGTCATCCTCGGTTCCAAGGGACTGCCTAAGGAAGGAAGGATTGTGTAGAATTTATCGTAAACCCAGGAACTTACAAACAGCATTACAAAGGGAAGGTCGGTCAATAAGACGGGGGAAAAGCAATTAATTTAAAAAAATGTTTTCCAACGTAAAATCGACAAGCTCAGATACACTTCTAGAAGATTGGGCCCCAGAAAATATACACTTCAGTTCCTGCCATGCAAGTAATGCTACACCACTGCCAAAAAATAGCCCGCCCAAGAAATGTATCCCCGGTCAGGTACAGTGCGCATTAGAGGCTGAGGAACATTTTGTTCTGCCCCAACAAGCCATGTGCGAAATGCAACCTCAGAGGAGAATCTGCTGCTGCGCCAGGGCAGTTTGTTGAGCTCGTGTTTCTGTGCCTGATTACCAATTTGTGTTTACATTGTAGGCTCATTCACCACAATTTTTAAGCTTCCAAAGAAGTCTACCACAAATTACCAGGGTACGTTTTTGGAAGGAATTCCTTGAGCCTAAGGCCATTGTACGGGCTTGCCTTGTTCTTGTTGAGCGGCAGGAGTGATGCTCATTAATTGTGGCCGAACCTAGACTGCCCAGGGTTACAGTGAGGAGAACGTGGGTTTAGGTTCCTCCGCCACTTGAGAGGCCACCAATCATCCATAGTACGATTCAAACACTATACCTATATTGGAAGACCGCAAAGAATATAGCATTTGTATTCAATTTGCTAACAGCAACCCATCATTGTTCACCTAAGTGTTCTTGGGTGTCAGCCATGGCCTACATCTCAGTCAGAAGGTTGAGAGTTTGAGTCGCATTCCAGAGAATTGAGCACAAAATCTAGTCTGACACTCAGGGCAGCACTGAGGGAGCGCCGCACTGTCGGAGGGGCGGTACTGAGGGAGCGCTGCACTGTCGGAGCGGCGGTACTGAGGGAGCGCCGCACTGTCGGAGGGACGGTACTGAGGGAGCGCTGCACTGTCGGAGCGGCGGTACTGAGGGAGCGCCGCACTGTCGGAGGGACGGTACTGAGGGAGCGCCGCACTGTCGGAGGGGCAGTACTGAGGGAGCGCCGCACTGTCGGAGGGGCGGTACTGAGGGAGCGCTGCACTGTCGGAGGGACGGTACTGAGGGAGCGCCGCACTGTCGGAGGGGCAGTACTGAGGGAGCGCCGCACTGTCGGAGGGGCGGTACTGAGGGAGCGCTGCACTGTCGGAGGGGCGGTACTGAGGGAGCGCCGCACTGTCGGAGGGGCAGTACTGAGGGAGCGCCGCACTGTCGGAGGGGCGGTACTGAGGGAGGTGCCGCCTTTTAGATGAGACTTTAAACCGAGGCCCCATCTGCCCCAAGGTGGATGCAAGATATCCTACTGCACTATTTTGAAGAAGAGCCGGGGGGTTCTCCCCGGTGTCCTGGGGCCAATATTTATCCCTCAATCAACATTATTAAAACAGATTATCTGGTCATTGTCACATTGCTGTTTGTGGGAGCTTGCTGTGCACAAATTGGCTGCCACGTTTCCTACATTACAACAGTGACCACACTTCAAAAAGTACCTCATTGGCTGTAAAGCTCTTTGAGACGTCCCGAGGTGGTGAAAGGCGCTGGAGAAATGCAAGTCTTTCTGCCGACTGTTGGCTCTAAATGCTAATTCAAGAGGCAATGCCCCAGCCCGTGGGCAGCAACGAGATCTTTCTCCCCCTTCCCTGGTTTAATGGCAATTTTGTTTTCACTTTAACCCTCCGAGCTAAACTAGCACGAGTGAAAAGTCCACAGGACTCGCCACTCAGTGAGCCACATTCGCTGCCACCTGTACGCACAGCGGTATCTCAAGTGGAGGAGGAACCTAAACCCGCGTTCTCCTCACTCTAACCCTCGGCAGTGTAGGTTCGGCCGTAATTAATGAGCATCACTCCTGCAGCTCAACAAGGAGGAGGTAAACCCGTACAATGGCCTTAGGCTCAGCGAATTCCTTCCAAAAACGTACCTTGGTAATTTGAGAGACACGTCAGTGGGAGCTTAAAAAAAAAAAAAAAAAAAAATTGTAGAGACCGTGTCCACAATGCAAACACAAATTGGTAATCACACACATAGAGAAACACGAGGTCAACAAACTGCCCTGGAGCAGCAGCAGATGCTCCTCCGAGGTTACATTTCACACATGGCTGGTTGGGGCAGAACAAAACGTTCCTCAGCCTCGAACATGAATCGCATCTGACCAGGGAGTGCCAGGTACCAACGCTGAGCGCCAAAAAAACAAAACAAGTCTTCCATTTTGCAGCTTTGCCATCCCTGAACTTGATCTCAATTCAAACTGCTGGCTTTTGCATAAAAGGAGATGGAAAACACAACAGAAAACGAGTGTTTGCTTCGGAACAGGAACAGGCCTGGTGAATCATACATAAAGAAATCCTGTTCCATGAGAAAGCTTTATGTGAGGCAGGAGGTTATCATAGAGTTATACAGCACAGAAAGAGGCCCTTCGGCCCATCGTGTCCGCGCCAGCCATCAAGCCCTATCTAATCTAATCCCATTTTCCAGCACTTGGTCCGTAGCCTTGTATGCTATGGCGTTTCAAGTGCTCATCTAAATGCTTCTTGAATGTTGTGAGGGTTCCTGCCTCTACCACCCTTTCAGGCAGTGAGTTCCAGATTCCAACCACCCTCTGGGTGAAAACGTTTTTCCTCAAATCCCCTCGAAGCCTCCTGCCCCTTACCTTGAATCTATGCCCCCTTGTTATTGACCCCTCTACTAAGGGGAAAAGTTCCTTTCTATCCACCCTATCTATGCCCCTCATAATTTTGTACACCTCAATCAGGTCCCCCTCAGCCTTCTCTGCTCCAAGGAAAACAACCCCAGCCTCTCCAGTCTTTCTTCATAGCTGAAGCGCTCCAGCCCAGGTAACATCCTGGTGAATCTCCTCTGCACCCTCTCCAAAGCAATCACATCCTTCCTATAGTGTGGTGACCAGAACTGCACACAGTACTCCAGCTGTGGCCTAACTAGCGTTTTGTACAGCTCCATCATAACCTCCCTGCTCTTATATTCTATGCTTCGGCTAATGAAGGCAAGTATCCCATATGCCTTTTTAACCACCTTATCTACCTGTCCTGCTGCCTTTTGGGGTCAATGCTTCAGAATTTGTTAACCCAAAAGTAGAGGTGTCCTGCGCCAACAGAGTAGCAGCTAGATAGGAGGGAGCTGGTGGTAGAGGCTCGGGATTCAGAACAACTCCAGCCTCTCACTCATTGCTCATGTCAATTTCATTACCGAGGTGCTGCTACAGATCCACGCCCCTCACTGCTTAAAGTATGTGTGTCAGGTTATGACAGAATGTTGACTGTACTTTAAGCTAATGCTGTGGAACCAACCCACCGGTCCCATTCCTCTTCACTGCTAGCAACTGTGGACAGTCAGTGCCTGAAAAACACGTGCACACACGCATCTGTGGACGCTCACCGCTAATATAGGCACATTAGGACTAGAGTCAGCAGGAATATAATGAAATCCTTCTATGAACTTAAAAAGGCCAGTTTTGGGGTCAATGCTTCAGAATTTGTTAACCCAAAAGTAAAGCGAGTTTCTTAGATAAAGGTTTGGAAAGAATTCTGCATCTGAATTTTGGATATTGATAGGACGTCACCTTGTAGCTAATACATAAACTGTTCTAGCGTACGACGGCTGAACACTTTCTTTGAATAAAGGAAATGTCTTCAATAAAATAGTTGCTAAAATCTCATCGCAGTGAAAATAAAAAACAGAATTTTAGATGATTTCTGCTGGGTCGTCAGCTGTGGCTCAGTGGGCAGCACTCCTGCCCGAGACAGACGGTCGTGGGTTCAAGTCCCACTCCAGAGACTTCAGCACAAAATCCAGGCTGACACTCCCAGTGCAGTCCTGAGGGAGGGCCGCACTGTCGGAGGGGCAGTCCTGAGGGAGGGCCGCACTGTCGGAGGGGCAGTCCTGAGGGAGGGCCGCACTGTCGGAGGGGCAGTCCTGAGGGAGGGCCGCACTGTCGGAGGGGCAGTCCTGAGGGAGGGCCGCACTGTCGGAGGGGCAGTCCTGAGGGAGGGCCGCACTGTCGGAGGGGCAGTCCTGAGGGAGGGCCGCACTGTCGGAGGGGCAGTCCTGAGGGAGGGCCGCACTGTCGGAGGGGCAGTCCTGAGGGAGGGCCGCACTGTCAGAGGAGCTGTTAAACCGAGGCCCCGTCTGCTCTCAGGACTGCCCCTCCGACAGTGCAGCGCTCCCTCAGGTAAAAGATCCCGTGGCACTATTTCGAAGAAGAGCAGGGTGTTGTGTATTTTGAATGTTGTATTTGAATTGTCCCACATAGCTTACCGTAGTTGTGATGTGCAATACACTATGGGTAATAGTGCATGGAGTTGAGAAGATTCTCTGGAAAGTGATGGCTGTTAACTGAACTCTGTCTCCTGTGTACTCTTTTAATTGTTATATACAAGCAAGGTTATTAAACTCTTGAGATATAACAAAAGTGGTGACGAGGACGTCTGAACTTACGTGGCTCTGCTGTGCGGAAGATAGTCGGGTTTTACGTGTTTAATTAACTGTCCACGGCAAAAATAACAGTTTTAAAGAGGCTGGCTCGAGGATAAAGGAGCTTGCAATGGCAGGAAGACGAGACGGTGTATAAGGTACTAACGACTTGAGGAAGGGAGGAAAAGCAGCGAGTAAATCGGGAAGGACATTTATTCAACTGTGAAACGATCTGTGAATTGAAGCACTAAACAACTGATAGTGATTTTAGTTGAGTTCAACATTGGAAGGATCCTTAGTGAATGATAATTAGGAGCCTGAGAGAAGGAAAATGGCTGGAATTATCGGTAACATTGGACCGTTTGATGAGAATGTCGAACAATGGCGCTCATACACAGAACGATTTGAATACTTCACACAAGCAAATGACATTGGAGGGAACAAAGTAGTCCCTACATTGTTAAGTGTGATGGGACCAAAGACTTTCAATCTATTGCATACTTTAGTGCATCCAGATAAACCAGGGACTAAACAATATATCGAAATTGTGGCGATACTAAAAGGGCATTTTTCACCCAAACCCCTAGTCATAGCTGAGGGGTTTAGGTTCCACAGGCTTAACCAGGAAGTAGGAGAAACAGTGACCATGTTTGTAGCTGCACTAAAAAGACTATCAGAGCACTGTGAGTTTAATGACGTGCTAAATACTATAAGAGACAGGCTAGTGTGTGGTATGAGAACTGAAGCCATACAGAAGAGACTATTAACGGAGAGTAATCTGACTCTACAAAAGGCCATTGAAATCAGTATTTCCATGGAATTGGCAACTAAGGAAGCTCAACAGTTGGGTGCAACAGAAAAAGTGCACAAAGTAAGAACAGAGCCAAGGGCCATGCTTCCATTGTGGCAAAACGGGGCATCTTGCGTCTGCATGCTGGTGTGTGGACATGGATTGCCACAGCTGTGGTAAAAAGGGACATATTCAGCGCGCATGCAGAAATAAAAAGGACATAGAGAAAACGTCAAAGACGGAAGGAAGAAAAAAAACATTCAGACAAAGAAGCTCTATCCTGTAGAACAGGACAAAACAGAGGCAAGTGACACTTCAGAGGAGGAACTATCACTGAACGTGTTGACTGAAAAAGACATTAAAGCACCTTCCACTTCAGCTAGCTAACATAACGTTAAAGACATATACCGGTGAAAGAGTAACCGTGAGAGGTATCACTGAGGTCACAGTTCAGTTGATGGACAAACTAGGAAGTTACCACTCTATGTAGTTAAAGGAGACTACCCCCTCCCTGCTGGGACGTTCGTGGATGGAGAGAATAAAATTAGACTGGTCATCAGTCTACATGATGTCACACAATGATCCAGGCTTACCCGCCATCTTAAAGAAACATGCAGAAGTCCTTAATGGAGAACTGGGTAGCATGAAAGATATTACTGTGAAGCTTCGTATTAAGCAGGATAGCAAACCCAAGTTCATGAAGGCACGACCCGTACCTTATGCCATCAGACCAAAAGTTGAGGCTGACTTAGAAGCCCTAGTTGAAAGCGGAGTACTAGAACCAGTCAGCGTGAGTGAATGGGCAACGCCCATCGTACCAGTGCTCAAGGAGGTGGAGTTAGGATATGTGGAGATTTTAAAGTAACTGTTAACCCTGTATAGTCAGTGGAGCAATATCCGCTCCCCCATATTGATGATTTGTTTGCGGGACTTGCTGGGGGCCAGAAGTTTAGCACAATTGACCTCCGTCAAGCCTATCTGCAAATGCATGTGGATGAACAGTCACGAGAAATGCTGACTATTGTGACGCACAAGGGCCTATTTAGGTATCGTCGACTTCCTTTCGGAATTACATCAGCTCCAGCGCTTTTCCAACGTGCTATGGACCAGATCCTTAGTGGATTGCCTGGAGTCCAGTGCTACTTAGATGAAATCTTAATTACTGGGTGTGATGACCAAGACCATCTGCGTAACTTGGACGCAACGCTACAGAGACTGAGGGATTACGGACTCAGTTCGCAGGGATAAATGCGATTTTTTTCAGGCATCTGTTGAGTACCTCGGTCATGTGATCGATGCCACAGGCCTTCACAAGGCACCGTCCAAGACCAAGTCAATCATGGATGCCCCAGCACCTGAAAATATCAACCAGCTGCGTTCTTTTCTAGGGTTACTGAACTACTATGGACGGTTCATACCGAACCTAGCCTCGATGCTGAGACCGCTGCATTGGTGGCTATGTAAAGACAAGTGGGAATGGACCAACAAGTGCCAGGAGGCGTTCATGACAGCAAAGGACACGCTCCTGAAGTCAGAGGCTTTGACGCATTTTAACCCTTCATTACCCATAGTTAGCTTGCGATGCATCGTCATATGGTGTGGGAGCGGTCGTTTCTCATATCATGCCAAACGGAGAAGAGGAGCCGATAGCATTCGCATCTAGGACTTTGAACAGAGCTGAAACTAACTACGCCCAAATAGAACGAGAAGCACTGAGCATCGTTTTTGGCATTCGCAAGTTTCACCAATATTTGTACGGGAGACAGTTCACCCTACTAACAGATCACCGCCCTCTCACGACCATCTTCGGGCCACATACAGGGATTCCGTCACTTGCTGCGAGCAGAATGCAAAGGTGGGCGCTGCTGTTGTCTGCACACACATTTGACATTAGATATCGCAAGTCTGACCTGCACGGCAACGCCAACGGTCTTTCCAGGTTGCCGCTGCCTGTCACCAAGCCTATGACGCGTAGCATGGACATCTGCTATTTTAGGCAGGTGGAGAACGCGCCCGTTACTTCGACACAGGTCCGACGGAACACCAGAAACGACCCAGTGTTGTCTGCAGTGCTGGACATTATCGTCAGGGGCAAGCTTGACAGCGATGACCCAAACCTGAAACCATATCTCAAGGAGAAACGAACTGTCGGTGCAGTCTGGATGTTTGCTGTGGGGGAGGAGAGTGGTTATTCCACCATCGCTACGGAAACCAGTGTTACAGCAACTACACTCCGGACACTGCGGAATGGTTCGTATGAAAGAAATAGCGAGGAGCTACTTCTGGTGGCCGGGTATGGATGGACAGATTGAGGACAAAGCTAAAACCGGTTCCTCATGTCAGAGAGTTCGTAATGTGCCACAGCTTGCACCTCTTCACCCCTGGGACTTTCCGGAGGAAGCATGGCACCGCATTCATGTAGACTTTGCAGGTCCATTCGAGGAGAGAATGTTCCTGGTGGCTGTTGACGCACACAGTAAGTGGCCAGAGGTTGTTATAATGAGGTCCACCACCGCTGAGAAGACCATCGAGAAGTTAGGCGAGGTGTTCAGCCGATTTGGATCTCCGATGCAACTTGTTTCAGACAACGGTCCACAGTGGGTGTCACAAGAAATGGCTACATTCCTGCAGGTGAATGGCGTACAACGTATCAGGGCTGCACCATATCACCCTGCGACCAATGGTCCAGCTGAGAGGTTTGTTCAGACCATGAAACACTCTCTAAAGGCATCGCAAGGCCAGGGAACGCTTCATCAGCACCTGAATAGTTTCCTGTTGAGTTACAGGAATACACCACATGCGACCACAAAAGCACCACCTGCCACTCTACTGCTCAAAAGAGAGCTACGAACCAACTTTGACCTGCTGAAACTGCCAAAGGTGAAAGACGTGGTACAGTATCAGCAGGACAAGCAGATCAAGCGACGTGAACAACGCTCCAAAGACAGAGTCTTCAGTCCAGGTGAACATGTGTTGGCACGGAACTACAGTGGTGGACCTAAGTGGGTTCCTGCTACTGTCATTGCACAGACTGGTCCAGTATCCTACACTGTACAGACACCCGAGGACACTGTCTGGAAGAGACACACCGATCAGCTTCTACGAAGTGCAGCATCACCCACTGAACCACCAACAGCAGTTTATCTGCCACTGGGTGACGCTGTGGGTCATCCGCCTTCTACACCGAGAGGCTCACCTTCTGAGGAAGCAGCCGCTTCAGCCCCTATCTCATCAGCAAGGGAGACCTGTATACAGGCACCCCAGCCGCCTACACCTGTGTTGACGTCACCTGTGAGAGACAATGAACTGGAGAGCCAGGTTGACCGCCGGTATCCTACCAGAGAGCGGCAGGCCCCTATATGTTTGAACTTATAGTTCAGAGGCTTACCCTTTATCTGGGGCAGAATAATCCCCATGCGTATAGCCATGGTTGGAGGAAGTCTACCTCACTCCCAGGTTATTGTGTTTTAAAAATGTTGTGGTTCTATTGGGACATCTAATGTAAGAGGGGAGATGTTGTGTATTTTGAATGTTGTATTTGAATTGTCCCACATAGCTTACTGTAGTTGTGATGTGCAATGCACTATGGGAAATAGAGTGCACGGAGTTGAGAAGATTCTCTGGAAAGTGATGGCTGTTAACTGAACTCGGTCTCCTGCGTACTTTTTTAATTGTTATACAAACAAGGTTATTAAACTCTTGAGATTTAACACAGGGGAGTTCTCCCCAGTGTCCTGGGGCCAATATTTATCCCTCAACCAACATCACTAAAACAGATTATCACATTGCTGTTTATGGGAGCTTGCTGTGCACACATTGGCTGCCATGTTTCCTAAATTACAACAGTGACAACACTTCAAAAAGTACTTCATTGGCTGTAAAGCGCTTTGGGACGACCCGAGGTCGTGAAAGGGCTATTGAAATGCAAGTCTTTCTTTAAGTCAAGCAGATATTCATGGAAAATTCGAGATGCCAGGAGACGACAGATACCATTCCATTGACTGGACCGTCACAGGTTTGCTCACTGGGAATCTGATACTTCACATCCCAAGAATGTAAACATCGACTCCAGTGAAAGTTTCGTGCACAGGTATAAATAATGGGCTCGATAGCCCATAATTTCTCATTTATTTTGACTGGGTCACTTTAGACAAGTACCCTTGAGACATAGCATAAAGAACTTCGATTCAACCATTTATGCCAGTTTGTCTTAACAATTTTCATTTTTTCCAAGTCCTTTAACGTAGTAAAACATCCCAAGGCGCTTCACAGGAGCGATCATCAAACAAAATTTGACACCGAGCCACGCAAGGAGATATTAGGACAGGAGGAGGGAGGTTTTAAAGAGCGTCTTAAAGGAGGAGAGAGGGGCAGAGAGGTTTAGGGAGGGAATTCCAGAGCTTCAGGTCTTGGTAGCTGAAGGCACGGCCACCAATGGTGGAGCGATGGAAATCGGGAATGCACAAGTGGCCAGAATTGGAGGAGCGCAGAAATCTCGCAGGGTTGTGGGGCTGGAGGAGGTTAGAGATATTTTGCCACTATCCATGGGGGTCAATCAGCCTTGCACACAAATTATTTGACTAAATTTATGAAAGGAATTGGTCAGTCTCTACATCTCAGGTCAGATAGATATGGCTTGCTGCACCTGCACATTCACTTTCAGTGACTCATATACAAGGACACCCAGGTCCCTTTGAGCATCTGCATTCCCCAATCATTCACCATTTAGGAAATACTCTGACGTAATAAAGACTCACTACGCACTTGGTTGAACATAAAGCAAGGCTTTAATCGACTTGTAACAAAACATGGAGGTCTAGTTAGTAGTCACTAGCTTCCTGTTTCCAGATTGTCTCTGGCCAAGTTGGGCCCACGCCCGAGTATTTATACTCCTCGGACGGCGCCCTCAGCTGGCCATCCAGTAGTACTTCCTGAATTACTTCTTGTAGAAGTTGCGATTTATGACACTCTGCCTTTGTTTTTTCTACTTTACATTATATTCCATCTGCCATGTTCTCGCCCACTCACTGAGCCTGTCGAGATCCCCTTGAAGCCTCTTCACATCCGACACTGCCACCTAGCTTTGTATCATCAGCAAATTTGGAAATGTTACATTTAGTCCCTTCATCCAAATCATTGATATAGATTGTGAATAGCTGGGGCCCAAGCACTGATCCTTGCGGTACCCCACTAGTCACAGCCTGCCATCCTGAAAAAGACCCATTTATCCCTACTCTTTGTTTTCTGTCTGTTAACCAATTCTCAATCCATGCTAGTGTATTACCCCCAATTCCACGTGCCCCAATTTTGTTCACCAACCTCTTGTGTGGGACCTTTTTGAAGGCCTTCTGAAAATCCAAATACACCACATCTACCGGTTCCCCTTTGTCTACTCCACTGGTTACATCCTCAAAGAACTCCAATAAGTTTGCTAAAAAGTAATTGCAGTAAGACGTCTTTACTCTTATACTCAAATCCTCTTGTAATAAAAGCCAACATACCATTTGCTTTCCTAATTTCTTGCTGTACCTCCATGTACACGAATCATTTCTCCACATTATATTTCATTTGCCAAGTTCTCGCCCACTCACTTAGCCTGTCTATAACCCCTTGAAGCCTCCTTGCATCCTCCTCACAACTTTCATTCCCACCCAGCTTTGTATCATCAGCAAACTTGAATATATTACATTTGGTACCCTCATCCAAATCATTGATGTAGATTGTGAATAGCTGAGGCCCAAGCACTGATCCTTGCGGTACCCCACCAGTTACAGCCGGTCAACCTGAAAATGACCCGTTTATTCCTACTCTGTTTTCTGTCTGTTAACCAATCCTCAATCCATACTAGTATACTGCCCCCAATCCCATGAGCCCTAATTTTGTTTAATAACCTCATGTGGCACCTTATCGAATGCCTTCTGAAAATCCAAATACACCACATCCACTGGTTCCCCCTTATCTATTCTGCTAGTTACAACCTCAAAAAACTCCAACAGATTCGTCAAACACGATTTCCCTTTCATAAATCCGTGTTGACTCTGCCCAATCCTGTTATTATTTTATAAGTGCCCTGTTACCACGTCCTTAATAATAGATTCTAGCATTTTCCATACTACTGATGTCAGGCTAACTGGTCTGTAGTTCCCCGTTTTCTCTGTTCCACTATCCTTTCTTAAATAGTGGGGTTACATTTTCTACCTTCCAATCCGTGGGAACCCTTCTAGAATCTATGGAATTTTGGAAAGTGACAACCAATACATCCACTATCTCTAATAGCCACCTCTTTCAAAACCCTAGGATGTTGGCCATCAGGTCCAGAGGATTTATCAGCTTTCAGTCCCATTAATTTCTCCAGTACCTTTTTTTTAAACTAATACTAATTTCTTTCAGTTCCTCATTCTCGCTAGACCCTTGGTTCTCCACTATTTCCAGGAAGTGTTTTGCGTCTTCTTCCATGAAGACTGACACAAAGTATTTGTTTAATTTCTCTGCCATTTCCTTATTGCCCATTATAATTTCTCCTGTCTCAGCCTGTAAAGGACCCACATTTACTTTTGCTAATCTTTTCCTTTTTACATACCTATAGAAGCTTTTACAGTCTGTATTTATGTCTCTCGATAGTTTACTCATATTCTATTTTTCCTTTATCAATTTCTTGGTCCTCCTTTTCCTGAATTCTAAAATTCTCCCAATCCTCAGGCTTACTACTCATTTTGGCAACATTATAAGCCTCTTCCTTTGATCTAATACTATCTTTAACTTCTCGATAGCCACGGTTGGACCACTTTTCCCATGGAGTTTTTGTGCCTTAAAGGAATGTATACTTGCTGTAAATTGTGTTATTAATTCTTTAAATGCCAGCATTGCTAGTCTGCCGTCATACCTTTTAATGTAGTTTCCCAATCTACCTTAGCCAACTCGCCCCTCATACCTACGTAGTTTGCTTTGTTTAGATTTAACACCCTAGTTTCGGATTTAACTAAATCACTTGCGAACACGATATAAAATTCTGTCATATTATGGTGACTCTTCCCTAAAGGCCCCTTTACTACAAGGTTATTAATTAACCCTTTCATGGCTGATCTTCGACCTCAACTCCACTTCCCCGCCCGATCCCCATATCCCTCAATTCCCCTGGAGCCCAAAAATCTATCGACCTCAGCCTTGAATATACTCAACGACTGAGCCTCCACAGCCCTCTGGGGCAGAGAATTCCAAAGATTCACCACCCTCTGAGTGAAGAAATTCTTCCTCATCTCAGTCCTAAATGGTCGACCCCTTATCCTGAGACGGTGACCCCGAGTTCTAGAATACAGTGACACTTCATCCAATCATAAAACCTTATTTAGCGCACAGTCACATGTTGGTTACAACACAGAAGAAGCAGTACAAATTGGACGTGATGGTGTTTAATAACCTTTCAAAATTTGGATCGTATGTGTTATCCGAGGACCACAGCCCAGCAGCGAGTTAAATACATCCGGCACCTCGTCTTGTGTGAAGGATAATTACTAGCCCACTCATGACTCTGCTGCTCGTATAACCTGGAGTCTCAGATAAACAGAGTACCTGCTGGGTTCTGGTATCCTGTGTGCAATGCCCTGTTCATTACTCCATTTATCGCTAAGCACCGAATGGCCTTTCCTTCCAGTAT
Source organism: Somniosus microcephalus (assembly GCF_052327205.1). Classification (NCBI taxonomy): domain Eukaryota; kingdom Metazoa; phylum Chordata; class Chondrichthyes; order Squaliformes; family Somniosidae; genus Somniosus; species Somniosus microcephalus. The sequence continues at coordinate 3,602,636 of NC_140988.1, read as the reverse complement.
ATTCTGCTTCAGCACCATTTGCTTCAACACCGTGGGGAATTCAGGAGAAATCTCTTTACCAAGAGTGGGGAGAATGTGGAACTCGCTACCACAGGGAGTGGTTGAGGCGAATAGTATTGATGCATTTAAGGGGAGGCTGGATAAGCTCATGAGGGAGAAGGGAATAGAGGGTGACGCTGATAGATTTAGATGAGGAAAGACGGGAGGAGGCTCGAGTGGAGCATAAACACCAGCACGGACTGGTTGAGCTGAATGGACTGTTTCTGTGCCGTATATCCTGTGAGCAATCTCAGAATTGATCCCCTACTCCAGCTCCTCTCGTGAAGGCTCTGGAGTTTCAAACACTTCGATCAAAAGAACGTCAAGATATAGGCGGTCACGCTATTTTCTGCGGGGGGTGGGGGGGGGGGGAGACTGCAGAGCTAACCACTTCTATAAAATGATCTACTCTTAATTCAAAACCTGCTTAACTCAAATCGTATGTTAATTTAAATTGGAACTGTGCCAAAACAAGATGTCTCCTGCACAAGAATCCCTTCATTCTAACTGCTGGCTACTGCAAGAGTTTACCAAGCAGAGATAACTTGGAATTAACAGCAGACTGTACACTTCGACAGTGGTCCAATGACACTACATCTGCAGCATTAAGCATTTCCCAATACAATAACTTGTATTTGTACAGCGCCTTTAACATAGTAAAACGTCCCAAGCTGCTTCACAGGAGCGATTATCAAACAAAATTTGACACCGAGCCACATAAAGGTGACCAAAAGCTTGGTCAAAGAGGGAGGTTTTAAGGAGGGTCTTAAAGGAGGAGAGAGAGGCGGAGAGGTTTAGGGAGGGAATTCCAGAGCTCGGGGCCCAGGCAGCTGAAGGCACGGCCACCAATGGTGGAGCGAATAAAATCAGGGAGGCGCAAGAGGCCAGAATTGGAGGGGTGCAGAGACCCCGGAGAGTTGTAGGGCTGGAGGAGGTTCGGAGATCAGCGGGGTGGGGGGGCAGAAGAGGCCACGGACCTGGATAAATACTTGAAAAGGAACAATTTTGCAGGGCTGTGGGGAAAGAGCAGGGGGGAGTGGGCCTAACTGAAGAGCTCTTTCAAAGAGCCGGCACAGGCACGATGGGCTGAGTGGCCTCCTTCGGTGCGGAGAGATTCTACGATTACCCACAAATTACATCAGGCGATGATCTTTAGTGAAACAGAGATGCCACAAAAACACTCATGCAGCTCCAGTTGTTAATATTTCACCCGCTCTGCAAGACTCGCTTCTCTGTGATGCATTAGTACATGATTACGGCCTGCCACCGTGAATTCAAAGCCTCTGCAGTGCTTTCCCCAAGATTAATTGCCTGGCCTGTACTACCATCATTTACTGTTGATGTTTATTCAGGCTACAAAAAAATGCGCACAAAATACAGCGCAAATTAGAAAGTAATCAGACAGACAGCCAGCCAGTATACAGCATTACAAAGAAGCACTCTCCCCATCTTAATACTCAAGTGTACAAGAAATTAGAATTTCCCTATCCCAATTTGAAAGAAGATTCAGATCAATCTCATGGCACGGAAGCACACCGGGAAGCCCAGTGTATTTATTCTTACTAAATCTACAGGAACAGTCTCCTGTACCTCCCGCACAGGCTCCGTTACATAGAATTACATCGGGTCTTCGGCACAGAAACAGGCCATTCGGCCCAACAGGTCCGTGCCGGTGTTTATGCTCCACACAAGCCTCCTCCCACCTCTCTTCATCTCACCCCATCACCATATTCTTCTATTCCTTTCTCCCTCACATGTTTATCCAGCTTCTCCGTAAATGCATCTATACTATTTGCCTCAACCACTCCCTGTGGCAGCGAGTTCCACATTCTCACCACTCTCTGGGTAAAGAAATTTCTCCTGAATTCCCTATTGGATTTATTAGTGACTATCGTATATTGATGGCCCCTAGTTCTGGTCTCCCCCACAAGTGGAAACATCTTCTCTACCTCTACCCTGGCGAACCACTTCATAATCGTAAAGACCTCTATCAGGTCACGCCTCAGCATTTTTTCCCCCAGTAAAAGAGCCCCAGCCGGTTCAGTTTTTCCTGATACAGGAAACTTTCGATTTACCGGCACCTAAATAACCGGAAATCTCGGTTAACCGGCGAAATTCAGGAGTAGGTTCAGGTAAGTTTTATTACTTGCCTTCCTCGATCTGTTGCTGTGCAAGGGTGTGGCTGCAGCTGTTGCTAAGCTACAGAGACGCTTGGAGCTTATGGCCATTGTTCTGAACCTGTTGCTAATGTTGCTTTATACGGAGCTCTCAGCTCCGTATCTTTTACTATAGCTTTGGGATATCCGGAATTGTTGATGAACCGGCACCACATCGGTCCCGGATAAAAAAAAGTTTTCTGTAGTTATAACCTCTCAGCTCTGGTATCATCCTGGTAAATATTTTTTTGCACCCTCTCCAGTGCCTCTATATCCTTTTGTAACAACTTGGATTTATACAGCACCTTTAACGTCCCAAGGCGCTTCACAGGAGCAATTATCAAACAAAACTTGACACCGAGCCACGTAAGGAGATATTAGGACAGGTGACCAAAAGCTTGGTCAAAGAGGGAGGTTTTAAGGAGCGTCTTAAAAGGAGGAGAGAGGCGGAGAGGTTTAGGGAGGGAATTCCAGAGCTTAGGGCCTCGGCAGCTGAAGGCACAGCCGCCAATGGTGGAGCGATGGAAACCAGGGATGGACAAGAGGCCAGAATTAGAGGAGCGCAGAGATCTCGCAGGGTTGTGGGGCTGGAGGAGATTGCAGAGATAGGGAGGGGCGGGGCCACGAAGGGATTTGAAAGCAAGGATGAGGATTTAAAAATTGAGGCGTTGCCGGACCGGGAGCCAGTGTAGGTCAGCGAGCAGAGGAGGTGAAAGGTGATCGGGACAGGATGCAGGCAGCAGAGTTTTGGATGAGTTAAATTCCATGGGCAGTTGAGTGATGTTTTCTATTTTTAGGCATGGCTTTTCAGTAACTTGTGAGCTGTGCAACACCTTTTGGATTGAGTGCTGATAAAATGGAAATTACAAATTATCCCATTGTATTGTGAAAATATGGGGTTGAAGCAAAGCTTGTTGATCCATGTTTTACTGTGCTTGTGAATATCTTGCGTACCTGCCTATGCCCAAATAAAACTGTGCATCTCTGTGCTGTTTGGCCTTGTATGTGCCATTCTTCCCCCTCGAGCCTGCTCCGCCATTCAATGAGATCATGGCTGATCATTCAAACTCAGTACCCTGTCCCTGCCTTCTCCCCATATCCCTTGATCCCTTTAGCCTTAAGAAATATATCCAACTCCTTCTTGAATATATTTAATGAATTGGCCTCCACTGCCTTTTGTGGTAGAGAATTCCACAGGTTCACCACTCTCTGGGTGAAGAAATTCCTCATTTCAGTCCTAAATGGCTTACCCCTTATCCTTAGACTGTGACCCCTGGTTCTGGACTCCCCCGCCATCGGGAACATCCTTCCTGCATCTAGTCTGTCTAGTCCTGTTAGAATTTTAAAAGTTTCAATGAGATCCCCTCTCATTCTTCTAAACTCCAGCGAGTAAAAGCCCAATCGACCCAATCTCTCCTCATAAGTCATTCCTGCCATCCCAGGTATCAGTCTGGTGAATCTTCGCTGCACTCCCTCCATGGCAAGAACATCCTTCCTCAGATAAGGCGACCAAAACTGCACACAATACACAAGGTGTGGTCTCACCAAGGCCCTGTACAACTGCAGCAAGACATCCTTGTTCCTGTACTCGAATCCTCTCACTACGAAGGCCAACATACCATTTGCCTTCTTAACCACCTGCTGCACCTGCATGCTTACCTTCAGTGACTGGTGCACAAGGACATTCAGGTCTCGTTGCACTTCCCCTTCTCCCAATCTATTGCCGTTCAGATAATAATCTGCCTTCCTGTTTTTGCCACCAAAGTGGATAACCTCGCATTTATCCACATTATACTGCATCTGCCATGCATCTGCCCAATCACCCAACCTGTCCAAATCATACTGGAGTTTCTCAGCATCCTCCTCACAGCTCACATGCCCACCCAGCTTTGTGTCGTCTGCAAACTTGGAGATATTACATCTAATTCCCTCGTCTAGATCATTAATATAGTGAATAGCTGGGGTCCTAGCACCGATCCCTGCGGTACCCCACTAGTCACTGCCTGCCACTCGGAAAAAGAGCCGTTTATTCCAACTCTTTGCTTCCTGTCTGCCAACCAGTTCTCTATCCAAGTCAGTACCTTCCCCCAATGCCATGTGCTTTAACTTTACACACTAATCTCTTATGCGGGACCTTATCGAAAGCCTTCAGAAAGTCCAAATACGCCACATCCACTGGTTCTCCCTTATCTATTCTACCAGTTACATCCTCAAAAAGTTCCAGTCGATTAGTCAAGCACGATTTACCTTATGTAAATCCATGTTGACTTTGTCCGATCCGGTCACTGTTTTCCAAGTGCTCTGCTATTACATCTTTTATAATGGACTCTTGCATTGTCCCCACTACCAATGTCAGGTTTACTGGTCTATAATTCCCCATTTTCTCTCTACCACCTTTTTTGAATAGTGGGGTAACATTAGCTACCCTCCAGTCCATGGGAACTGTTCCAGAGTCTATAGAATTTTGGAAGATGACCAGCAATGCATCTACTATTTCTAGGGCCACTTCCTTAAGTACCCTAGAATGTAGATTATCAGGCCCTGGGGATTTATCGGCCATCAATCCCATCAATTCCCTTAACACCATTTCCCTACAAATACTGATTTCATTCAGTCCCTCCCTCTCATCAGACCCTATGTTCCCCGACATCTCTGGGAGGTTATTTGTGTCCTCCTGTGTGAAGACAGAACCAAAGTATGTATTTAATTGGTCTGCCATTTCTTTGTTCCCCATTATAAATTCCCCTGATTCTGACTGCAAGGGACCTACACTTGACTTCACCAATCTTTTTCTCTTCACATATCTATAGATCTTTTTCTCTTCACATATCTATAGAAACATGTTGTGTTGTGTACACACTGTGATTCATTCAGAGATGTACCTGTGTGTGTCTCCCACTTGTCAAATTGAGATTCACAGAATCACTTTGAAAGACAATGCCCCTTTGAATGGTCCCTGAAGCGCACTCTATAAAGATCGGTCATTGCTGATTGTTTGCTCTGGCTCAGTTGGTAGCTCTCTCGTGTCGGAGTCAAAGTTGTGGGTTCGAGGCCTAATTCAGGACTGGAGCATAATGTTGCCAACCCTCCGGGATTGTCGTGGAGTCTCCTGGTGTTAAAGAACTGATGATCTGGACACCACTGCGAGCAAGAAGAGGAGGATCCCGCCCCCCAAAAAACTGTTTCCCCCCCCCATTTTTGTTAGTTATTCAAAATACTGGAGATGGGAAAACGAGGCTTTGACTGGGCGGGGTGATTGGAGGCGACGTGTGATGAAACCTCTGGTAATGATGTCTATCCAGAGTTGTTAACCCTAGTTCAGCACTCGGGTGATCTAGGCTGGTCCTTCAGTGTGGTACTGAGGGAGCGCAGTGTTGGAGGTGCTGTCTGTCAGCTGGTCTCTCTCTCTCTTTCGGTTCAGGGGAAAGTAAATGATCCCATGACACCGTTTTGACAGCGCGGAACAAACTCTGGTATCCTGGCCATCTTTCCACCCTCGCCCTCCAGTGGGAGTCGCCAACTGTGGTCGGGCACATTCCTGGAGATTTCATCACATGACCCCCCCCCCCCACCTCATCGGTCGCCCGACACGTCCATCCTGGTGCTGCCTCGTCTTCCCGCGGCCAAATCGAAAAGCGAGCAGACTTCGTCACTTGATCGGCTGATTCTCGACCGGCGGGCGGTCAAACAGCCTTTTTTTTTTGGTTGCCCATCCCAAAAAAGAGTTTTAAAAAAAATGAAAAATAAGACACTTTTTTTTTTTTAAATGCCCCAGAGATTTCTCTCCCGGGGTTGTGCCCGCTCGCTGCAGTGTCCCCGGGATTGAGTCTATCATTCCTGGAGACTCCAGAGCAAGCCTGGCGGCTTGGCAACCCACTTATTTCAGCAATCTCACTGCGCACAACTTTACTGCTCCATTTGGTGAAATAAAGCACTTCAAAATCAGTCATTGGGACGTGATGAGGTGCAATGTGAATGCAGGTTATTAACCAAAAATCTTATGGCTGCCTTTTCCATTTTCTTTTTAATGTTCAATAATTAAGCAATCTATTCCCATTCTAACAAATTTACATCGCCTAATGTAATTGGAATATGAAGGATCAATATAAATAGTAAAAACCTAATTGAAAATTAAATTAATTTTCCACTTTGTGTGATCACTGCAGGAGGCGGCTAGCAGGCTTGCGATAGGCATTGTACTCCAATGTCTGTATATCCTGCACATGTAAATGAAAAGGAGGAATGCACAAGGCACTTTGGGAGGGCAGTGTTCTAGCTTATAATTGTTTCTTTAGGTTATTGCTAACGCGCCGCATTCCCACAACCTTCATTCCAAACCCCATAGAGCTCCGAGCAGTAACAATGTTGGGGGGCTGTATCATGTCCGCAGCGATCCGGAGCAGGCAAGACATCAACTCCATTGGAGGCAGAAGGAGAAACGAGCAGATGCTTTTATTTCAACTTGAGGCTATAGGAAGATAATTGGGATGTCCGTAAAAACACAAAGTGCCAAACTTAGTTTGATAATCGCTCCTGTGAAGCGCCTTTGGATGTTTTACATGATGGGCGTTCTATAAATACAAGCTGTTGTCGGGTGGAACAGGTTATTGGGTTTGTCAAGAAGTGTCACAGTTTCACACCCAGCTCCCAGAGCCGGTAGAGGTCACATATATGGCACAGCTCCCTTCTCCTGCAACTTGCCTTACCCCAACCTCAACAAAACTTATTCACACCTTCCCAACTCTTCACATGGACTCTTCATTTGGTCTTCCACGTCAAGTTGGTGTCGGGCTTCTCTTTCCAGTTCGGAATGGTTATAACCTCAACACACGGCCGAGCGACCGTCTATTATAGAAACATAGAAGATAGGAACAGGAGTAGGCCATTCGGCCCCTCGAGCCTGCTCCGCCATTTAATGAGATCATGGCTGATCACCCAAACTCAGTACCCGGTCCCTGCTTTCGCCCCATATCCCTTGATCCCTTTAGCCTTAAGAAATATATCCAACTCCTTCTTGAATATATTTAATGAATTGGCCTCCACTGCCTTCTGTGGTAGAGAATTCCACAGGTTCACCACTCTCTGGGTGAAGAAATTCCTCCTCATTTCAGTCCTAAATGGCTTACCCCTTATCCTTAGACTGTGACCCCTGGTTCTGGACTCCCCCGCCATTGGGAACATCCTTCCTGCATCTAGTCTGTCCAGGCCTGACAGAATTTTATAAGTTTCAATGAGATCCCCTCTCATTCTTCTAAACTCCAGCGAGTACAAGCCCAATCAACCCAATCTCTCCTCATACGTCATTCCTACCACCCCAGGTATCAGTCTGGTGAATCTTCACTGCACTCCCTCCATGGCAAGAACATCCATTAGGAACCGGATAAGCTATAGCTCTTCAGCTTTACAGAGACGCATCCCAGAGGGGTCCTTACAGAAAGGTAGGCTAAATGCTTAGCTAGATAGTGAGTGAACTCAGAATACCCCAGCTCAGCGCGACAAGAGGGCACAGATCCAGCGCTGTAAAGGGCAAATTTAGAACGTACTTCTTGACCCAGAAAGTGACCAAGAGCAGAGGTACCAGAAGGATGGGTGGGGCACTGTACAGGGGCAACAGCTGCAGTGGAATGCTGACATGACAAGAACAAATGCACCGAATGGCCTTCAGCCAACCCAGGGCAATGTAGATATTAATTAAGGAATTAGTTAATTGATTTAATTGTCTTAAGTTATTTCAGGCACCACTATGTTAATATTACTTGCGTGCAGGGTAGCGGTGAGACTACAAACTAACTTTGAATTCCACATTGTGAACCAGTGTTACATGGGGTAGATCCTGCTTTGAGGAGTAACCCAACTGATCAGTGAAGCAACGAGGTGATTGGTCCTCTCTCTTCCCAATTCAATCCAAGCCAACCTCAAACTGGCCCCAAACTGATTAAAAATAATAGATGGCTCGAGAACCATCATCAGGCAAAGAGCGACACACACACATACAAAGTACAATGGAAGAAAGCAAGCAAGACTCGCATTTCTACAGCGCCTTTCATGACCACCAGACGTCCCAAAGCGCTTTACAGCCAATGAAGTACTTTTTGAAGTGTAGTCACTGTTGTAATGTGGGAACCGCGGCAGCCAATTTGCGCACAGCAAGATCCCACAAACAGCAATGAGAGAATAACCAGATAATCTGTTTTAGCGATGTTGGTTGAGGGATAAATATTGGCCCCAGGACACAGCCCCGGGGGGGGGGGGGGGGGGGGGGGGGGAGACTCCCTGGAGTGGGACTTGAACCCACGACCTTCTGACTCAGAGGCGAGGGTGCTGCCCACTGAGCCACAGCTGACACTAACACGATGGGCTTATTTTGTGATCACGATGCAGTGTAGCTAAATCTATCCCTGGGTTTTCATATGGGAGAGAGAGGGAGCGAGCGAGAGCGAGGCTTATTTAACAAACAGACATTAATGAGCAGGAGCATCTTCCTTTCCACTCTTCCCACACAAAACTATCTTGCAACAGTAATCTAAATAAAATAAAATCCAATACTTCAGAACATTTGAACGGTTATGCTTCAATGTTGAGAAACACACCAGATCGAAGATGAAAAACAATCGCAACATTAGATCTTAAACACTTTCCCTCAGAAAGGCTGACTGTTCAGAAACAATAATCACATTTGTGTACATTGAGAAGACTCGCTGGCTGATCTCGTCTTAATACATTTTTCAGGCTGTCAAGAATATGAGGAACGCAGCAGTTCCAGGAATCGGATCTTCTACTTTCCAGTCATGCACTATAAAAGGTAATGGACTGTAAGCTGGTGAGACACAGGGTACGTGGCACGCTGACAAATCACAATAAATGGATCAGAGTTGTTAGGCCAGTAAGTCCATTATCATCTAGTCAGTAGTCCACAGTCTGCTCAAACCTTCAAGGAGCCTCCGCTCCCAGGACTTGAGCACAAAAAATCTAGGGCCGACACTCCCAGTCCCCAGTGCTGAGGGAGCGCCGCACTGTCGGAGGGGCAGTACTGAGGGAGCGCCGCACTGTCGGAGGGGCAAGTACTGAGGGAGCGCCGCACTGTCGGAGGGGCAGTACTGAGGGGAGCGCCGCACTGTCGGAGGGGCAGTACTGAGGGAGCGCCCGCACTGTCGGAGGGGCAGTACTGAGGGAGCGCCGCACTGTCGGAGGGGGCAGTACTGAGGGAGCGTCGCACTGTCGGAGGGGCAGTACTGAGGGAGCGTCGCACTGTTGGAGGGGCAGTACTGAGGGAGCGCCGCACTGTTGGAGGGGCAGTACTGAGGGAGCGCCGCACTGTCGGACGTGTCGTCTTTCGAATCAGACGTTAAACCCAGGCCCCGTCTGCTCTCAGGTGGACGTAAAAGATCATAGAAACATAGAAGATAGGAGCAGGAGTCGGCCATTCGGCCCTTTGAGCCTGCTCCGCCATTTAATGAGATCATGGCTGATCATCCAAATTCAGTATCCTGTCCCTGCCTTCTCCCCATATCCCTCGATCCCTTTAGCCTTAAGAAATATATCCAACTCCTTCTTGAATATATTTAATGATGGCACTAATGATGATCCCACGGCACTATTTCAAAGAAGAGCAGGGGAGTTCTCCCCGGTGTCCTGGGCCAATATTTATCCCTCAACCAACACCACTAAAAACATGATCTGGTCATTATCACATTGCTGTTTTAAGGGATCTTGCTGTGCGCAATTTAGCTGCTGCGTTTCCACATTACAACAGTGACTACACTTCAAAAAGTACTTCATTGGCTGTAAAGCGCTTTGGGACGTCCCGAGGCAATGACAGGCGCTATAGAAATGCAAGTCTTTCTGTCTACTCTCCAGTAAGTTGACAATGTTTGGGAAACCATAACAGAAGGCGCAGACTGCACCCAAACCTTTCATTGGGTTGTAGCCAGGCTGAGCTCCTCACGTGCTTGAATAGTCTTCCATCAACGACAGCTTTACGGTAAGCCACAGAATGCAGAGCAAAATTTACTTCTAAATACCCAAAGCAAAAGGTGCAGCAAACATTCGTAACCGATTTTCATTGGCTTTTGTTGCAACTAACTGCGAGAATGATGAGCAATGCTGGGGGGGGGGGGGGGGGAGGAGGAGAGGAGCCAAGTCCAACAAATGAGGAAGCGAGTGTTGAAGACCACATATTAAATGCAATATTTATCAAAATGCCACGAGAAAATAAATTCAAACTATAAACTAAAATGCAGTATTCTTCACGTGCATTTGGTGTCCAAATTGTAAATTGTGTATAATTTCTGTATATTATATAAATTGCGCACCCTGCACTATCGAATGTACCGCACAGAAACAGGCCATTCGGCCCATCTGATCCGTGCCGGTGTTTCTGCTCCACACCAGCCTCCTCCCACCCCTCTTCATCTCACCCTATCAGCATATCCTTCTATTCCTTTCTCCCTCGTGTGTTTATCCAGCTTCCCCTTAAATGTATCTCTGCTATTCGCCTCAACCACTCCCTGTGGCAGCGAGTTCCACATCCTCACAAATCCATTGTACTTGGACTTCTAAAATTCAACAGGAATAAAGCCTTGGTAGATCTGTTAAAACCTAACTTGCCAAATATATTAGTAACCAAGGCAACCTCTGTACACGATGCTTCACCAACCCCCCACCGCCCACCCTGACACATGCCAGTTAAAATATCTGAAAACAAAACCTATGACCCTCCACAAGATGCCCCCAACCCTCCACATGGTTTCCCAAAGAGTGAGAAATCAGAGCTCAGTGCCTCCCGACTATTCCACACATTGACCACAGCTGGAGATTGAGGAAGGGCAGCAGCCTGGAGGCAGAATGAAGAGGCGCGAGGGATCAGGTCAGGGGAGTGCACTCGCCAGAGAGCTACAGCACCACTACTCCTGATCCTAATTCTTATGTTCTTATATTCAAAGCGGAGATCGAGAGATTTTTGGACTCTAGGGGAATCGAGAGATATGGGGATCAGGCGGGAAAGTGGAGTGGAGGTCAAAGATCAGCCAAGATCTTATTGAATGGCCGACTCCTCACTATGTTCAACTCCCAGAGAAAGGAAAGAGAGCATGCGAGCGAGGGGCATGGAGAGGGGGACAGTGAAGAGGGGGAGAGAGGAATGGAGGGTGGAGGGAAAGAGAGGCATGGAGTGGGAGCGAGAGTATATGCAATGTTTCTTCCAGAACTGTGCTATTCTGAACTATATCTATTGAAAGTTCAAAACTGCCGCGCACTAATTCGAGCAGCTACTCCTGTACGTCCCCAAAAAACGCTTTTGGAAGTTCCTGGATTTGAAGAATTTAATATTTGAAAATAACTGGCTGCTATGCCCATAACTGAACAAATTACACAGTCTGTTTGTTCAAAAGTAGCAGGGCTCCTCCCTCGAGCTTTTCCAGACAATCCATGAAATGGACAACATTGAGCTTGGCACCAGAGTCAGACTGTGGCTAGCACATCCGAATCTACGATTAGTCCCTCCTGGGCATCTAGAACCAACAAAAAAATCTCGCCCATCGACTACAGAGAGCAAAAACCGTCCAGCTGCACGACACGAGCGCTCCAGATTCTCGGCCTGTCTCCACACTGGATGCGGAGCGCCAGGTCGCTCACGGCAGCAGGCGCCTTTGAACCATCACAACACAGACCACTTTGCTCAAGGAGGTTCCTTCAACAGAAGCTCTTGCGCGATCACCACTTTCACACCTGGGTTTGCTCACTAGGAGCTGCGCATCTCGTCCGAAACAGGCCGCCTGCACCCTCACACACACCAATTCATGAGTGTTTAAAAGTGCTGTGGTTCGTCAACTGACAAAATGCCCCAGATTTTGCTGCCAAAGTAACAGCGGGTTTAATGGCGCTCGCTGTCGTTAATGCGTAAATCGTCCGGCAACTTGTGGCGAGGGGAGATACACGCCGCAAGTTGCGTGATGGCTGCGAGTTGCCGGATGATTGGCGCCGCTCCGCCACTAAAACGGCAGTTCGCCCTCAACCTCCCACCCCCCCCCCTCCACCCTCATCTCAGGAAATTGCTGCATTTGCGCATTAATCACCCATTAAACTCACCGCAGGAAGTTAGGGCTGGTACTTAACAGCCTAAGGAGCTTTTTAATGAGGAAATTTATGTTCCTGCGAAGCCACTCAACCTTCCGGGCCCAGAAAGGGAACAATGGAAATCGTGGAGTCTCATTCCTGCAGGAAGTGAATTGTTCCTAGAAGATATTTTAATTTTATATTTAAAATTATTTTTCTTGCTTTTCCTTTCAGTCTCTTCTTTTTCCCCCCTCTCTCCTAATCTAATCTTTCTTTCCCTCTCTTTCTCTTTCTGGACCTGATTTGACTCTAATTCGCCCGATTTCCTTCTCCGTCGTCCCTCGGTTTCTTTCTCAATCCTTAAATCTCATTGGTTGAGGAGACAGACTGTTGGTCCCGCGGTTCACCGATGTCCCCGTTGTCAGCTCGCACTCCCAGCAAGTTACAGAGCAAAGAATGAGCGCTGAAGGGTGCAGGAAAAAGTCGCGAGATGCCCCACTCCAGCAAGATCCGGGCCCATTTTTACACAGTTTAACAGCACATCATTTACCAGTAAATATTTCTGCACGTGACATTATTGTGCTACGATTCGTAACTCAAGACTTCATCGACTGCAGCTCATGCACTCAGCCTATAGTTAGTTACTGGCACATCACAGAGCCAGGTTATTTAACTCTGCCTTATCCCTTTCATCAACAAATCATCTGGATTTCCCCCATGGCATCGGAGCAGTGTTTGGACCAGAGTAAATTGTTAGGTTGTAAACCTAACAGTATCAACCACCTCCGTAGTCATAAACTGCTGTTCTGAGATGGGATTATGTATGTTTACGTTTGAAGTCCCAGTTGGCAGCCCTGACACTGAAGTTCCTGGGTCCAAACCAACGATCCCTTTAAGCTGCGCAGACGCTCAGCTCTCTGGAGGTCCCGCACAGCCGGCTCACCGGTTTTTGAATGGAAAATCTACGCACGCGTGGAAATTTGAGTGGGCAACGCGCCCAAAAAAAAAATTGAAGGGAACATTGGTCCAAAACCTCCTCCAGGACTGGAGCACGTAGACTGATATCTTCAACACTGCACTCGAAGTAAGAATAAGAAATAGGAGCAGGAGTCGGCCATTCGGCCCCTCGAGCCTGCTCCGCCATTCAATAAGATCATGGCTGATCTTCGACCTCAACTCCACTTTCCCGCCCGATCCCCATATCCCTCCATTCCCCAAGAGTCCAAAAATCTATCGATCTCGGCCTTGAATATACTCAACAACTGAGCCTCCACAGCCCTCTGGGGCAGAGAATTCCAAAGATTCACCACCCTCAGTGAAGAAATTTCTCCTCATCTCAGTCCTAAATGGCCGACCCCTTATCCTGAGACTGCGACCCCTGGTTCTAGACTCTCCAGACAGGGGGAAACATCCTCTCAGCATCTACCCTGTCATCCCCCTCAGAATCTTATATGTTTCAATGAGATCACCTCTCATTCTTCTAAACTCCAGAGAGTATCGGCCCAATCTACTCAATCTCTCCTCATAGGACAGCCCTCTCATCCCAGGAATCAATCCAGTGAACCTTCGTTGCACCGCCTCCGTGTCAAGTATATCCTTCCTTAGATAAGGAGACCAAAACCGTGCCCAGTACTCCAGGTGTGGTCTCACCAAGGCCCTGTATAATTGGAGCAAGACTTCCTTACTCTTATACTCCAACCCCTTGCAATAAAGGCCAACATGCCATTTGCCTTCCTCATTGCTTGCTGTACCTGCAGGCTAGCTTTCTGTGTTTCTTGCACGAGGACACCCAAATCTCTCTGTACGCCAACATTTGAAAATTTGAAAGAGGAGTGCTGCCCAGTCGGAGGTGCTATCTTTTGGTTGAGACTTAAACAAATGTCCCAAACCTCAGTCCTACAACACAACTCGAAAGAGCAGCAGCAAGGCTCGTCCAGCCAACACCCCTCCCTAAACAGATTACAACTCATTCAGCTCATTGTGGTTTAAGGGATCTTGCTGTGTGCAGATTGGCTGCCACCTTTACCCCACAACGGTGACTGCAGTTACAAAGTAACTTGCACGAAGGTCTTTCCCCCCTCCCCCCGCCACCCCAAGATGATTCTTGGATGCGATAAGGCACAGAGCAAATGCAAGTCTTTCTTTCTGACCCCGAGCTGCCCCGAGGTTATAGCTCCAGTTACTGCTCATCTTGTACTTGGCAGCAAGATGATATGTAAACAACATTTTTACATGCCCGAATGTTGAACACGTAATCTAATCCTTCAAACATCTCTGCACAAAACTGCCAAACAAATTCACTTTTGGTCACTGGGGTTTCTAACCTGCGCCCCCCCTAACCACCACACGGACTGCAGCGGTTCAAGAAGGCGGCTCACCACCACCTTCAAGGGCAACTAGGGATGGGTAATAAATGCCGGCCTTGCCAGCGATGCCCAGATCCCACAATCAAACAAACTCGGCCTGCCTCATTGCACTAGAGTGCGGCAACAGCTCTCCTAACGTTAAAGTCTAGCTCGCTGATTCAGTTCAGTGTCATTTTTTTAATTTTAAGTCACAACAGAACTAAATGCCTCTCTCTACTGCAAAATGTAGATTCCTCTACAGGGTACAGCTTTTACTAAACAAAGAGGGAATACATTTCCTACCTAATCTTAATTTAGTTTACCTTTGGTACCGTTCTTCCCCAAAAGGACAGCAGGGTTTCAAAAGAAAGACTTAGCAGTGTTACAGCACAGAAACAGGCCATTCGGCCTAACAGGGCACGAGCCTCCTCCCATCGACAGTGCAGCGCTCCCTCAGTACTGCCCCTCCCATCCTTCCTCATCTCACCCCATCAACTTATCCTCCTATCCCTTTCTCCCTCAAGCTCATCGAGCTTCCCCTTCTCCCAATAGGACCAGTCATTTCAAAATGGTTGCGTGAGCCATCAAAACAACAGCCTACACTGGGGTCAGTGGGCTGCGTCTAAACTCGGAGGGTCCGTAGGCATTGATCCCGAGCTTCCCTGTACTCTGCCCCTTGGTCCAAGTAAAGATTCAGATTTGGTTGCACCATTTCGAAGTGTCATTGATTTAGATTTTTTTTAAATTCTGACCACAGCGGTCCGGTTTGAGGAGTGCTGGCGAATGTTATCGTTCGAGAGATTAGACTTAACCTGTAAAAGGCTTTATGTGCAACAAGCGAAACTCTATTTCAATCAAACAATGCAAAATGTCAGTGAGTCCTGAACGATTCGGGTGACTGAATCTTTCATGTGTATTGATGGGCGCCTGGAGAGTGAGCAAGAGCAAACTGAAAAGGAGCGAAATCCTGAGAGAACGACCGTCATTCAGATAAAGGGAGGGAGGTCTACAACACGTGCAATTGCACCTAGTACACAAATGGAAGCTGTTCAGTACAAATAAATCCTCTTGCAGAAAGGTTGAAGTAAAGCGGTCAAGTTAGTTCCTTATTTTCCCGAATTTAGGGTTATTGATGTTTTTTTTAAAAAAAAGTATAAAAACCCATTCCACACCCTGATGGAACAGTCGGTTTGATAATGTGGGAAGTCACCGTCTCTGGAATCTATTATAAATTCTCTAAAATCCAGGCTGACACACAAGTGCAGTGCCGAGGGCGCGCCGCACTGTCGGGGGGGCAGTGCCGAGGGCGCGCCGCACCGTCGGGGGGGCAGTGCCGAGGGCGCGCCGCACCGTCGGGGGGGCAGTGCCGAGGGCGCGCCGCACCGTCGGGGGGGCAGTGCCGAGGGCGCGCCGCACCGTCGGGGGGGCAGTGCCGAGGGCGCGCCGCACCGTCGGGGGGGCAGTGCCGAGGGCGCGCCGCACTGTCGGGGGGGCAGTGCCGAGGGCGCGCCGCACTGTCGGAGGGGCAGTGCCGAGGGCGCGCCGCACTGTCACAGGTGCCGTCCCCCGGACGAGGCACCCGACCGAGGACCTGTCTGCCCTCCCAGACGGGCGTAAAAGATCCCACGGCACTACCTGGAAGAGGAGCAGGGGAGTCTCTGCCCACCCCTCCCCACCGGCGTCATGGCCAACATCCATCCCTCAATCAACGTCACCAACACAGGCCATCTGATCATCATCACACCGCTGCTTGCTGTGTGCAAATTCGCTTGCATTTCTATAGCGCCTTTCACAACCTCAGGATGTCCCAAAGTGCTTTACAGCCAATGAAGGACCTTTGAAGTGTAGTCACTGTTGTAATGTAGGAAACGTGGCAGCCAATGTGCGCACAGCAAGCTCCCACAAACAGCAATGTGATAATGACCAGATAATCTGTTTTTTAATGATGTTAATTGAAGGATAAATATTGGCCCCAGGACACCGGGGAGAACTCCCCTGCTCTTCTTCGAAATAGTGCTGTGGGATCTTGTACATCCACCTGCGAGCGCAGACGGGGCCTCGGTTTAACACCTCATCCGAAAGACGGCACCTCCGACAGTGCGGCGCTCCCTCAGTACTGCCCCTCCGACAGTGCGGCGCTCCCTCAGTACTGACCCTCCGACAGTGCGGCGCTCCCTCAGTACTGCCCCTCCGACAGTGCGGCGCTCCCTCAGTACTGCCCCTCCGACAGTGCGGCGCTCCCTCAGTACTGCCCCTCCGACAGTGCGGCGCTCCCTCAGTACTGCCCCTCCGACAGTGCGGCGCTCCCTCAGTACTGCACTGGATCGTCAGCCTGGATGGTTTTTGTGCTCAAGTCCCTGGAGTGGACCCACAACCTTCTGACTCAGGCGAGGGTGCCGCCCACTGAGCTATGGCTTTCAGTCTTAATAACCCTAAGTATTTACAAAATGCCGGTACTCCGCTGAACTTTCTGTTCCGAGGTGCCAGAGGCCAAGGGTGTCACAAGATTCCAAATCAATTTTGAATTGTATTTCATCATTTTCCTATTAACATGGGGGCGAGCGGCTTAGTGAGTTTTTCTCTTTGTAGTCAAGCCAATATTTTTTTTTTAATGTTGTAAGCTACAATAATCCTTCCATAACTCTACAACTGAGAGAACAAGACTCAACTCAAAACAGGGAAAAGCAGATTAGTAAATTGAAAGTCAGATTGAATCACAACTACATTGAAACACCCAACAACAACTTGTATTTATGTAACACCTTTAATGTAGTAAAACATCCCAAGGTGCTTCACAGGAGCGATCTAACAAAATTTGACACCGAGCCACATAAGGAGTTAATTAGGGCAGGTGACCAAAAGCTTGGTCAAAGAGGTCGGCTTTAAGGAGCGCTTTAAAGGAGGAGGCGGAGAGGTTTAGGGAGGGAATTCCAGAGCTTAGGGCCAAGGCAGCTGAAGTCTCACAAATGAATTTTGTGACGAGTACGATAACTGCCCCAGCAAGGAAGAACTCTCTCAACATTATGTGCCACACAAAGATTGATCCCTGGGCATGGATACCAAGAAAGCCCCACTGTCTGTTATTCAGGCAACTAAGGAACCATGACAGAAACCTACTGCCATTGCTACTGATGGGGAAAGCAGGAGAGCAGTAATGTACGGGCCTCTCTCTCTGCCAAATACAAATTATTTCCCCTGCCCGCTGTTGAGCCTGAGGTTAGCCATTCTCCGACTGGATAAAACTCTAGTTCGGCCTCAGCGGGAGGATTGTGTCCAATTCTGGGCTCTGGACTTTAGGAAGGATGGGAAGGCTTTGGAGAGGATACAGAAGAGATTTACTGGAATGGTTCCAAGGATGAGGGACTTCGGTTACATGGATAGACTGGAGAAGCTGGGTTTGTTCTCCTTAGAGCAGCGAAGGCTAAGAGGAGATTTGATCGAGGTGTTTAAAACCATGACGGGTTTAGAGAGAGTAAATAAGGAGCAGCGAAGGCTAAGAGGAGATTTGAGAGAGTTGTTTAAAATCATGAAGGGTTTAGAGAGAGTAAATAAAGAGAAACTGTTTCCAGTGACTGAAGGGTCAATAACCAGAGGACACAGATTTAAGGTGATTGGCAAAAGAACCAGAGGCGACATGAGGAAAAACTTTTTTACACAGCGAGTGGTTAGGATTTGGAATGCGCTGCCTGATAGGGCGGTGGATACAGACTCAATAGTAGCCTTCAAAGGGGAATTGGATAAATACTTGGAGGAAAATTTGCAGGGCTATGGGGAAAGAGCGGGACTAACGGGGTTGCTCTTCGAAAGAGCCGGCCCAGACTCGATGGGCCGAATGACCTCCTGCTGTGCTGTACAAGTCTATGATTCTATGACTAATTGATCATACACAACGCAGCTGTTCCAACATACAGCGAGGTGGCCGGGTTTGACGATAATAGAATAGAATGAGAGTCAGCCATGGTCTAAAGATCATGCAGCTTGAAGACCTGTGCATGAAGCCTGGACACATCCCTCATCCTTCCTCCACACACAAAACACTTCAATCCTGAGTTAATGCAGCTATTGATTGGTGTGTAACTTTTAGTTAGATGACATCCTGGCTGGGGGGGTCTGGAACGAGGGGTCACAGTCTCAGGATACGGGGTAGGGCATTTAGGACTGAGATGAGGAGGAATTTCTTCACCCAGAGGGTGGTGAACCTGTGGAATTGTCTACCACAGAAGGCTGTGGAGGCCAAATCACTGAATATAGTTAAGGAGATCGATAGATTTCTATACACAAAAGGCATCGAGGGACAGGGAGAGAGAGCGGGAATATGGTACTGAGATAGAGGATCAGCCATGATCATATTGAATGGCGGAGCAGGCTCGCAGGGCCGAATGGTGACTCCTGCTCCTATTTTCCTATGTTTCTATCACCATGAAATACACATCACCCTTTCAGAAACAAAGACCGATTAGAGATGGTGCAACAGTAATTTATCTCATTCCACTTCTGCATGGAGCAGGATATTGCTCAGAGTGCCCTGACATATGTTCCTGTTTAAATAAAATGTCCTCTGCCCACTTCCGCGCAAAAGAATCATTGATCCAGTGCTCCTGAAAACTGAGAATCGATACGCAGTCTTTAGATTTACAACACACTGCATCACCGGCATTGATTCAAACACACGTAATCCGTTTCTCATCATAAGGAGGAGAGCGGCTTTAAGTTCTGCAGTTAGCGGCTCAGGTCTTTCCTAAGAGTTCCACAAATACCGCAGGTCAATGAGAAACGTAAACTGAGCATAAGCACCGGCACGGACCAGGCGGGTCGAATGGCCCGTTTCTGGGCTGTAAATTTCAATGTAATTGTCTTCACACAGAATTCGCCCACCCACTTAATCCTATATATAGTATGTTATTGTATTTTATTTGCACAGAAATATAAAACACGAATTTGTTGCAGTTCACCTGTAAGCCCCACTAATTGAACAATTGAAATAATTTTTAATCCCCCGATATGGATTGCTCGTTTGCACAGTGAGTTTTTCAGTTTGGCTTCCTAATCGAGAGACTCCCAATACCTTCATCACCCCACCTCCCCCCCCACCCCTACCCCTCACCACCCCCACCCCTCAACTGATCCACAATTCTTACACTTGTCCTGTCTTTATCTCTCTCTCTCCTCCTTCAAGACGCTCCTTAAAACCGACCTCTCTGACCAAGCTTTTGGTCACCTGTCAATATCTCCTTTTGTGGCTCGGTGTCACATTTTGTCTGATAATTGCAGCCGTGATGCGCCTTGGGAGGTTTTACATTAACAGCACTGTATAAATACAAGTTCTGTTGTCTCACCTATCACTCATCTGCGCTGTCCTCCAACTGGCTGCTGGTTCACCATCGCATCATATTTAAAATCCTTGAACACGTCTACAAATCAATACCCCCCACACCACTCCATGGTCTTGCCCCACCCTAAATCTGCACTCGCCACTAGCCCTATATACCTTGTAAACATGTCGGTGCTTGGATTCCAGCCTCCTGCGCATCTCTCCCCCCACCACCGGCAACAGGAGCACCCCACTGCTTCAATCAGTCTCTGGGGCTCCCTCCCCCCGAACCTCTCCCCCCCTGAACCTCTCCCCGTCTCTACCCCCCTACTGCCTCCCCTCCCTCCCCCCGCCAGCCTCCCGCCTCCCCAACCCCAGCCTCCCGCCTCTCCTCTTCACCCCCCCAGCCTCCCGCCTCTCCTCCCCCCCAGCCTCCCCTCCCGCCTCCCCCCCCCAGCCTCCCGCCTCTCTTCCCCCCCCCCCAGCCTCCCGCCTCTCTTCCCCCCCCAGCCTCCCGCCTCTCTTCCCCCCCCCAGCCTCCCGCCTCTCTTCCCCCCCCCCCAGCCTCCCGCCTCTCTCCTCTCCCCCCCCCCAGCCTCCCGCCTCTCTCCTCCCCCCCCCAGCCTCCCGCTTCTCTCCTCTCCCCCCCCCCCCAGCCTCCCGCCTCTCTCCTCTCCCCCCCCCCCCCAGCCTCCCGCCTCCCCCCCCCAGCCTCCCGCCTCCCCCCCCCCCCAGCCTCCCGCCTCTCCCCCCCCCCAGCCTCCCGCCTCTCTCCTCTCTCCGCTCCCCCCCCCCCAGCCTCCCGCCTCTCTCCTCTCCCCCCCCCAGCCTCCCGCCTCTCTCCTCTCCCCCCCCCAGCCTCCCGCCTCTCTCCTCTCCCCCCCCCAGCCTCCCGCCTCTCTCCTCCCCCCCCCGCCCCCCCAGCCTCCCGCCTCTCTCCCTTCCCCCCCCAGCCTGAAAAATGTAGGACACAGAAACTGGTACAGTGTGCTTACAGCCCGTGAAAGCCGATGCTTTAAGCAGGTCCCGGAGCCCCTTCGAATCCACGGGCACCAGTTTGAGGATCTATATTACAGCCTGTGACGTACAAGGCAACTTCCAAACGGATTCTGGTGGGTGGGGGCACTCGAGTCAAGGGGTGTTCTTCCATTTTTCAGTGCAGATTGTTTGACCCAACCCGCTTATAACAACTCACTCCCGGGCAATTAAGAAGTCTACTAACAATAATGTGGGCCTTGCCAGCGACACCCACATCCCTTGAATGAATAAAGGAGAACGAACTGCATCATCTTTAACTACTAGGCAACATAACCATTAAAAAAAGAATTGCAGGAACACAGTAAATTTGATGCTAATTAACCCTTGGAGCATTTTCTCAGCTTCCCAGACCCTGCCCGCTCCCCACAAAGCGGCAAGCTTCACTCTCGCTGTTGGTATCGCTCTCTGTAGATGCTCAGGTAAGAAATACTGGACAAACCAGAAGTTAATTTGCCCTTTGGAATTGTAACCAAAACCTCAGCACAATTTCTCAGTCTCAGGTTACATAGAAACATAGAAGATAGGAGCAGGAGTCGGCCATTCGGCCCCTCGAGCCTGCTCCGCCATTCAATGAGATCATGGCTGATCATCCAAATTCAGTACCCTGTCCCTGCTTTCTCCCCATATCCCTCGATCCCTTTAGCCTTAAGAAATATATCCAACTCCTTCTTGAATATGGTTCAGAAGCAGGTCGACCAAACTAGGCTGGAGATAATTCTGGGAATTGCTCCATTGCTCGCGAGTGTCGAGCAAGTTAGCGGAGCTCAGCTACAACAAATCAAATCAAATCAAATCAAATCAATCAAATCAACTTTTGTCATTGTTAGTGCACAAGTGCAGTACAACGAAATGTAGGCTTGCAGCTCCCGAGAGTGTACATTTAGATTAAGACATTTAAACATTCAACATACATTTGGCTTGTAATACATTAACATAAACATAATAAAGTGCATTGGCAGATGTGCAGGCTTTAGAGTTTATTTGTGGAGTTCAGTAGGATGACAGCCCTGGGAAAGAAGCTGTTCCTAAATCTGGTCGTTCGGGTGCGAATGCATCTGTAGCGTCTCCCAGGTGGCAGGAGGGCGAACAGACTGTGGCTGGGGTGGGTAGGGTCTTTGATGATGGACCGTGACCTCCGTAAACAGCGTTTCTGGTATATGTGCTCTATGATCGGTAGCCGGGTGCCGGTAATGCGTTGGGCAGTTTTGACTACCCGCTGCAGGGCTTTCCGGTCACAGTAGCTCCAGCTGCCATACCATACTGTGATACAGTTTGTCAGGATGCTCTCTATTGTGCAGCGGTAAAAGTTAGAGAGGATCAGGGGTGACAGGTTACATCCCTTCAGCCTCCTTAGGAAATATAGGCGCTGCTGGGCCTTCTTCACCAGAGAGGTGCCTCCATTAAAAAAACTCTCATCCTGGTTTCCAAATCCCTTCCTGTTCCTCGCCCCCCTCCCCATCTCTGTAATCTCCTCCAGCCCCACAACCGCCCCCCAACCCCCCCGTCTTGTTTTGCACACTTTGTACAAAAATAATAAATTGCAGGATAACGGAGTATTACAATTTAAACTCTTTTAATGAAGCATCAGGTCTGTAAGCTTTCTCAATCATCCAGCACCCTGTGGACAAGATGGAGTCAGGACCCCTGGGTCTTCTAAACCATAGCAGTCCTTACAAATGCCTGCGGGCCAATGATAATTCGATATGCAAATGTTACACCCCCCCTCTCCGAGATCTCTGCGCTCCTCTAATTCTGGCCTCTTGATCATCCCCGATTTTCATCGCTCCACCATTGGCGGCCGTGCCTTCAGCTGTCTAGTCCCCAAGTTCTGGAATTCCCTCCCTAAACCTCTCCGCCTCTCTCTCTTTCCTCCTTTAAGACACCCCTTAAAACCTCCCTCTGACCAAGCTTTCGGTCACCTGTCCCGATAGCTCGTGTGGCTTCGTGTCACATTCTGTTCGCCAACACTCCTGTGAAGCACCTTGGGATGTTTTACTGTGTTAAAGGCGCTATATAAATGCAAGCTGCTGTGGCTATAACCGTGACACGCTGGATCCACACTTGCCACTAGTAACACTTTTCACCAGGAGCAGAGTCTTGCAAAATCACCCATAATACACAAGCCTTTCCTTTCCCCTACACTGCAAACTGGGGAAATAAATGCATCAATGAATGGTATTTGTAACAAAAAGAAAAAGAAAAGGTTGCTCTATATCCGAAAAGGAGTATTGTACAAGTAAAATTTGAAGTGATCATCATTTTCCTTTATGCTAAACCTTTATAAATCACTGGGTTAGGCCCCAGCTGGAGTATTGTCTCCAATTCTGGGCCCCGCACTTTAGGAAGGATGTCAAGGCCTTGGAGAGGGTGCAGAGGAGATTTACTAGAATGGTACCAGGGATGAGGGACTTCAGTTATGTGGAGAGCCTGGAGAAGCTGGGGTTGTTCTCCTTGGAGCAGGAGGTGGTTAAAGAGAGATCTATTAGAGGCGCTCAAAATCACAAGAGGTTCTGATAGTCTCTCCTTATTTAATCTACAGGAAACCTTGATATCCGGCACCAACGGGACCGAGCTGTTGCCGATCTATCAAAACTGCCGGACATACAAAGTTAATGTTGAAGCATACGGAGATTTTCATCTCCGTACCTGACGAACAAACACTGTTGCTTAGCAACAGCTTCAAACAGTTGGCCCGTACCTTGGAAGCATCTCTGTAGCTTAGCAACAACTTCAGAGAAACTTTGCAGAGCCCGACTGTTGGAAAAAAAAGCCACGAGAAGAAAAACAACCTAACAGAACGGCTCCCGATTTCTGCCGGTAGATCGAGGTTTCCGGACATACAACCTCCGGATAAACCAAAGTCTCCTGTATTTCCAGTGACAGGAGGGTCGGTAACCAGAGGACACAGATTGAAGATGATCGGAAAAAGGACCAGAGGGGAGATGAGAATGAGGAGACTTTTTTTTCCACGCAGCGAGTTGTTGTGATCTGGAATGCGCTGCCTGAAAGGGCGGTGGAAGTAGATTCAATAGTAACTTTCAAAAGGGAATTGGATAAATACTTGAAAAGGAAAAATTTACAGGGATATGGGGAAAGAGCAGGAGTGTGGGGCGGGGAAGCACAGACACGACGGGCCAATTGGCCTCCTTCTGTGCTGCGATTCTGTAACAAGGGGTAATAAGTATCCCTCGAGTGTTTTCCTTCTCCTCTGACCAGAAATCACAAAACACAAGTTCTCGCACTGGGGGCAATTCCTCGAGCTTTGCTGCTCTGCACAGGGACCGAGTTAACTTGCTGTTGTTCCATTTTCCTACTGCCCCCCACCCCCTCGACCCCCCCACCTTAAATTAATCCCATTTCCCGGCTTTCTCCCCATACATTTATCTTCTGAAGTAATTCCCTTTGAGTGCTGAGATTTATTGGCATTAATTACCACTGATGTTATCCGAACATGGAATGTTTGGCCGCAAGAGTTTTCCCGAATCTTCCATCCATTACCGAAATAATATTCAAGGTTGAAAGCCAGTATTATTCAATTTAGGAAAAGACCACAAATGTCATTGCATTCACACAAAAAAGTCCGTCACATCTGCCTTACCGTACCAGCATTTAACCTGTTTACAAACACAGGACTGTTTCCCCATTCAATGAGATCACAGCTGATCGGTATCTTAACACCATCCACATCCCTTGCCCAACAAAAATCTAGCAATCTCAGTTTTGAAATTTTCAATTGACCCCCGGCCTCAACAGCTTTTTGGGGGGGGGGGGGGGGGGGGATTTCCAGATTTCCACCCCCCTTTGTGTGAAGAAGTGCTTCCTGACATCACCCCTGAACGGCCTGGCTCTAATTTTAAGGTTCTGCCCCCTTAATTTTCTAAACTTGCGGGAATACAAGCCCTGCCTGTGCAACCTGTCCTCGTGATTTAACCCTGTCTTCACTTCAAGTACCAGTGGTTGCTGACACTTTGCTCTCGCGCCATTGACAACATCGCTCCTGGACAAGGTGCAGGCGGCAGTGCTTCACTGGCAAGTTAGGATGTCTTTTCCTGGCTGGTTATAGCTTTGAAAGGTTCGGGGGACCCCCCGCCCAGTATAAAAAGAAATATTCCCGAATTCAGAGGTTTCAAACAGATTGTCAGGATTTTTTTTTTTTTTTTTTAATAAATGATTATTGCTGTAAAAGGGCTCCTGGACTGAAACGATTAGCTGGCACAGTTCCCATACAGCACTACCATGATTAGTGTACAAGTGGGCGGAGTATACATAAAATGCACTGATGGTCGCAGTCACATCCCACACGCTATTACACAAACTCGCAGTGAGTCAGTAGAAAGCCGCTGAGTCAGTAGCTCGATTCGTGAGTCCCTTCACTCAGTCCAACTGCAGTCTGACATTGCACATTCATCACTTTCTGCACCTCTCCCGACCATCTCCGTAAGCACAATCTCTAACGTGACCCACTAATACTGGCCCACAATGTACCAACTCCCAATAACTAACCAAGTTATGTATCACACACCCTAATGTTGAGGTGGAATGCAGGTATGTCAGATTACATAGTATTTACCGCACAGGAGGAGGCCATTCGGCCCGTCGAGCCCGTGCCGGCTCTCTGCAAGAGCACTTCAGCCAGTCCCACTCCCCCGCCCTTTCCCCGGAGCCCTGCAAATATTTTTCCTTCAGGTATTTATCCAATTCCCTTTTGAAAGCCACGATTGAATCTTCCTCCGCCACCCTTTCAGGCAGTGTATTCCAGATCATAACCACTCGCTGCGTAAAAAAGTATTTCCTCATGTCGCCTTTGGTTCTTTAGGCAATCACCTTAAATCTGTGTCCTCTGGTTCTCGACCCTTCTGCCAATGGGAACAGTTTCTCTCTATCTACTCTGTCTAGACCCCTCATGATTTTGAACACCTCATCAAATCTCCTCTCAACCTTCTCTGCTCCAATGAGAACAACCCCAACCTCTCCAGTCTATCCACATAACTAAAGTCCCTCATCCCTGGAATCATTCTCGTAAATCTTTTCTGCTCCCTCTCTAAGGCCTTCACATCCTTCCTGAAGTGCCCACACGAGCCTCCTCCCACCCCTCTTCATCCCACCCTGTCAGCATATCCTTCTATTTCTTTCTCCCTCGTGTGTTTATCCAGCCTCTCCTTAAATGTATCTCTGCTATTCGCCTCAACCACTCCCTGTGGCAGCGAGTTCCACATTCTCACCACGCTCGGTGATTGGGAGTGGACAAAATAATTGATCCCGAATCCAAATGGAATGGATGCAGCTTATTCACCAATGCACGTTATTGTGGTGTCAGCAGACACCAGCCCACACAGAATCTACAATAAGCCAATTTGTTAACTGTCTGGGAAGTAGTTTCATTAATCTCTATGGAAATAAAATGACAACTACACGAGAGATGTTCAAACGAATTTAAACTCAGATTGGTGGGTTTGCAAATAGAATGAATTATAAAAGATATCACATTGGATGGACAAGAAATGATTACCAAGAACACCAAATAAACACTGCAGAAAGAAAATGCAACACAGATTCTTCATTAGCATTTGTAAATTATTCCAAACACATTTCAATCGTAATACTGCCAAAGTTTGCATGCGCTCTGGGAACAGCTATCAAAAACTATTCAATATTTAGGTCTCTAACAGACTTCACAGTTTCTCGCTTTTTCAAAATGGCAGGCAACCCCCTCAGCACAAGGGTGAAAAAACCAGACATCGAATCTCTCAGCACAGGAGGCGGACATTCGGCCCATCGTGCCTGTGCCGGCTCTTTGAAGGAGCTCTCCAATTAGTCCCACTCCCCCCTGCTCTTTCCCCACAGCCCTGTAAATTCTTCCTTTTCAATTATTTATCCAATTCCCCTTTTGAAAATTACTATTGAATCTGCTCCCCCCCCCCACCCCCACCCCCACCCCGCAGGCAGTGCATTCCAGATCAGAACTCGCTGCGTAAAAACATTTCACCTCATTTGCCGATTATCTTAAATCTGTGTCCTCTGGTTATTGACCCTCCTGCCAGTGGAAATAGTTTCTGCCCATTCATTTGAGGTCATCCAAAACTCAGCTGCCCGTGTCCTAACTCGCACCAAGTCCCGTTCACCCATCACCCCTGTGCTCGTTGACCTACATTGGCTCCTGGTTAAGCAGCGCCTCGATTTCAAAATTCTCATCCTTGTTTTCAAATCCCTCCATGGCCTCGCCCCTCCCTATCTCTGTAATCTCCTCCAGCTCCACAACCCCCCGAGATATCTGCGTTCCTCTAATTCTGCCGTCTTGAGCATCCTCGATTTCCATCGCTCCACCATTGGCGGCCGTGCCTTCAGCTGCCTGGGCCCCGAGCTCTGGAATTCCCTCCCTAAACCTCTCCGCATCTCTCTCCTCCTTTAAGACGCTCCTTCAAACCGACCTCTGACCAAGCTTCTGGTCACCTGCCCTAATTTATCCTTATGTGGCTCAGTGTCAAATTTCTTGCCTTAAAACACTCCTGTGAAGCACCTTGGGACGTTTTACTACGTTAAAGGCGCTATATAAATACAAGTTGCTGTTGTTGTTATCAAAACTCTTTATAAGTTTAAACACTTCCATTAAATCGCCTCTTAACCTTCCTCAAATATATCCGTGTGAGACAGCACTCTTCTGCCTCTGGACCAGAGGTGGGAGAAATATTGATTGTGGAGTGCAGCACACAGGACTGAATAGTGAGTGGGTGGAATAATATTCTGGAGTTCCCCTTTGGGGGATCAGGGAATATTCATGCAGAACCTTCCCTCGGATGATTAAATGGGTGGGATAGGCAGTGTGCAGACTGCTGAAAAAGTGGGCTGGATGGGATCAAGTGGTTCGAAAGCCCCAACGATGAAACATGTAGCAGTAAAGTCAGGAAAGGACAGATGAGAACCTAAACCTATGAGGGAGCAGGAGCCTTCAAGAAAGGGCGAGTTCCTCTGGTTTAAATCCAATTTAGCTTTCACAGCAGTCATCCATCGTCTGGAGGAAGGGGTTTCTGCACCTTTGACACTTAAGTATCATCGACTCTCACAGCACAGGAGGAGGCCATTCAGCCCATCGTGCCTGCGCTGGCTCTTTGAAAGAGCTCTCCAATTAGTCTCACGCTCCAGCTTTTTCCCCATAGCTCTGTCAATCAGTCCTCTTCAAGTACAGGAAACTTTGGTTTATCCGGAGGTTATATGTCCGGAATACTCGATCTAACGGCAAAAATCAGGAGCCGTTTTCTATATTTTTTTTTTTAGTTCTCGTTGCTTTTTTCCCCCCCAGTCAAGCACTGCAAGGTCTGTAGCTATAGCAACAGCTTCAGCTACAGACGCTTGCAGCTGCAGCCGACTGTTTTGAAGCTGTTGCTAAGCAACAGGGTTTGTTGATTCACACGGAGCTTCTCAGTTCCGTATGTTTAAACATTAACTCTGGTATGTCCGGCGCTTTTGATGTTACGGCACCAGCTCGGTCCCGTCAGTGCCGGATATCAGAAAGTTTCCTGTACATGTCCAATTGCATTTTGAAAGCTCCTCTGGAAACTACTTCCACCACACTGTCAGGCAGTGCGTTCCAGATCACAACAAGCCAGTGTGTGAAGACATTTCTGCTCGTTTCCCATTCTAGATCTTTCGCCAATTATTTCAAATCTATGACCTCTTGTAAGAGGAAATAATTTCTCCCTACTTGCTCTATCAACTCCCCTCATAATTTTGAAGGGGTTCAATCAATAAATATTAATGAACTATTCGCACATGTAAAAAAAAAATCGAACACTTAGTAACATTAATATTAGTGCCTTTTTTTTTTTAAACTGTGCATCAAAGCGTTACAACACAGAAACATGCCATTCCCTCGGCTTTTCTCCACAAGCCATCTAATCTCATCGCACGCCTCTGCTCACTTCCTACACCCTTCAACAGTCCTCGATTCCCAACAACGAATGCGCTGAGGTATTAGTGGAAGTTCTTCACACAGCGCTCGGTTAGAACGCGGCCTTCCCCTGGTACAGCAGTTCACGGAGAAGTCCACATTCTGACCGCGCTTTCTCTGACCTCGCCAACAATTCACGGCAGGATGGCGAGGATATTACAGCTACGGAAAAGGCACTGGAAAACAACCCGGAATGAGAGCTTGCATTTATGAAGAAAAGGCTCCCAAAAAAAAGTAGACTTTCTCCAAATGATGAAAGGTTTTGAGAGATTAGTGAAAGATTGCTCCCACCAGTTAGTGAACTGGGTACAAGGATTATTAGAATAGTGGGAATTTCAAAAAAATGTTTTCAGGGAGGATTATTAGAAAGCGGAATGCTTGATCAGGAGTTTTTGAACAGGAGGAGTGCAATGGGATAGGGGACAGGACGGGGAAATGCTGGAGAAGCAACTTTTCAGGTGTTCAAGTCATTAGGACAAGGTATCCAACGGGCCCATTAGCAACGTGCTCTCATGATGAGTGAGGACTGGCGTTCGTCCCAGCTCTCGATGTCAACCCCAGTACTGGAACTCGTCCGAGTCCATCAACATACTGAGCAAGATTAGCACTGGCCAGGATTAGAGGGGCTGCAGTTTCGAACGATGATATTTAGTGACTAAAGCTGCGGGAGGCAGAGCGCGCGAGGGCGGGAGGCCGGAGGCCGGAGGCCGGAGGGCGCGAGGGCGGGAGGGCGCGAGGGCGCGAGGGCGGGAGGGCGCGAGGGCGCGAGGGCGCGAGGGCGCGAGGGCGGGAGGCCGCGAGGGCGCGAGGGCGCGAGGGCGCGAGGGCCGGAGGGCGGGAGGCCGCGAGGGCGCGAGGGCGCGAGGGCCGGAGGGCGGGAGGCAGAGCGCGCGAGGGCGGGAGGCAGAGCGCGCGAGGGCGGGAGGCAGAGCGCGCGAGGGCGGGAGGCAGAGAGCGCGAGGGCGGGAGGCAGAGAGCGCGAGGGCGGGAGGCAGAGAGCGCGAGGGCGGGAGGCAGAGAGCGCGAGGGCGGGAGGCAGAGAGCGCGAGGGCGGGAGGCAGAGAGCGCGAGCGAGAGACAGAGAGCGCGAGCGAGAGAGACAGAGAGCGCGAGCGAGAGAGACAGAGAGCGCGAGCGAGAGAGACAGAAAGAGCACGCCTTGGTTTAACATACCTTCAGAAAGGCGGTACCCCCGACAGTGCGGCGCTCCCTCAGTACTGCCCCTCCGACAGTGCGGCGCTCCCTCAGTACTGCCCCTCCGACAGTGCGGCGCTCCCTCAGTACTGCCCCTCCGACAGTGCAGCGCTCCCTCAGTACTGCCCCTCCGACAGTGCGGCACTACCTCAGTACTGCACTGGAGTGCCAACCTGGATTATGTGCTCAAGTCTCTGGAGTGGGCCCTTGCACACAAACTGTACCAGAGAAACAATTAACATTTATTAAAAAGGGATTTTTTTTTAATTCGTTGCTGGGATGTGGGCGTCGCTGGCAAGACCAGTATTTATTGCCCATCCCTAGTTGCCCTCGAGAAGGTGGCAGTGAGCCGCCTTCTTGAACCGCTGCAGTCCGTGTGGTGAAGGTGCTCCCACAGTGTTGTTAGGGAGGGAGTTCCAGGATTTTGACCCAGTGACGAAGAAGGATCAGTGATATACTTCTAAGTCAGGATGGTGTATGACTTGGAGGGGAACTTGGAGTTGGTGATGTTCCCATGGGCCTGCTGCCCTTGTCCTTCTAGGTGGTAGAGGTTACGGGTTTGGGAGGTGCTGTTGAAGAAGCCTTGGCGAGTTGCTGCAGTGCATCTTGTAGATGGTACACACTGCAACCACGGTGCGCCGGTGGTGGAGGGAGTGAATGTTTACGGTGGTGGATGGGGTGCCAATCAAGCGGGCTGCTTTGTCCTGGATGGTGTCGAGTTTCTTGAGTGTTGTTGGAGCTGCACTCATCCAGGTAAGTGGAGAGTATTCCATCACACTCCTGACTTGTGCCTTGTAGATGGTGGAAAGGCTTTGGGGAGTCAGGAGGTGAGACACTCGCCGCAGAATACCCAGCCTCTGACCTGCTCTTGTAGCCACAGTATTTATGGTTAAATTTCTGGTCAGTGGTGACCCCCCAGGATATTGACGGTGGGGGATTTGGAGATGGTAATGCCGTTGAATGTCAAGGGGAGGTGGTTAGATTCTCTCTTGAAAGAAAGACTTACATTCCTGTAGCGCCTTTCATGACCACCGGACGTCTCAAAGCGCTTTACAGCCAATGAAGTTGTTGGAGATAGTCATCGACTGGCACATGTGCAGCGCGAATGTTACCTGCCACTTATCAGCCCAAGCGTCAACCAGGTCTTGCTGCATTCGGGCATGGACTGCTTCATTACCTGAGGAGCTGCAAATGGAACTGAACACTGTCATCAGTCACAGCCCCACTTCTGACCTTATGATGATGGGGTACTCCACACTGGGGAGCTAGTGAAGAAATCAGAAGATCCAGAACATAAATTTTCTAAAATTCCTTGAAAACAGGATTACCACCCCAAAAAAAAACTGGTGGGTAGTGAATGTTAGACCTTTTCAAATAAGAGGGAGGGATGTCCGACAACAATCGGCCATTGTTGGAATGAAAGCTGTTGGGAGTCTATAATAAGGGATTACTCCAGTGAGCTCTAAAAGATTGTGTCTCGAATCAGAGGCCATTAACATCAACAACCTCCACAGAAGCAGAGTGAAAGAGGGTATAAATATTCTGCTTCACGCTATTGCTACTTTTCCAGTGGAGGTCAAATTGAGAAACAGGCATTCACGCGACACCTTCCGGTTCCTGCCAACAAACCCGAACTGTGGAGCGAAGAGCAGAAATTAGTTTACAGGCACGAATTGCAGATTCTTGAAAAATACTTCGAGAAAATCTTTCAACACTACTTATGAAGGCCAGTCAACGTCAACTTTCTTCAGCTTTTAATCGATGTAAAAAAAAAACGATGCACTTAAAATTTTCCCCAACGGAAGTTCAAAATTCAACAAACCATCACCCAGAACTCTGCTGCCTGTATCCTAAGTCACACCGAGTCCCTTTCACCCATCACCCCCACTGTGCTCGCTGACCTACATTGGCTCCCGGTCCAGCAACCCTTCGATTTTAAAATTCTCATCCTTGTTTTCAAATCAACTTCCCATCTCTCTA
The DNA here is from genome assembly GCF_052327205.1 of Somniosus microcephalus. Classification (NCBI taxonomy): domain Eukaryota; kingdom Metazoa; phylum Chordata; class Chondrichthyes; order Squaliformes; family Somniosidae; genus Somniosus; species Somniosus microcephalus. The sequence goes on along the minus strand of NC_140988.1, from coordinate 3,570,575 downwards.
ACCTCCTCCAACTCTCCGAGATCTCTGCGCTCCTCCAATTCTGGCCTCCCGGGCATTCCCGATTTCCTTCGCTCCACCACTGGCAGCCTTGCCTTCAGTTGCCTGAGCCCCAAGCTCTGGAATTCCCTCCCTAAACACCTCTGCCTCCCTAACTTTTTCTCCTCCTTTACGACACACCTTAAAAGCCATTCCTGTGACCCACCTGTCCTAATACAGGAAACTCTCGATTTACCTGCACCTAAATAACTGGAAATCTCTGTTAACCGGCAAAATTCAGGAGTAGGTTCAGGTAAGTTTTACTTCATATTAGTGGCCATTCCTGGATCTGTGGCCGTGTAACCGGGGTTCCTGCACTTGTTGCTAAGCAACAAGGACACTTGGTCTGTGGCCAGGGTTCCTGCACCTGTTGCTAAGCAACAGGGAAGCCTGGATTTGTTGCTGTGTACGGAGCTCTCCTACCTTTTACTGTACCTCTCGGTAATCCGGACTTTTTGATAAACCGGCACCACGCTGGTCCCGTCAGTGCCAGATAATAAAGAGTTTCCTGTATCTCATTATGTGTCTCGGCGTCAAATTCTATTTGATAATCGCTCCTGTGAAGCATCTTGAAACGTTTTACAGTACTATGTTAAAAGCGCTGTATAAATACAAGCTGTTGTTGCTAGAGATTTTTTGACCAACACTGATCACTTAAGCTTTACAAAGAATGGAAGGCCGCCAAATATCCCTGTGCTATTAGAATCTATGAGCAATATACTGAAGTAAAAACAATATTTAACAACCATGTCAAATTACTTTAAGTAATGGGATTCTCAGTAAGTGAATCAGCATTTCTAGACACGTATTTGATGGATAATTTTGCAGCTTAGCTCCTGATGTACAGACAGGAGTGCAGGTCGCAGAATCGACCCAGTGTTACAGCGGGATTTCTGACCATATATAAAGGCTTCATTCCAAGAACGGAGCCTCTTCAAAGAAAGACTTCCCCTTTTCGTATGTTCAGGGACAGCGAGTGCCCGAGGTGAAGAAAGTGACAAGTTTGTCAATGGCTGCGGCTCAACATTTCTGGTCAGTGTGAAGCTGGTCATCAACGAAAGCCTCCAACTACTGATGCACCTTACTGAAGGGGTTAAACTGTTACAGCTCAAACAGGCCATTTGCTCCTCACGCCTGCTCCAGTCCCATGACACGATGTCAGTGTGTGATCACCTCGGTACCTCATTGCCGAGTAGATGGTCAATTAAAAAGACTTGCATCTATATAGCGCCTTTCACGACCTTAAGACATCCTAAAGCCAATGAAGTACTTTTTTTGAAGTGCAGTCACTGGTTGTAATGTAGGAAATGCGGCAGCCAATTTGCACACAGCAAGCTCCCACAAACAGCAATGAGGTACATGACCAGATGACCAATAGGTGTGACCCACGGTCTCCCAGTGGATCCCCACCATGGCACACATCAGGTGCGGGGGTTGATAGACACTTTTACCTTGTGATGTGCCCAATATTGCATTACTTCACATTCACGGACAGCTTAGAGAACTCTTCAGAATGGAAACAGCAATCAGGTCACGGAGGCAGGACGGTGGGGCTCAAAGCAGCCAGATGCCAAGGGGGGTGGGGGGGGGGGGGGGGGGGGGGCGATTTTAACCCAACTCGCCAATGGGGATCCCACAGGACCGGGTGGAAGGCCGGTTTTACACCCTGCCCAATATTGCTCTCCCGTGACTTTGATGGAGTGCAAATCCAGCGTCGCACCCGATCCAGTCAGTGATCCGATGGGCAGGCTAGGTCAACATTGCTCCCAAGGGTCCCCAGCTGTTGTACAGCACGAGGCATACTGCGACATGGGGTACAGGGCAAGCGACGATCAGACTGTAGATGGAGAGGGGGCAAGGAGACAGGCAGAGTCACATTGGCAAACAAGAGCCAAATGAGCACGAGAAGTGATGGGAGCGAGCACTGGAAATTAGGAGGCAGGTGAAACCCAGGAGGAGGAAGGAGAGGGGACGAAATTTCACGTCAAATATTGCTAAACAGTGCAGCTCAGAAGCACCAAGCAAGACAGCAGTGAGACTTGGCCATTGCTACAACACACTGCTGCCAATTGTATGAAGACAGATTATTACCTGAACGGCAATAGATTGGGAGAAGGGGAAGTGCAAAAAGACCTGGGTGTCCTTGTGCACCAGTTGCTGAAGGTAAGCATGCAGGTGCAGCAGGCGGTTAAGAAGGCAAATGGTATGTTGGCCCTCATAGCGAGAGGATTCGAGTACAGGAGCAAGGAGGTCTTGCTGCAGTTGTACAGGGCTTTGGTGAGATCACATCTTGAGTATTGTGTGCAGTTTTGGTCGCCTTATCTGAGGAAGGATGTTCTTGCCATGGAGGGAGTGCAGCGAAGATTCACCAGGCTGATACCTGGGATGGCAGGAGTGACGTATGAGGAGAGATTGGGTCGATTGGGCTTGTATTCGCTAGAGTTTAGAAGAACGAGAGGGGATCTCATTGAAACTTATAAAATTCTAACAGGACTAGACAGACTAGATGCAGGAAGGATGTTCCCGATGTGGTCCGTTGTCCGAACAGATCTGTTCTGGCAATCCGTTCCTTGCGAATATTGTTCTTAACACCGCAATTGTCTTTTCTGAAGTAGTGGTATTCATCTTGATCACGTCTGGCCATTTGGAATGTGCGTCCACCGCAATTAGGAACATGGAGTCCATGAATGGACCAGCAAAAGTCAATATGTACGCATTGCCATGGGGCTGAAGGCCATTCCCATGGGTGTAGCGGTGCGATCGGAGGTGCATTTTGCACTTTTTGGCACCCAGCGCAGCTTTTCGTCAACTCCTCTATCTGTTGGTCAATACCCGGCCACCATACATAAGCCCTAGCAAGACTTTTCATCTTAACTCCCCCCAGATGACCTTCATGCAGTTCTTTTAGAACTCTTTCCCTTAACTTGGGAGGAATAATCACTCTTGTCCCGTACATCAAAGTACCATGGCAGACAGACAGCTGGTCTCGCCTTGCCGAGAATGCCGGTAACAGAGGATCACCACGTGTTGGCCATCCTTTCACTGTCACCTCGTAGACTCTGGACAGTGTCGGGTCGTTCCTGGTTTCCCTTTCAATACTTGCATTGGTGACTGGTAAACACTCGATGATGGTCGAATGAAATAACTCAACAGGATCAACTTTCGTCGTTTCTTCTTCTTCAGGTAGTGGCAGGCGCGACAGCCCATCAGCATTGCCATGCTGCTTCGTACCTTTGAATTCTATTTGATATTGATGTGCCCCTAGGAAAAGGGACCATCTCTGGAGACGCTGTGCTGTCATCACTGAAACACCCTTCTTCGGGTTAAAAATGGATACCAACGGCTGATGGTCTGTCAGAAGTGTGAATTTTTGGCCCTGCAGGTAATGATTAAACTTCTTCACTCCCCATACAAGGCTGAGAGCCTCCCTATCGATCTGTGCATAGTTACGCTCAGCGGAGGTCAATGATCTGGATGCAAACGCGACTGGCCTTTCCGTGCCATTTGGCAACTTGTGTGAGAGTACTGCCCCAATACCATATGGAGAAGCATCACAAGCCAACCGAATAGGCAGTGTCGGGTTGAAGTGAGCCAACACTTCCTCTGAGGTGATCAATTCTTTGCTTTTGCAAAATGCCTTCTTACAGTTATCGCTCCATTCCCATGGTACCCCCTTCTGTAAAAGAGCGTTTAGCGGGTGCAGTACCGTCGATAGATTTGGTAGAAATTTATGGTAATAGTTAATCAATCCTAGAAACGACCTCAATTGAGACATTATCCGGAGCGGGAGCCTTTATAACTGCCTCTATCTTGTCAGGAGACTTATGAAGCCCCTCCCGGTCAATGACATGACCACAGTACGAGATCCGCTTCTGAAAGAACTCGCATTTCTGCCGATTAACTCTAAGTCCATACTCTTTCAGTCTGTTGAGCACCAGTTCCAAGTTTGCGAGGTGTTCTTCATCACCATCACCTGTAATCAGAATATCGTCCAGGTAACATTGTGTGCCTGGAATTCCCTGTAATACCTGCTCCATGGCCCTCTGCCAAATTGCTGGAGCCGATGCCACTCCAAAAACCAGTCTATTGTACCGGTACAAACCTCGATGCGTGTTGATCGTGAGGTATTGGCGTGACTCTTCTTCAACCTCCATCTGCAAGTACGCCTGCGCCAGGTCTATCTTGGTGAAGTGTTTCCCTCCAGACAACGAAGCAAAAATATCCTCAATCCGCGGAAGCGGATACTGCACCGTGTGAAGCACCGGATTAACGGTGATTTTGAAATCTCCACAGATGCGAACCTTCCCTGGTTCTCCTGGCTTGTTGCTCGAAGGACGTTTCATAACGGGAACAATGGGCGTAGCCCACTCACTCCAATCTACCTTAGACAGTACACCTGAACGTTCTAGCGCTTCCAGTTCCGCTTCTACAGTAGGTCGTATTGCATAGGGTACCGGTCTGGCTTTAAAAAATTTTGGTTGTGCATGTTCATCAATCTTGATGTTTGCCGTAATTCCTCTCAGTTCCCAGTCCCTGCTGGAACACCTCTTTAGCATCATCCAATATTCTGGACAATCGTTTAGGTTTGACATCTGTTTCCCCGGAATCTACCGTTAGTGCCTTCAAGGAGTGCCAGTCCATATTCATTTTCCTAATCCACTCCCGTCCCAGTAGTGGTGGACCTCCTTCAGGTAGCACATATAAGTCCATTACTTGGCTTTCTTCGCCCTTGTGGACCACTTTTACCTCTATCTTTCCGACGGGGTACACTCTTTGCCCCGTGTAGGTTTTCAATATAATCTCCGTATCTCATAGGGGAATATGTTGGAATAACCTTTTGTAATCTTTCTTATTCATGACCGTCAATGCCGATCCAGTGTCCAATTCCATCTTTACTTGGACTCCTGCTATCTGAAGGGTGACCCAAATTGTCTGGAGATCTGCATCCTTACCAACGTTGTGTACTCTTAAGCTACCCAGTTCATTACTGCTAGCGTCTGAATCTGACTTCTGTTCGGTCGAACTGTTCTTTGTCACCTTGTGTACCTTTATGTATTTTCCTTCCAGTGACTTTTTGTTGCTGGTCTTCTTTCCTGACTGGCATACTTTAGCTATGTGGCCAAGCCTGCCACACGTTCTGCATTCTTGGTTTTTAAACCAACACTGGTTCTGATCGTGCGTTGTCTTTCCACAACGATAACATTTTACAGTACTCAAACCCAATTTATTTGTACTGAGTTCCGGTGACCGTAGCTGCATTACTGCCGTGCCTCTCGCTGCGGCTTCGTGTGCTGCTGCCATAGTGACCGCTTTCTCAAGCGTCAGCTCATTCTCCTCGAGCAATTGCTTTTGTGTATCTTCTTTTAATAAACCACACACAAATTTATCTCGTAGCGCCTCCGTCAATCTCGTTCCGAATTGACAGTACTTTGCTAGCTTACGCAATTCCATTAAATATTCAGCATTGCTTTCATCCTTCAGCTGCCTTCTGCTGTAAAATTTAAATCGTTCCGCTAGCATCAGCGGCGTGGGGTTTAGGTGATTTTTCAGGACAGTAACAATCTCCTCGAACGTCTTATCCGCCGGTTCATCTGGTGATACAAGGTGTTTCAATTGCCCGTATGTCTTCGCACCCATTAAGTTTAATAATGTTAGTGCTTTCTCTGCATCTGGGATTTTATTTGCTTTACAATAATTTTGTATGCGTTCTACATACATAGCCCAATCTTCGATGTCGCTATCAAAGGTGTTAATGTTCCCATGTTTAGGCATCGTTGCAATTTAATTTATTTTTATTTTTATCCAAGATGGCGGCTTCCGCGCTCTTTTCTTCGTCCTCCGCCTACAAAATGGCGGTTTTCCCGCACTTGGCGGTCTTCACCCTTCCCCCCGACGCTGTCTCCGCTTCACCGCGGCTCTCGCGCCTTCAGTTGCCCCCAGGCGCTGCGCCTTTTTAGCCCGAATGCGGCCCGGCCCTTATCACCAGCCGCGATCGATGTCCCCGCGCTGCGCCTTTCGGCCCGAATGCGGCCCGGCCCTTATCTCCGGTCGCGATCGATCTCACCGCCCTTATTCCTCCGTCTTCCCTCCCCGTCTGTACAGCCAACGTGGCCGATTTTCTGGTCGCGTCGCTGCCCGGCTTACCCACTACCGAGGTAGAAAGAAGATAGCCGACAGCCGCTGATGGAGGCTTCGAGTTCAGGGTGTCTTCTGCACTCTGGTTTCTCGATGTCTGCCGCGCGACGTGTCTTCCAGCAGGGTGATGAGGGTGGAAACCTCTCTTCGGCGTCCGTTCAGAGGACGAAGCCGCCGTGGATATAACTGCCGCAGGGTAAGAATCTGACTCGTCGCCACTGTAAAGTCTGTGTGTTCTAGTTGTAATTAATAACACACAGGCTACAAGCTTAAAGTTCAACAGGTCTTTACTGGTTGGAGGTCAGGACGATCTGCCATACATCTTATTACACAGTGCTTATATACCGGTGGTCACCACTGGTATTACGTATACAGCAGCCAGAGAAAGTAGTACATCTCTTAAGATGGAACAGGCTTAAGTTCTCAAGGTGGAACAGGTTACATACACCACATAATCTGCACTCATTCAAGCAAGATAAGTACCTTCTCCACTCAGAAGCTGATACAGAATTGGTTGAAAAAAACTTTCCTCCACCATAATACAAGTCCTTATTTACTACTAGCTGTGTCGCAGGTTTCCTCCCTCCGCAGACGATTGCTATGGTGTTTCCGGGATCTCCTAGCACGTCAAAAAAAACGTTAGGTTAGTAGCTTGGCCTGGAATATTTCAATAAAGGACTTTAGCAGTTGAAGGAGAAAACCCAGCACTATGTTCTCGGGGACGGGCAATGAACGAAGCGTTGCCAACACCTCGAGAATAAATGAACGGTCGGCAAAGAGTTGGGAGACATTACAGCCCAACCTTTCGAGGATCTGAAAGGATTTCAATTTCCGCATCAAACAGGGCAGTTGTATTGGTTTGGTATCATTATCCTATCAAAGCCATTTGATCAGATGCTCACCCAGGCCAATTTTATCCAACTTGGGTCAGCCAGAGATCAATAACGTGCGATGAATATTGATCACCACGGGAACAAATGATCCATCGCTGATTCGATCAATAATTTTTGCACGTTCATGGCTGCTCAACACAAGGAGGGTTTCTGAGAATCATAGAATGGTTACGGCACAGGAGGAGGCCATTCAGCCCATCGTGCCAGCTCTCTGCAAGAGGACTTCAGCTAGTCCCACTCCTCGCCCTTTCCCCGGAGCCCTGCAAATCCAGATACTTACCCAACTCCCTTTTGAAAACTGTGATTGAATCTGCCTCCACCACCCTTTCAGGCAGTGCATTCCAGATTCTAACCACTCGCTGCGTAAATTTTTCCTCATGTCGCCTTTGGTTCTTCTGCCAATCACCTTAAATCTGTGTCCTCTGGTTCTCGACCCCTCTGCCAATGGGAACAGTTTCTCTCTCTCTACTCTGTCCAGACCCCTCATGATTTTGAGCACCTCTATCAAATCTCCTCTCAACCTTCTCTGCTCTAAAAGAGAACAACCCCAGCTTCTCCAGTCTATTCACGCAACCGAAGTCCCTCATCCCTGGAACCATTCTTGTAAATCTTTTCTGCACCCTCTCTAAGGCCTTCACATCCTTCCTAAAGTGCGGTGCCCAGAATTGGACACAATACTCCAGTTGAAGCCGAACCAGTGTTTTATAAAAGTTCATCATAACTTCCTTGCTTTTGTACTCTATGCCTCTATTTATGAAGCCCAGAATCCCGTATGCTTTTTAACTGCTTTCTCAACCTGCCCTGCCAACTTCAATGATTTGTGCACATATACCCCCAGGTCTCTCTGTTCCTGCACCCCCTTTAGGATTGTACCCTTTAATTTATATTTCCTCTCCTCATTCTTTCTACCAAAATGTATCACTTCTCTGCATTAAATTTCATCTGCCACATGTCCGCCCATTCCACCAGTCTGTCTGTGTCCTCTTGAAGTCTATCACTCTCCTCCTCACTGTTCACTATACTTCCAAGTTTTCTATTATCTGCAAATTTTGAAATTGTGCCCTGTACACCCACATCCAAATCATTAATATATATCAAGAAAAGCAGTGGTCCTAGTACCGACCCCTGGGGAACACCACTGTATACCTTCCTCCAGTCTGAAAAACAACCGTTCACCACTACTCTCTGTTTCCTGTCACTTAGCCAATTCCGTATCCATGCTGCCACTGTCCCTTTTATTCCATGGGCTTCAACTTTGCTGGCAAGCCTATTATGCGGCACTTTGTCAAACACCTTTTAGAAATCCAGGTACACCACGTCAACCGCATTACCCTCATCAACCCTCTCTGTTACCTCATCAAAGAACTCGATCAAGTTGGTTAAACATAATTTGTCTTTAACAAATCCGTGCTGGCTTTCCTTAATTAATCCGCACTTGTCTAAGTGACTGTTAATTTTGTCCCTGATTATTGTTTCTAAAAGCTTCCCCACTACCGAGGTTAAATTGACTGGCCTGCAGTTGCTGGGTTTATCGTTACACCCTTTTTTGAACAATGGTGTAACATTTGCAATTCTCCAGTCCTCTGGCACCACCCCCGTATCTAAGGAGGATTGGAATATTATGGCCAGTACCTCCGCAATCTCCTCCCTCAATTCCCTCAGCGTCCTTGGATGCATCCCATCCGCTCCTGGTGATTTATCTACTTTAAGTACAGCCAGCCTTTCTAATACCTCTATCAATTTTTATCCTATCAAGTGTCTCCACTACCTCCTCTTTCACTATGTCTATGGCAGCATCTTCTTCCTCGGTGAAGACAGTTGCAAAGTACTTGTTTAGTACCTCAGCCATGCCCTCTGCCTCCATGCGTAGGTCTCCTTTTTGGTCCCTAATCGGCCCCACCCCTCCTCTTACTACCCGTTTACTATTTATATGCCTATAGAAGACTTTTGGATTACCTTTTATGTTAGCTACCATTCTATTCTCATACCCTCTCTTTGCCCCTCTTATTTGCTTTTTCACTTCTCCTCTGACCTTTCTATATATTGCCTGATTCTCAGATGTATTCTCGACCAGACATCTGTCATACGCGCTCTTTTTCTGCTTCATTATATTCTCTATCTCTTTCGTCATCCAGGGAGCCCTGACTTTAGTTGCCCTGCCTTTCCCCCGAGTGGGAATGTACCTCGACTGTACCCAAACTATTTCCTCTTTAAAGGCAGCCCATTGTTCCATTACAGTTTTGCCTGCCAATCTTTGATTCCAGTTTACCCGGGCCAGATCCGTTCTCATCCCACTGAAATTGTCCTTCCCCCAGTTAAACATTCTTACTCTAGATTGCTCCCTGTCCTTTTCCATAGCTAATCTGAACCTTCTGATACAATGATCACTGTTCCCTAAATGTTCCCCTACTGACACTTGTTCCACTTGACCTACCTCATTCCCCAGGACCAGATCCAGCAATGCCTCCTCCCTTGTTGGGCCGGAAACATATTGATCAAGAAAGTTCTCCTGAACACTTCAGAAATTCTTCCCCTTCTCTGCCCTTTACACTATTACGATCCCAGTCTATATTAGGATCGTTGAAGTCCCCCATTATCACTGCTCTATAGTTCTTGCACCCTCTGTAATTTCTCTGTAAATTTGATCCTCCATATCTTTCCCACTATTTGGTGGTCTATAGAATACACCTAGTAGTGTAATGGCACCTCTATTGTTTCGTAACTCTAGCCACATAGATTCTGTCCTTGACCCCCTCCAGGACAGCCTCCCTCTCCAGCACTGTAACATTCGCCTTGACCAATACTGCCACACCACCTATCTTTCCTTCCCTATCTTTCCTGAACACTTTATAACCAGGAATATTTAATACCCAATCCTGCCCTTTTTTGAGCGCGGTCTCAGTTATTGCCGCAGCATCATATTCCCATGTGGCTATTTGTGCCGGTAACTCCTAATGGGAAATTTGACACTTTCACCTTCAACACTGGGGCTGTAAGCCCTGCATCTGTAACAGGGTTTGTCATTCATTATTTGACATCACTTCGAAAAGGAACAGTACATCTTCTCAAACCATCTCTCTTCCCTCCAATTTCCAAAATGCTAACTTGCAGACACAGCACTTCGACAAGGCAGGTATCTCGATTGCCCAGGATGCAGTTAACTTTATGCTATGAAGTTAACAACTCTATTTAGCACACTGCCTACTCGCTCAAGCCAGGCATTCTGCCAACTACCAGAAGTCTCTTTAGTCATGGCCTCCAGTGTCAACAATCCCCTGCTTCGCTCCAAGTAGGTGCACACAAGCTCATTCATCTTGGCTTGCACATTAGCGGTCCGAGAAGATGTTAAAGTGGTGATGGAAATGATGCATCTTGGCATATGGCAGAAACTGACCAGGTTTCTTCAGCAAGCGTCCAAGAAAGGTTTTCCACACGGTACCTGCTCATAAAATTTGCCTGCACTGTATCTCCAGCCTTGCACTCCAAGTGAAGCATGCAGGCTTTTGGCAGACCACCAGTTAAGAAGCAGTTTTCAAGGTTGAATATTTGAGAGCACTGGTTTGCCAGTACTGCAGGTTAGATCCCCACTGAAGGGACTGTTTTTTACTTTAAGGGCAGTCCTCAAGCTGCAATTGGGTGACTGCCGAGTCCTGGCAACACAGTGCATGAAGCCCAAGCCACTCAGCCCAGTTTTACGCATACTTCTTACATTAATCTACTGGTCTGTTCAGGTTGAATTCTGTCGACCTATAACAACATTTATATAGCGCCTTTAACGTAGTAAAACGCCACAAGGCGTTTCACAGGAGCGATTATCGGACAGAATTCGACACCGAGCCACATAAGGAGATATTAGGACAGGATCAAAAGCTTGGTCAACGAGGTCGGTTTTAAGGAGCATCTTAAAAGGAGGAGAGAGAGGCGGAGGTGTTTAGGGAGGGAATTCCAGAACTCGGACCCAGGCAGCTGAAGGCACGGCCGCCAATGGTGGAGCGATGGAAATCGGGGATGCGCAAGAGGCCAGAATTGGAGGGGCGCAGAGATCTCGGTGGGGTTGTGGGGCTCGAGGAGGTTACAGAGATAGGGTGGGGCGAGGCCATGGAGGGATTTGAACACAAGGATGAGAATTTTTTAAATCGAGGCGTTGCTGGGCCAGCAGCCAATGTAGGTCAGCAAGCACCAGGGGTGATGGGTGAACGGGACTGGGAGAGAGTTAGGACATGGGGCAGTGAGCACAGGGGGATGATGGGTGAACGGGACTGGGTGTGAGTTAGGACACGGGGCAGTGAGCACAGGGGGTGATGGGTGAACGGGACTGGGTGAGAGTTAGGACACGGGGCAGTGAGCACAGGGGGTGATGGCTGAACGGGACTGGGTGTGAGTTAGGACACGGGGCAGTGAGCACAGGGGGTGATGGGTGAACGGGACTGGGTGTGAGTTAGGACACGGGCAGTGAGCACAGGGGGTGATGGGTGAACGGGACTGGGTGTGAGTTAGGACACGGGGCAGTGAGCACAGGGGGTGATGGCTGAACGGGACTGGGTGTGAGTTAGGACACGGGGCAGTGAGCACAGGGGGTGATGGGTGAACGGGACTGGGTGCGAGTTAAGACACGGGCAGCCGAGTTCTGGCTGAGTCCAATTTACGGAGGGCGGATGGCGGGCCAGGAGAGTGCTGGAATAGTCGAGTGGTAACAAAGGCACGGGTGTGGCGATAATAAAAGTAATTGATTTACCAGCGAACATAAGCACAGTCCGTGTGAACCCCTGGACTGGTTTTGATCGCCTGAGGGGGTCGGAGAGGAATTCGCCAGATTTTGTTTTCTCTTTTTGGCTCGGTGTTTTTTTTTTTGCATCTCGCAGAAGATTACACGGCTGTTGAGGGGGGGGGGGGGGGGCGGGGGGTTGGGGTACTAGGAAGTGCCCAGTGACGACGCTCCGGCCATCATCAGGTGTGGGACGTGCTTGATGGAGCAGCTGGTCCTTCCCTACCCATCCTTTTAACGTGTTGGTATGTAACAGTGGACTGTTAAACGGGAAGCGTGTCACGCAGGCTAGGCTCTCTGCTGTTCATAATCCACACGCTGTCGCCTCATTGAATGCCAGATCATAGTGAAAGGGATTGAGGAATTAAGCCCACATTAATGAATTCAGATCACCTGCCTCCGACATTGCATTAATACACTCTTGATAGAACTAAAACGCAATAATTGCCAATTCCTGCCTCTAAGATTCTGTAATTAAAACCTTCCATTGCACCAACACGCTGTGCCGGGTTATGGCGTGGGTCTGTGCCAGCAATTCTTAAGTAACTTCCCCGTGATGCCATGACAACATTTTATTTTTAAATTAGGTCAGGAAAACATTTAAGAAAGCAAGACTTGCATTAATATAGCGCCTTTCAGCACCTCAGTGCCAATGAGCCCACACAACTCTAACAGCTCCGCGGGTCAGGATCCCCGAGACACTAAAACATAGAAACATAGAAGATAGGAGCAGGAGTCGGCCATTCGGCCCCTCGAGCCTGCTCCGCCATTTAATGAGATCATGGCTGATCTCCCAAATTCAGTACCCTGTCCCTGCTTTCTCCCCATACCCCTTGATCCCTTTAGCCTTAAGAAATATATCCAACTCTTTCTTGAATATATTTAATGAATTGGCCTCCACTGCCTTCTGTGGTAGAGAATTCCACAGGTTCACCACTCTCTGGGTGAAGAAATTCCTCCTCATCTCAGTCCTAAATGGCTTACCCCTTATCCTACTAGCCTTCCGCTAGACCCATCCACAACTTTACACCAGGATTAATGTGCTTTAAACTTGCACCCCCTTCAGCAAGTACTTCAATATCTTGTGTTTGAGGGCAAGACCCAGTTCAACAAACTGAACACAGACTACAATTAATGAGGGTGAAGGGCCAGCGAGCTGTGTTGTACAGTCACAGTACAGATTACTGTTGCAGGCAAACACCAGGCCCAATGTCAGCGATACCACAAAGAACCAGAGTTTTGAACTGAAAATGTTTTCATTTCATTTGAAGGGTTTTTATTTCCCAAGAATTTTGCAAATAACCAACAGGTAAACAAGGGATAAATAAGGCAAAATGGAGAAGTACATAGAATCAGGGGTTACGGGCTGATGTGATCTGGAACGCGCTGTCTGAAAGTGGAAGCAGATTCAATAGTAACTTTCAAAAGAGAATTGGATAAATACTTGAAAAGGAAAAATGTGCAGGGCTGTGGGGAAAGAGCAGGGGGGAGTGGGACTAATTGGAGAGCTCGTTCAAAGAGCCGGCACAGGCACGATGGGCCGAATGGCCTCCTTCTGTGCTGTAGGATTCTATGACTAATCTACAGCACAGAAACAGGCCATTCAGCCCAACTGGTCCGTGCCGGTGTTTATGCTCCACACCAGCCTCCTCCCGCCCCTCTTCATCTCACCCCATCACCATATCCTTCTATTCCCTTCTCCCACTTCTCCTTAAACGCATCAAATTAATGCAAATAAAATCAGGATGAAAGCAATACCAAATGATGGGATGTTTGTGGACAAAAAAAAAAATCACCAACATGCAAAATATTTCCAGTTGTTCCACATTCTTACTCACACAAACCTCCTTGGAGCAGAGAAGGTTAAGGCGAAACCGAACAGGGGTGTTCAAAATTATGAGGGGGTTTTGATAGAGCAAGTAGGGAGAGACTGTTTCCTCTGGCAAGTGGTCGCCTTATCTGAGGAAGGATGTTCTTGCCATGGAGGGAGTGCAGCGAAGATTCACCAGACTGATACCTGGGATGGCAGGAATGACGTATGAGGAGAGATTGGGTCGATTGGGCTTGTACTCGCTGGAGTTTAGAAGAATGAGAGGGGATCTCATTGAAACCATAAAATTCTAACAGGACTAGACAGACTAGATGCAGGAAGGATGTTCCCGATGGTCGGGGAGTCCAGAACCAGGGGTCACAGTCTAAAGATAAGGGGTAGGCCATTTAGGACAGAGATGAGGAGGAATTTCTTCACCCAGCGAGTGGTGAACCTGTGGAATTCTCTACCACAGAAGGCAGTTGAGGCCAATTCATTAAATATATTCAAGAAGGAGTTGGATATATTTCTTAAGGCTAAAGGGATCAAGGGATATGGGGAGAAGGCAGGGACAGGGTACTGAATTTGGACAGTCATGTTCTCATTGAATGGCGGAGCAGGCTCGAGGGGCCGAATGGCCTACTCCTGCTCCTATCTTCTATGTTTCTATGCAAGTGGGTCAGTAACCAGAGGTCATAGATTTAAAATAATCAGCAAAAGAACTAGAGGGGAAATGAGGAGAAATTTCTTCACACAGAGGGCTTGTTAAGATCTGGAACGCTCTGCTTGAAAGGGCGGTGGGATCAGATTCCAAAGGAACTTTCAAAAGGCAATTGGACATGTGCTTGAAGCGGACTCGTGCAGTGCTGTGGGGAAAGAGCAGGGGGCAGTGGGACTAATTGGAGAGCTCTTTCAAAGAGCCGGCACAGGCACGATGGGCCGAATGGCCTCCTCCTGTGCTGTGAGATTCTGTGATCCATAAGGTCCCAGGACAGCTTTGTTTCACCCTCCGCTCTCTGTCTCAGGATGAAAAAGTTTTTTTTTGTGCGCAAAGCAGTTCAAAATTTAGATTTTAATTCTTCCCCCCCATCAGGCTGTGGATTCCTGCAGGAGTTCCGAAACCACAAGCTCAGTGGAGCTCTATCCAGACATCTGATAACCCAGGATCTCGGGCAAAGCAAAATACAAATAAATCTCTGGCAGTGAGGAGCAAGTTAAACAATTAAATAGAACCTCATTAAACAATCTCTGCTGCGGTTGGGTTACCGGGTCAGCCACATTTTACTACCGATCCCAGTTAATGTTAAAGCCCGCGCATCAAATACAGCATCAACTGTGACCGGTCACCTCTCCTGCGAGTCATGGATCCAATCAACTAAATTCACTTCAAACTAGAGCCAATATTGTATCGATGGACTTCTACATTTATGTCTCTGTGCATTACTTCAAGCGCACAGTCAATGCAGGATGTTTGTACATCAAGAATGCAAACTTGGCACAATGGCCCAGATTTTACTGCCAAAGTAACGGCGGGTTTAATGGCGCTCGCCGTTATTAATGCGCAAATCGTTCGGCAATTTGTGGCGAGGGGAAGAGATACGCCGCGAATTGCAAATGGCCACAAGTTGCTGGACGATTCGCGCCGCTCACCTCGCGGAAACAGCAGCTCGCCCTCAACCTCCCCGCGAGTCTCAGGAAATTGCTGCATTTGCACGTTAATCACTCATTAAACTCACCGTGGAAAGTTAGGGCTGGTAGTTAACGGCGTAAGGAGCTTTTAATGAGATGATTTATGTTCCTGCGAAGGCATTCAACCGCTTCAGCCCAGAAAGGGAACAATGGAAATCATGGACTCGGCAAATCCAGACTTCACTATTCCAATGCTCTCCTCCCACGGGAAGCAACAGGTATTGTGAAACTGCAGAGTGCAGTCCCAGACGGCCCAAGTTACACTGCCTCCAATCAGCTCAGGAACAAGGAGTTATTAATGGGCCCCCAGTAGGAGAACTTGACTGTAAAAAGGTTCCATAAGGAAACTCTCGATTTACCGGCACCTAAATAACCGGAAATCTCTGTTAACCGGCAAAATTCAGGAGTAGATTCAGGTAAGTTTTACTTCATATTAGTGGCAGTTCCTGGATCTGTGGCTGTGTAACGGGTTCGTGCACTTGTTGCTAAGCAACAGGGATGCTTCATCTGTGGCCGGAGTTCCTGCACACGTTGCTAAGCAACAGGGAAGCTTCATCTGTGGCCGGAGTTCCTGCACACGTTGCTAAGCAACAGGGAAGCCTGGATTTGTCTGTGTACGGAGCTCTCGTACCTTTTAAACTATACCTCTCTGCAATCCGGACTTTTTGATAAATCGGCACCACGCCGGTCCCGTCGGTGCCGGATAATAAAGAGTTTCCTGTATTAAGTGTCCAGCCTGTCTAATGGGCTGCAGCTATACTGCACTTAGCGTGAAACCCAAACCAGCCCAAGTCTCCCTGTTGAAAAACGATGCAACTCCTCCTGGTTTCAGCATTAGCGAGTCAAATGAAGACCGGATTCCCGAGTTTATATTACCGCTTTGATGGACTGGGGAAACTGCTTAGCACTATGGTGTTGTACAATAGGAACGTTCCATGCCATCAGTCAGAGCTAGATATATTCAAGCAGCTCGCAAAGATGAAGGGAGAGCATGTTAACTCAACTTTGTTATCCAATCCCTGTTTAAACAGGCTCCTTGAAGCAACTGTACCAGCTGTGAAAACCCAGCTAGACCAGTAAACGCCAAGCGTGCCTCAGTGGGCAGCACTCTCACCTCGGAGTCAGAAGGTTGTGGGTTCAAGTCCCACTCCAGAGACTTGAGCACAAAAATCTAGGGTGCCGCACTGTCGGAGGGGCAG
Organism: Somniosus microcephalus; assembly: GCF_052327205.1. Classification (NCBI taxonomy): domain Eukaryota; kingdom Metazoa; phylum Chordata; class Chondrichthyes; order Squaliformes; family Somniosidae; genus Somniosus; species Somniosus microcephalus. The sequence continues at coordinate 3,554,048 of NC_140988.1, read as the reverse complement.
CGCCGAGGGAACGCCGCACTGTCGGAGGGGCGGCGCCGAGGGAGCGCCGCACTGTCGGAGGGGCGGCGCCGAGGGAGCGCCGCACTGTCGGAGGGGCGGCGCCGAGGGAGCGCCGCACTGTCGGAGGGGCGGCGCCGAGGGAGCGCCGCACTGTCGGAGGGGCGGCGCCGAGGGAGCGCCGCACTGTCGGAGGGGCGGCGCCGAGGGAGCGCCGCACTGTCGGAGGGGCGGCGCCGAGGGAGCGCCGCACTGTCGGAGGGGCGGCGCCGAGGGAGCGCCGCACTGTCGGAGGGGCGGCGCCGAGGGAGCGCCGCACTGTCGGAGGGGCGGCGCCGAGGGAGCGCCGCACTGTCGGAGGGGCGGCGCCGAGGGAGCGCCGCACTGTCGGAGGGGCGGCGCCGAGGGAGCGCCGCACTGTCGGAGGGGCGGCGCCGAGGGAGCGCCGCACTGTCGGAGGGGCAGCGCCGAGGGAGCGCCGCACTGTCGGAGGGGCCGTCTTTCGGATGAGATGTGAAACTAAGGGGGTCTGCCCTCTCGGGTGGACGTCACTAACAATTTCTCCAGGCTAGACAGAGGTACAGCGCCTCATCCCTGGTGAGTAACGGCACAAATCATAAACTGAAAACGATGCTAGTCTCTGTACTGCATCACCACATCCTTTACCTGCTGCCCCACTCGTTACCCATGATGCAGGGGCTCAGTTACTCAGCAATTCTCAGAGTGGGAGGTTGCAATGAGCTTCTGATTTCCACCCAAGAGTGAGAATTGCTGTGGGTTCTTGGGCCCTCATTGGTCACTTCAGCAACAAGTGATAATACAGCGCCTAACAGAGTAAATCGTCCCAAGGTGCTTCACAGGAGCGATTATCAAACTAAATTTGACACCGAGCCACATAAGGAGATATTAGGACAGGCGACCAAAAGCTGGGTCAAAGAGGTCGGTTTTAAGGAGAGTCTTAAAATGAGGAGAGAGGGGCGGAGAGGTTTAGGGAGGGAATTCCAGAGCTCGGGGCCCAGGCAGCTGAAGGCACAGCCGCCAATGGTGGAGCGATTATAATTGGGGGTGTACAATTGGCCAGAATTGGAGGAACGCAGATATCTCGGGGGGTTGTGGGGTTGGAGGAGGTTACAGAGATAGGGAGGGGGCGAGGCCATGGAGGGATTTGAAAACAAGGATGAGAATTTTAAAACCGAGGTGTTGTCGGACTGGGAGCCAACGTAGGTCAGTGAGCACAGGGGGCGATGGGTGAACGGGACTGGGTGCGAGTTAGGACACGGGGCAGTGAGCACAGTGGGTGATGGGTGAACGGGACTGGGTGCGAGTTAGGACACGGGGCAGTGAGCACAGTGGGTGATGGGTGAACGGGACTGGGTGTGAGTTAGGACACGGGGCAGTGAGCACAGGGGGTGATGGGTGAACGGGACTGGGTGTGAGTTAGGACACGGGGCAGTGAGCACAGGGGGTGATGGGTGAACGGGACTGGGTGTGAGTTAGGACACGGGGCAGTGAGCACAGGGGGTGATGGGTGAACGGGACTGGGTGTGAGTTAGGACACGGGGCAGTGAGCACAGGGGGTGATGGGCGAACGGGACTGGGTGCGAGTTAGGACACGGGCAGTGAGCACAGGGGGTGATGGGTCAACGGGACTGGGTGTGAGTTAGGACACGGGGCAGTGAGCACAGGGGGTGATGGGTGAACGGGACTCGGTGTGAGTTAGGACACGGGGCAGTGAGCACAGGGGGTGATGGGTGAACGGGACTGGGTGTGAGTTAGGACACGGGGCAGTGAGCACAGGGGGTGATGGGTGAACGGGACTGGGTGCGAGTTAGGACACGGGGGCAGTGAGCACAGGGGGTGATGGGTGAACGGGACTGGGTGTGAGTTAGGACACGGGGCAGTGAGCACAGGGGGTGATGGGTGAACGGGACTGGGTGTGAGTTAGGACACGGGGCAGTGAGCACAGGGGGTGATGGGTGAACGGGACTGGGTGCGAGTTAGGACACGGGCCAGTGAGCACAGGGGGTGATGGGTGAACGGGACTGGGTGCGAGTTAGGACACGGGGCAGTGAGCACAGGGGGTGATGGGTGAACGGGGCTCGGTGTGAATTAGGACACGGGGCAGTGAGCACAGGGGGTGATGGGTGAACGGGGCTCGGTGTGAATTAGGACACGGGGCAGTGAGCACAGGTAGTGATGGGTGAACGGGACTGGGTGAGAGTTAGGACACGGGGCAGCAGAGTTTTGGATGAGCTGAAGTTTAGGGAGGGTGGAAGAGGCCCGTTTCACACCAGCTTGCAGTGATGTCTGTGCCAATACCTCTGGGGCAGTGCAGCATCAGCAGGGTGGGGTAGCGAGGTCGCCGGTCGCAGCAGGCACCAGGTAACGGGGGAGCTAGTGTCCCGGTACGTAGTTAGGGAAAGTCGGACCACCCAAGAATGGGAGGGATGGCCTCGAGTCTCCGGCTGGTGTTTTGCCCTCTGGGGTCCGCCCCCCGCAGGCAGCTTGTGAAATAAGTGCCGCAGGACTTTACATTCAATCCTCGCCCAGCGCATGGATAAAGGGTCTGTCCCTCCGCATGGCCTGTAGAAATTGCTGGTGATGGGAATGGAGGGGTTGGGGGAGAAGGGCAAAGGGCAGAGCAGAGAGAGGAGCCAGCAGGCCGGGACAGGCCAAAATCCTGGATCAGTGAGGCTGCCCAGATATAAAAATAAAATCTGGTAGCTCTGCTAACGAGCACTTATAGGGAAGGCTGCTGACTGGGTATTAGATGAGCACATAGCACTTTGGGTGAGGTCTGACTCGAGTTTTCACAAGGTTAACTACATTGTAAAGCGCATCTACATAACTCGTTTCGCCGCCATGGCAGTCATGAACCTACATCGCAGCAGGTCACCTCACCACACGTGGCAGAGAGATGGACCTTTGGTTAGCTTACGCCCACAGAAAAATGATCTTACAGCTCAATCAGTGCCCAGCGGAGAGTCTGCATTTGAACACAAACCCGTCAGATGGTCAGCAGAGTCTAGCTGCCAATTATTTGACAGCAAACATTATAGCTTTGATTTTTAAAAATAATGAGTTGGTTTAGCGCCAAACGAGGTCAGGGAAGATTCACTGTAGACTATCAGGGCAGCGGATACCTTGAACACAAACACAGAAATGGGCGTCCTGGGAACACACTCCATAGACTGCCAGAGGCATTAAACCGAAACACAAAGTATCCTGAACAACTGAGACTTCTTTTCAGATGCCAAACAGAATAAATTGGTTAAACAAGGCAACTCTCAGACATGGCACAGAATACCAATAGTGACAGAAACGGAACCATGAGAACTGGCTCCTCACGGTGTGATAGTTTCCAAATAAGGTGCAAAATGGCCCAAATTCAGAGTTTAAAAGTTCTGGCCACCCCCAATTCAGAATTCACATCGGAATTGGTCCTTTGTGAAAAATGTTATCACAGAATCCCCACAGTGCAGATAGAGGCCATTTCGGCCCATCGAGCCTGCACCGACACATATCCCACCCGATCCCCGTAACCCCTACACCAACACATATCCCACCCTATCCCCGTAACCCCACGTATTTAATCCCCCTAACACTAAGGGTCAATTTATCATAGCCAATCAACCTAACCCGCACATCTTTGGACTGTGGGAGGAAACCGGAGCACCCGGAGGAAACCCACGCAAACACGGGGAGAATGTGCAAACTCCACACAGACAGACAGTCACCCGAGGCCGGATTCGAACCCGGGTCCCTGGCGCTGTGAGGCAACAGTGCTAACCACTATGCCACCGTGCCATCTATGCTTTTTAAATGCCTAGAATAAACTGCAAAAGAGACAGCGAGAGCGCGAGAGGCCCAGAGAGAGAGAGAGAGAGAGAGAGAGAGAGAGAGAGATAGGCCCCGACAGAGAGAGAGACAGACTCCGAGAGAGCGAGAGAGACACACCCAGAGAGAGAGACTCCGAGAGAAAGGCCCCGAGAGAGGCGCCCCGAGAGAAAGAGAGAGGCCCCGAGAGAAAGACACACCCAGAGGGCGAGAGAGAGACAGAGAGACAGAGACAGAGACAGAGACAGACAGACACAGAGAGAGAGAGAGAGAGGCTCCGGGAGAGAGACAGAGAGAGAGACACACAGAGACAGAGAGCGAGCGAGAGAGAGAGACACACACACCCAGAGAGAGAGGGACCGCAAAGTTATTTCTCTGATGCTGTGCTTTGCTTTTGCCTGACTCAATTCCAGATCTCAGAAGAGACGTGCATGAAAATATAAGCGCTCAGACATAGACAGTGGGCTCCTGTTCACCCGATAACTGGGCCACTTCACTGGTGTGCACAGCTGGGGCAGGATTTTATCAACAGCACTAACATTCCAACTGCTCTCAATTTTCCAGCATTCTCTCTCCTCGCTGCAACTGGTGGCATCAGGTTTAGAATCAGCTACCAAGAAGCCAAAGGAAAGAAAGACTTGCATTTCTACAGCGCCTTTCACGACCACAGGACGTTCCAGAGCACTTTACACTTCAAAAGTACTTCATTGGCTGTAGTCATTGTTGTAATGTAGGAAACAGTATGAACCAGAGCAGATAAGAAGTAAAGGATGGGGAACATCTAGGCTATAATGACCATAATATAATATGCTTTAAGATGATAATTGAGAAGGACATAAGTATGACGAAAACCAGGGTAATAGATGTGGAAAAAAGCTGATTTTGAGGGGCTGAGAATAGAACTTGGGAAAATAAAATGGACATCAATATTGGCAAACGATGTAGAACAGCAATGGAAAACATTTAAAATGATGTTCAACAGAGTGCAGGAAAAATATATTCCGCTAAAATGAAAGAACAAACTAAACATTAATGCAACACCGTGGATGAATAAAGCCATAAAGAAACAATTAAGGGTAAGGAAAGAGGCATACATTAAATACATAGACAGCAGGGGAATGCATGATAAGAGAGAATACGAAGAGATTAGGAGAGAAGTCAAAAAAAATTAGGAAGGCAAAGAGCAACAATTAAATTAAATTATCAAGGAACATAAAACAAAACAGTAAAATATTTTTCAGGCACAACAATAAAAAAGGTTGGGATGGAAATAGGGCCATTAAGGGATAGACAGGAAAATACCATAGGTAACAATAGAGAGATGGCAGAAATATTAAATCATTCTTTTGCTTCAGTATTTACCAGGGAGATAGAACAGGTGGACATGACATTGGATGATGAGATTAGTAATGAGATAAGTGCATTTAAAATAAAGAGGGGATATTATTAAATAAACCAATCAAACTCAGGATAAAACCCCTGGTCCAGATGGATTACATCCACGCATTTTTAAATAATCTAGGGAATAGATAGCAGACGCATTACAGGAAACTTTCATTTAACCGAAGCTCTATCTACCGGCAAAATTCAGGAGCCGTTTCCTAGAAGTTTTTTTTAACTTCTCGTTGCTTTTTTTTCCCCCCAGTCAGGCGCTGCAAGGTCTAGCTGAAGCTGTTGCTTAGCTACAGAGACGCTTTTAAGCTGCGGCTGACGGTTTTGAAGCTGTTGCTAAGCAACAGGGTTTGTTGATTCACACGGAGCTCAAAAGCTCCGTATGTTTTAACGTTAGCGCTGGTTTCTACGGCAGTTTTGATGGTACGGCACCAGCTCGGTCCCGTCAGTGCCGGATACCAGAAAGTTTCCTGTACTACACATATTTAAAATAATTCATTAGAAAAAGGTGTAGTGCCAGAGGACTGGCGGATAGCTAACGTAATACTGATATTTAAGGGGGACAGAACATGTCCAGGGAATTATAGACCAGTCAACTTAACATTGGTGGTAGGAAAAATAATGGAATCCCTACTAAAGGAGAAAATAGAAGAACATCTAGAAACCAAAAACATAGTAATGAATAGTCAGCATGGATTTCAAAAGGGAACGTCTTGCTTGACCAACCTCATTGAATGTTTTGAAGAGGTAACAGAGAGAGTGGACACGGGTAATGCAGTAGATGTAATTTATCTAGATTTTCAAAAGGTCTTCGATAAGGTACCCCATAATAGACTGATGAACAAGGTCAGAGAATGTGGAGTCAGGGGACAAGTAACAGAATGGATTGCTGGTTGGCTTCAGGACAGAAAGCAGAGAGTAGGAGTAAAGGGTAGCTATTCACAGTGGCAGAAGGTGGGTAGTGGTGTTCCACAAGGATCAGTGCTGGGACCACTGCTGTTCACAATTTACATTAACGATTTAGACTTTGGAACCAAAAACACAATTTCTAAATTTGCAGATGACACCAAATTGGGGGGGATAGTCAATACTGAGGAGGACTGCAACAAGTTACAGGAGGACATTAATAAACTTGCAGAATGGGCAAGCAAATGAAGTTCAACACAGATAAATGTGAGGTATTACATTTTGGTAGGAAGAATGGGGAGGTCACTTATTACTTGGAGGGTGCGAGTCTGGGTGGGGTAGAGGAACAAAGGGATCTCGGAGTACAAATACACAAATCACAAAGTTGTGACACAGGTTAGCAAGGCCATAAAAAAAGCAAACCAAACACTAGGGTTTATTTCTAGAGGGATAGAATTGAAAAGTCGGGAAGTTATGCTAAACCTGTATCGAACCTTGGTCAGATCACACTTGGAGTACTGCGTACAGTTCTGGTCCCCATATTATAAAAAGGATATAGAGGCACTGGAGAGGGTGGAGAGAAGATTTACAAGGATGATACCAGAAATGCGAGGGTATACATATCAGGAAAGGATGAACAGGCTGGGTCTCTTTTCTCTTGAAAAAAGGCTGAGGGGTGACCTAATAGAGGTCTTTAAAATGACCCCTGGTCTGGCCTATACGTGACTCAAGTTCCACACCAAATTGGTTGACTCTTGACTGCCCTCTGAAGTGGTCCAAAGTATCAAACCAATTCACCACACTAACTGCAGCAGTTGGAGAAGGCGGCAGTCTACCAGCACCTTCTCCGGGCAACTAGGGATGGGCAATAAATGCCGGCCAACCCATTCATATCCCGAGATTAGAGTTTTAAAAATAGCATCATCATATCTTCAGGATGTTTCAAAGCACTTTACAATCAACAGATGACTTCTAAAGTGACGTCGTCGTGTATGTAGGCAAACGTAGCAGCCAATTACACAGCAAGGTCCCGCAAGAGTAAGGAAGTCTTGCTACAATTGTACAGGGCTTTGGTGAGACCACACCTGGAGTACTATGCACAGTTTTGGTCTCCTTATAAGAAAGGATATACTTGCCTTAGAGGCGGTGCAACAAAGGTTCACCAGATTGATTCCTGGGATGAGCGGGCTGTCCTATGAGGAGAGATTGAGTAGATTGGGCCGATACTCTCTGGAGTTCAGAAGGATGAGAGGTGATCTCATTGAAACATGTGTAGATGTTGAGAGGTTGTTTCCCCTGGCTGGAGAGTCTAGAACCAGGGGGCATAGTCTCAGGATAAGGGGTCGGCCATTTCGGACTGAGATGAGGAGGAGTTTTTTCAGAGGGTGGTGAATCTTTGGAATTCTCTACCCCAGAGGGCTGTGGAGGCTCAGTCGTTGAGCATATTCAAGGCTGAGATTAAGAGATTTTTAGACTCTAGGAGAATCAAGGGATATGGGAATTGGGCGAGAAAGTGGAGTTGAGGTCAAAGATCAGCCATGATATTATTGAATGGCGGAGCAGGCTCGAGGGGCCGAATGGTCGTCTCCTGCTCCTAATTCTTATGTTCTTACAAACAGCAAACGAATGACTGGGTATTCTGTATTTTGGGAATATTGAGTCAGTTGAGGGGAAAATTGGCAAGGGACACTGACACTGGGAGGACCCCCACCTCTTTTCCAAATAGTGTCAATGCATCATTTACATCCACCTGAACAGGCAGGTGGTGCCTTGTGTAACACCTCATCAAAAAGATGGCAATGGAGCACTTCCCTGGCTTGGCAGTGAGAGTTCTACCAATTGAGCCAAGCTGACAGTATAGATTAACCAGGTGATGACCGGCGGTGAGTGTAATGAACTCGCTTAAGCTCCCGGTCTGTTTGCAAATTGTTTTGGCTACAATTGGAAACATGAGTCAGATTTCCAATACACCTGTTTTATGATGAAGGCTAAAGGCAGGAAACCACTGACAATTGATTAAAATACTATAAAACGTTGTTAGTGAAGAGCGACAGAGCTTGGCTATTATACAGAAGCACACAGTGGGCAATGTCACCACCCCATCGATGAACTGCCATTATTTACATTAACAGCCATTGCCCATAATGTCCAGAAGATTTTTAAAATACGACGATCTCGATTCAGCGGAAACTTCACAGCCCAGAAATGGCAGCTCCTCATTTTGCTGGCTGCATACCTCAAATTGTTATAACTTATGTCTGGTGCCGTTCTTGGGAGCATTCCTCCCTGCTTCTCACCCCCTCACTGCTCGCAGTGTTTGTCTCACACACCTCACGCCAACTGTAGCCGAGAATGATGCATCACTTGTTCCTCGGCCTCGGTCAGTGCTGCTCGGAAGCGGCCACAAGGAGATGCAGGAACACTGCCCAGTGAATGTCTCTTTCCACTGTCCTGCCCCATGGTGAGCAGCACCTGACCTCATCAACACAGCCAAGATAAGGAACTCAACTTGGAGAATCAGATTTAAATCCAAGGCCCAGGATGCTCACACTCCAGTGCAGTGGATCATCTTTGTGCTAATATAATACTGTATTGGGTTAATCAGGTTACCATTTCATAAAATCATACAGCACAGGTGGCCATTCGGCCCATCGTGCCTGTGCCAGCTCTTTGAAAGAGCTCTCCAATTAGTCCCACTCCCCTCTGCTCTTTCCCCACAGTCCTGCAAACTTTTCCCCTTCAAGTATTTATCCAATTCCCTTTTGAAAGTTACTTTCGGGCAGCACATTCCAGATCACAACTCGCTGTGTGAAATAAATTTGCTTCTCCCCTCTGGCTCTTTGCCCATCATCTTCAATCTGCATCCGCTGGTTACTGACCCTCAACAACGGTTTTATTGTTGCACTTCAGCTACAGTCCAGTCAGGGATTGCATAGAAGGCAAAAATGAAACACAGTCCCTTACAATGCCTTCTTAATGCACGCGTTGGTAGGAAATCATAGCAACAGGAGGCCATTCAGCCCCTCGAGCCTGCTCCGCCATTCAATGAGCTCATGGCTGATCTGCGACCTAACTCCATATCCCCACCTTTGGCCCATATCCCTTAATACCTCTGGTTAACAGAAACCTATCAATCTCAGATTTAAAATTAACAATTGATCCAGCATCAGTTGCCATTTGCAGAAGAGAGTTCCAAACTTCTACCACCCTTTGTGTGTCGAAGTGTTTCCTAATTTCACCCGAAAGGTCTGGCTCTAATTTTTAGACTCTGCCCCCTAGTCCTAGACTCCCCAACCAGCGGAAATAGTTTCTCTCTCTCTACCCTATCTGTTCTCCTTAATATCCTGAAAGCTTCGATCTGATCACCCCTTAACCTTCTAAATTCCAGGGAATACAGCCCGAGTTTGTGTAATCTCTCCTCGTAACTTAACCCTTGAAGTCCGGGTATCATTCTGGTAAACCTACGCTGCACTCCCTCCAAGGCCAGTATATCCTTCCTAAGGTGTGGTGCCCAGAACTGCTCAGTGCTCCAGGTGTGGTCTGACCAGGGCTTTGTACAGCTGCAGCATACTGGCACCAGTCAAAAGCAGTCTCAGATTCTGACAAGCTTTGTTCTACGTATTCATACTCACTCAGAACCAAACAGACCCGACAATACTGACCATCAACCAGTCAAAAAAGACAGAGTCCAGGTACAACTCAAGAGCAGCTATCTGAGACAAAAGTACAGTTGTTGAAAACACCGGTTTACCACCCGCACCGCCACCCCCCCCCCCCCACCTCCCCAGCAAGCCAAACGTATCCAAAGCACCAATTATTTTATAAGGCTTCAACAAAACCTCAGCTGCTATTTAGAATTACCAAGGTCACATAAGGGCCCTTAAATTCAGCACATGTAATAAAAGCACTTTGCAGTGAAAGAACTATCAAAACTATTATCCCTCTTGGCTCTAGTCCAACCTTCGAATTAGTGCTAATACAGAACACTCGTCTGTAAGTTCTTCATCAGAGGCACCTGTCAAAGCATTTTCCAAACAACTTGTACTGGGGGCGGGGGGGGGGAGAAATACGGAGTTTAAAAGTCATGGTGTAAAAAATGAAGGTTGTTGAGCAGATTCAGTAGTTACATTTTATCTTTCCCGATCTTGGTAGAATGTGCAATATTTTGTATTAAGTGTTACCCATTACCGAGGAATTCAAGAACCGAGATAGTTTTGTAATCGATTGCAATTTCACACTTCAAGACTGATGAAATAATGCCACCGCTGATGGCTATACATTACCCAGGTCTAAAGTGGCCCTACTTCCAAGATTGAGTTTTTTTTTTAATTCATTGTTGGGATGTGGGTGTCGCTTGGCAAGGCCGGCATTTATTGCCCATCCCTAATTGCCCTCGAGAAGGTGGTGGTGAGCCACCTTCTTGAACCGCTGCAGTCCGTGTGGTGAAGGTACTCCCACAGTGCTGTTAGGGAGGGAGTTCCAGGATTTTGACCCAGCGACGATGAAGGATCGACCGATATATTTCCAAGTCAGGATGGTACGAGACTCGGAGGGGAACTTGGAGGTGGTGGTGTTCCCCTGCGCCTGCTGCCCTTGTCCTTCTAGGTGGAAGAGGTCGCGGGTTTGGGAGGTGCTGCCGAAGAAGCCTTGGCGAGTTGCTGCAGTGCATCTTGTAGATGGTACACACTGCAGCCACGGTACACCAGGAGTCAAGCACTTTGGGACATTTGACTACGTTAAAGGCACTCCATAAATGCCAGTAGTTGCTTTGCTCGATTAAAGGCAAAACACAAAATGTTTTGTAAGGAATCACAACTTAGCCAGAGGGTGGCAGGCTGCAATGGGGGTCGAATGATGACTGTGCTCTTGTTGTTTACCCTTTTGTTGTTTTTTGAATACTGCATCTCATTCCACGGTTAATGTAAGCACATTTCCCCTGGGATCTACAGCCTTGTAGGGCAAACACCTCTTGTATTTAATGTGCCTGTTTGCAAGTGGGCCCCAGAGAGGATAATACAGATAAAACATTGAGCAGTTTGGTTATTTACCAGTTTGAAAAGTAAGGAGAACAATGACGGCATCAACAACTTGTATTTATACAGCGCCTTTAACATAATAAAACGTCCCGAGGCACTTCACAGGAGCGATTATCAGACAAATTTTGACACCGAGCCACATGAGGAGATATTAGGACAGGTGACCAAAAGCTTGGTCAAACAGGGAGGTTTTAAGGAGCGTCTTAAAGGAGGAGAGAGGCGGAGAGGTTTAGGGAGGGAATTCCAGAGCTCGGGGCCCAGGCAGCTGAAGGCCCGGCCGCCAATGGTGGGGCAATGGAAATTGGGGCAGCACAAGAGGGCAGAATTAGAGGAGCGCAGAGATCTCGGGGGGTTGTAGGGGCTGGAGGAGGTTACAGAGATAGGGAGGGGCAAGTCCATGGAAGGATTTGAAAACAAGCATATGATGAGTTATCGAAATGCAAGGTCATTCATCTCCTGCATGGCAGAGTCCACGCGCACCACACCGCACTGCTTTCCCTCACAGCAAGCCTTGTGTCCCATTTGAAACCTTCTGAACATTCAAGATTCATTCCACGAACAAACTTCAAAATATATAAGCCACTAATCCTCGAGATATCAGCTGTGTAATGGAATAATCCTCAGTTGAAGTACAGAATTCTCATTAAAGTTTCTGCCCAAGTGTATTACCCACTGACATTTCAAAAGGTGAATTAAAAGATTTCTTTTAACCATTTTTAAATTAAAAATGCACACACTGAAGTTATAATTTCTACACTTCACCTTTTGAACTTCCAGCCACAGATTTCACACTTGAACAGATGCCTTTAATGGGAACACGGTTTGTTTACCAAGCACTGGCTACTTAACAAGGAAACGTTTCAGTCAGAGCTCCTGAGCACCGTACACCATCCAACTCCAGCACACCAAGAATTGGACTACAAGACAAAGAAACTATTCACTCTATTCCGAGTGCCATTATTTAGACCACCAACTCCACCTCCTTTACACTTTATTAAAATACAAGAACCCAGTCTTTAACCAGAAGTTAGAGGTCGTAGAAAAGGGTTTCCCTGGATTTGACCCTAAAAATCAGAATGCATCATCAGAGAGATCTCTGCAACAGAATGCCACTCCTAGGTCTGATTTCCCCAAGGAGGGGTCTTCTCACCCCCGCCACCCTTCCGCACTCATGCAACAAGAAAATTCCACATTCCTTTTCTTCCAACACAACTGGACCAAGATTTGAAAAATCGCACCTTTTAGGAGTGAGGCATGTCGACGGGTTTCGCATTCGGGTCTCGCACCAACTGTATGTATAACCAAGCACGGTCCTTGGAGGAAGATCGATGGTTAAATTCCAAAACAATGCACTGACGCCAGATTCAACTGTGCATGACCAAAATGAGACTTGAAAAAGGTGCGAGATTAAAGGCAATCTATTAGGCCAGCCCAGCAAGCAAGTTACATTCAATATTCTTCGCCTCCGAGTCAGAAGGCTGTGGGTTCAAGTATCCACTCGAGACATGAGGACAAAAAAAAAAAAATCTAGGCCGACACTCCCAGGGCAGTGCTGAGGGAGCGCCGCACTGTCGGAGGGGCAGTGCTGAGGGAGCGCCGCACTGTCGGAGGGGCCGTCTTTCGGATGAGACATTAAACCGAGGCCCCGTCTGTTCGCTCAGGTGGACATAAAGATCCCATGGCACTATTCGAGAGGAGCAGGGGAGTTCTCCCCGGTGTCCTGGGGCAATAATTATCCCTCAACCAACATCACTAAAAACAGATGATCTGGTCATTATCTCATGCTGTTTGTGGGAGCTTGCTGTGCACAAATTGGCAGCCGCGTTCCCACATTACAACAGTGACTACACTTCAAAAGTTACTTCACTGGCTGTAAGCACTTTGGGATGTCCGGCGGTCGTGAAAGGTGTTATAGAAATGTCAAGTCTTTCTTTTTTAAATGTATTTGCTTTTGATGAATTTCTGTTGGAAAGCATTGGGCCAGATTTTCCGATTGGAGGTTTCCTGCGGGCGGGTGCCTCCGGTCAGAAATAATCTCGGCCCTTACCTGCTGGCTCCATAGGTCCCCGAGACTTGTGACACTGGGCCTTGGCTCTACGAAATGCGCAGGGCTCAGGTATCCCCGGGGCACAGGCGGTTCGCAAGCGTCCCTAAGATCAGGTGGGGCCATGGGGAACCCTTCACACTTTTGACAGGAGCGAGGGGGGGGGGCGAGCCAGGGGGGGACGACGGGGGCGAGCCGGGGGGGGGGGGCGCGACGGGGGCGAGCCGGGGGGGGGGGGGGCCGACGGGGGGCGAGCCGGGGGGGGGGGGGGGGGGGGGCGACGGGGCGAGGGCGACGGGGGCGAGCCGGGGGGGGGGGGGGGCGACGGGGGGCAGCGGGGGGGGGCGACGGGGGCGGAGCCGGGGGGGGGGGGGGGGGGCGACGGGGGCGAGCCGGGGGGGCGACGGGGGCGAGCCGGGGGGGGGGGGCGGGGGGCGACGGGGGCGAGCGGGGAGGGGGCGACGGGGGCGAGCCAGGAGGGGGGCGACGGGGGCGAGCCAGGGAGGGGGGGGGGGGGCCCAGAGGGGGCGAGCCAGGAGGGGGCGACCGGGGGCGAGCCAGGAGGGGGCGAGCCAGGAGGGGGGGCGACGGGGGCGAGCCAGGAGGGGACAGGGCGAGAGTCAGGTTGAGCGTTTTGATGAGATTTGGATATGACGAAGAGGAATGTGTTACTGGGGTGGGTATATTACTGTATTGGGCAAGATAGGGAATTCAGTGCGATTAAAACAAACTACATTGGCAGAATTAATTGTAAAATTAGACTGAATGTATAGAGACAAAGGTTTATATAAATTTTAAAAAGGTTATGGAATAATGGAATTGTTAAATAAGTCCATGTAACAAATCAATAAAATTGTGTTTGTGAAGCTATTTATATATTAGAGTATTTCACACACCACTGCCTCTCCTAGTGGCCCTCTCCTAGAATTCTGAAACAGGACAATCATCTCTGGCTTTTCAGGAGTACACGTTCCACTGGTCGGTATATAAGTGCAATGCAAGCAAGAAAACAGGCCGTCTCAAACATATGGTAAAATCCACACACATCATTTGAATTACATGGAAAGTACGGCTCAGAAACAGGCCATTCGGCCCAACTGGTCCGTGCCGGTGTTTATGCTCCACACCAGCCTCCTCCCGCCCCTCTTCATCTCACCCCATCTGCATATCTTCGAATTCCTTTCTCCCTCGAGTACTCAGCCAACTTTCCCTTAAATGTATAGGGAGGATTGGCCCATTGAGTTCATAATAGCTGGTGTTTGATCAGCACCACACTCTGATCAATGCAAAAATAGGGACAAACACCAATCTTTCCTGATCGCTTGCAATGATAACACAAGGGAATAAAAAAGACACAGAGTGTGGCCTTATTTATAAAAATGAATACCGCCACACAAACAAGAATGCTCATGTATACATCAGGGGATAGGGTTGGCTGCCAATTCTTGGTTCGGATTCCACCTCTCCCCAGTCTGCACTGCCCACAACAGCATCCTGTGGTGACCAAGGCAGGTCCGTTACGTTGCGGTGTGGGAGGGCAGCTGGCCTCCCATTCACTTTTCTTCTGATCAAGAGCCTTGCGTCCCCAAACCAACGCAGCAGGAAATCACCGCGGGGGGAATAGAAGCCGACCGTTTTCAGTGTGCAGGATGTTACTGCGCTCTATACGCTGCAAACAAACTATTCCTACATTTTTTAAATGAAATTGCGCTGTTTAGTTTCTGATTTCCAATTGCTGGGACGTTGGAATAACTGGGCCCTCACTACAAGAGAAACACTCAATACACTGATCGTGTAGTTGAACAGATCAATCAACTGGGAGTCAGACCCC